>NC_090930.1:364137543-364451887 GCF_040938575.1 Ambystoma mexicanum | reverse complement strand
AGAGACACAGGGGGCATGAGCGGGGGGTGGGCAGGAGGGGATAGACACACAGTGCATGAGCGGGGGTGGGCGGGGAGGGACAGAGACACACGGGGCATGAGCGGGGGGTGGGTGGGAGGGATAGAGACACACGGGGCATGAGCGGGGGTGGGTGGGAGGGATAGAGACACACGGGGCATGAGCAGGGGGTGGGGGGAGGGATAGAGACACACGGCGCATGAGCAGGGGTTTTGGGGGAGGGGAGAGACACACGGGGCTTGAGCGGGGGTTGGGTGGGAGGGATAGAGACACACAGGGCTTGAGCAGGGGGTGGGGGAGGAGGGGAGAGACACACACGGGGCTTGAGCGGGTGTGGGGGGAGGGAGAGAAACACACAGGGTATGAGAGGGGGTGGGTGGGAGGGCTAGAGACACACAGGGCATGAGCGGGGGGTGGGTGGGAGGGGTAGAGACACACGGGTCATGAGCAGGGGGTGGGTGGGAGGGCTAGAGACACATGAGGCATGAGCGTGGGGAGAGAGACACACGGGGCATGAGGAGGGGGTGGGGGAGAGGGATAGAGACACACGGCGCATGAGCAGGGGTTTTGGGGGGAGGGGAGAGACACACGGGGCATGAGCGGGGGTTGGGTGGGAGGGATAGAGACACACGGGGCATGAGCAGGGGGTTGGAGGGAGGGAGAGACACACACGGGGCATGAGCGGGTGTGGGGGGAGGGAGAGAAACACACAGGGTATTAGAGGGGGGTGGGTGGGAGGGCTAGAGACACACGGGGCATGAGCAGGGGGTGGGTTGGAGGGCTATTGACTACACGGGGCATGAGCAGCGGGGAGGGTGGGAGGGCTAGAGACACACGGGCATGAGCGGGGGGTGGGGGAGAGACACACGGGCAAGAGCAGGGGGTGGGGGAGGGCTAGAGACACACGGGGCATGAGCGGGGGTGTGTGGGAGGGCTACAGACACACGGGGCATGAGCGGGGGTGGATGGGAGGGCTAGAGACACACGGGGCATGTGCGGGGGGTGAGTGGGAGGGATAGAGACACACTGGGCATGAGCGGGGGTGGGGGGGAGGGAGAGACACACAGGGCATGAGCAGGGGTCTTGGGAGAGACACACGGGGCATGAGCAGGGGGTGGGGGGAGGGAGAGACACACACGGGGCATGAGTGGGTGTGGGGGGAGGGAGAGAAACACACAGGGTATGAGAGGGTTGTGGGTGGGAGTGCTAAAGACACACAGGGCATGAGCAGGGGGTGGGTGGGAGGGGTAGAGACACACGGGGCATGAGCAGGGGGTGGGTGGGAGGGCTAGAGACACACAAGGCATGAGCGTGGGGGAGAGAGACACACGAGGCATGAGCGGGGGGTGGCCGGTAGGGAGAGAGACACGCGGGGCATGAGCGGGGGTGGGGGAGGGAGAGACACACACGGGGCATGAGCGGAGGTGGGGGGGACGGATAGAGACACACGGGGCATGAGCAGGGGGTAGGGGAACAGGGAAAACACGGGGCATGAGCAGGGGTGGGGGAGAAAAGGAGGGAGATACGGCATGAGCGGGGGGTGGGGTGGAACAGGGGAGACACGGGGCATTAGTGGGGGGTCGGGGTAACAGGAGAGAGACACGGGGCATGAGAAGGGGTGGGGGAAAAAGCAGGGAGACACGGGGAATGATCAGGTGTGGGGGCAACAGGAAAGAGACACGGGGCATGAGAGGCGGTGGGGGTAACAGGAGAGAGACACGGGTCATGAGAGGGGGGTGGGGGTAACATGAGAGAGAGACACGGGGCATGAGCATGGGGTGGGGGTCAACAGCAGGGAGACACAGGGCATGAGCGGGGCGTGGGGGGCAACAGCAGAGAGACACACGGGGCATGAGCGGGGGGTGGGCAGGAGGGGATAGAGACACACGGGGCATGAGCGGGGGGTGGTGGGGAGGGGGAGAGACACACAGGGCATGATCGGGGGGTGGGCAGGAGGGGATAGACACACAGTGCATAAGCGGGGTGGGCGGGAGGGACAGAGACACACGGAGCATGAGCGGGGGTGGGTGGGAGTGATAGAGACACACGGGGCATGAGCGGGGGGTGGGTGGGAGGGATAGAGACACACGGGGCATGAGCAGGGGGTGGGGGGAGGGTCAGAGACACAGGGCATGAGCAGGGGGTGGGGGGGAGGGGAGAGACACACGGGGCATGAGCGGGGGGTGGGGGGGAGGGGAGAGACACACGGGGCATGAGCGGGGGTGGGTGGGAGGGATACAGACACACGGGGCATGCGCGGGGGTAGGTGGGAGGGATACAGACACACGGGGCATGAGCGGGGGGTGGGTGTGAGGGATACAGACACACGGGGCATGAGCGGGGGATGGGTTGGAGGGATAGAGACACAAGGGACATGAGCGGGGGTGGGTGGGATGTATAGAGACACACGGGGCATGAGCGGGGGGTGGGCGGGAAGCATAGAGACACACGGGGCATTGCGGGGGGTGGGCAGGAGGGACAGAGACACACGGGGCGTGAGCGGGCGGTGGAAGGGAGGGCTAGAGACACACAGGGCATGAGCAGGGGTCAGGGGGAGAGACACACGGGGCATGAGCAGGGGGTGGGGGGAGGGAGAGACACAACACGGGGCATGAGCGGGGGTGGGGGAGAGAGAGAAACACACAGGGCATGAGCGGGGGGTGGGTGGGAGGGATACAGACACACGGGGCATGAGCGGGGGGTGGGTGTGAGGATACAGACACACTGGGCATGAGCAGGGGGATGGGTTGGAGGGATAGAGACACAAGGGACATGAGCGGGGGGGTGGGTGGGATGTATAGAGACACACAGGGCATGAGCGGTGGGTGGGCGGGAGGCAGAGAGACACACGGGGCATGAGCGGGGGGTGGGTGGGAGGGATAGAGACACGGGGCATGAGCAGGTGTGGGGGGAGAGACACACGGGGCATGAGCAGGGATGGGTCGGAGGGCTAGAGCCAAACGAGGCATGAGCAGGGGGTGGGGGGAGAGACACACGGGGCATGAGCAGGGGGTGGGGGGGAGGGCTAGAGACACACGGGGCATGAGCGGGGGGTGGGTGGGAGGGCTAGAGACACACGGGGCATGAGCGGGGGTGGGTGGGAGGGCTAGAGACACACAGGCATGAGCGGGGGGTGGGGGAGAGACACACGGGGCATGAGCAGGGTGTGGGGGGAGGGCTAGAGACACACGGGGCATGCGCGGGGGCGGGTGGGAGGGCAAGAGACACATGGGGCATGAGCGGGGGTGGGTGGGAGGGTTAGTGACACACGGGGCATGTGCAGGGGGTGGGTGGGAGGGCTAGAGACACACGGGCATGAGCGGGGGGTGGGTGGGAGGGCTAGAGACACACAGGGCATGAGCAGGGGTCAGGGGGAGAGACACACGGGGCATGAGCAGGGGGTGGGGGGAGGGAGAGACACACACGGAGCATGAGCGGGGGTGGGGGGAGAGAGAAACACACAGGGCATGAGCGGGGGGTGGGTGGGAGGGATACAGACACACGGGGCATGAGCGGGGGGTGGGTGTGAGGGATACAGACACACTGGGCATGAGCGGGGGATGGGTTGGAGGGATAGAGACACAAGGGACATGAGCGGGGGGTGGGTGGGATGTATAGAGACACACGGGGCATGAGCGGGGGGTGGGCGGGAGGCATAGAGACACACGGGGCATGAGCGGGGGGTGGGCAGGAGGGACAGAGACACACGGGGGGTGGGAGGGAGGGATAGAGACACACGGGGAATGAGCGGGGGGCGGGGGGAGGGGAGAGACACACGGGGCATGAGTGGGGGGTGGGTGGGAGGGATAGAGACACGCGGGGGTGGGCGGGAGGGATAGAGACAGACGGGGCATGAGCGGGGGGGTGGGTGGGCGGGATAGAGACAGATGGGGCATGAGCGGGGGGTGGGTGGGAATGATAGAGACACACGGGGCATGAGCGGGGGGTGGGTGGGAGGGATAGAGACACAGGGCATGAGCAGGTGTTGGGGGGAGAGACACAGGGCATGAGCAGGGGGTGGGGGGGAGGGCTAGAGACACACGGTGCATGAGCGGGGGTCGGTGGGAGGGTTAGAGACACACGGGGAATGAGCAGGGGGTGGGGGAGAGACACACGGGGCGTGAGCAGGGGGTGGGGGAGTGCTAGAGACACACAGGGCATGAGCGGGGGGTGGGTGGGAGGGCTAGAGACACACGGGCAGGAGCGGGGGGTGGGGGAGAGACACACGGGGCATGAGCAGGGGGTGGGGGGAGGGCTAGAGACACACGGGGCATGAGCAGGGGTGGGTGGGAGGGCAAAAGACACACGGGGCATGAGCAGGGGGTGGGGGGGAGAGACACACGGGGCATGAGCGGGGGGTGGGTGGGAGGGATACAGACACACAAGGCATGAGCGGGGGGTAGGTGGGAGGGATACAGACACACGGGGCATTAGCAGGGGGTGGGTGGGAGGGATACAGACACACGGGGCATGAGTGGGGGATGGTTGGGAGGGATAGAGACACAAGGGACATGAGCGGGGGGTGGGTGGGATGTATAGAGACACACGGGGCATGAGCGGGGGGTGGGCGGGAGGCAAAGAGACACACGGGGCATGAGCGGGGGGTGGGCAGGGGGGACAGAGACACACGGGGCCTGAGCGGGGGGAGGGAGTGAGGGATAGAGACACACGGGGAATGAGCGGGGGGCGGGGGAGGGGAGAGACACACGGGGCATGAGCGGGGGGTGGGTGGGAGGGCTAGTGACACACGGGGCATGTGCGGGGGGTGGGTGGGAGGGCTGGAGACAAACGGGCATGAGCGGGGGGTGGGTGGGAGGGCTAGAGACACACAGGGCATGAGCAGGGGTCAGGGGGAGAGACACACGGGGCGTGAGCAGGGGGTGGGGGGAGGGTGAGACACACACGGGGCATGAGCGGGGGTGGGGGGAGGGAGGGAAACACACAGGGCATGAGCGGGGGGTGGGTGGGAGGGCTAGAGACACACAGGGCATGAGTGGGGGGTGGGTGGGAGGGCTAGAGACACACGGGGCATGAGCAGGGGGTGGGTGTGAGGGCTAAAGACATACAGGGCATGAGCAGGGGGTGGGTGGGAGGGCTAAAGACACATGAGGCATGAGCGGGGGGAGAGAGACACACGAGGCATGAGCGGGGGGTGGGCGGTAGGGAGAGAGACACACGGGGCATGAGCGGGGGTGGGGGGAGGGAGAGACACACACGGGGCATGAGCAGGGGTGGGGGGGAGGGAGAGAAACACACGGGGTATGAGCGGGGGTAGTGGGGAGGGAGAGAAACACACGGGGCATGAGCGGGGGTGGGGGGGAGGTCGAGAGACACACGGGGAATGAGCGGGGGTGGGGGGGAGGGAGAGAGACACACGGGGCATGAGCGGGGGGGTGGGGGGGAGGGAGAGAGACACACAGGGCATGAGCGCGGGGTGGGGGGACAGGGGAGACACAGGGTATTAGAGGGGGGTGGGGGGCAACAGGAGAGAGACACGGGGCATGAGAGGAGGTGGGGGGAGGGAGAGAAACACACAGGGCATGAGCGGGGGGTGGGGGTAACAGGAGAGAGAGAGACACGGGGCATGAGCAGGGGGTGGGGGGCAACAGCAGGGAGACACGGGGCAAGAGCGGGCAGTGGGGGGGCAACAGCATAGAGACACACGGTGCATGAGCGGGGGGTGTGCGGGAGGGGATAGAGACACACGGGGCATGAGCGGGGGGTGGTGGGGAGGGGGAGAGACACACGGGCATGAGCGGGGGGTGGGTGGGAGGGATATAGACACACGGGGCATGAGCGGGGTGTGGGTGGGAGAGATAGAGACACACGGGGCATAAGCAGGGGGTGGGGGGAGGGATAGAAACACACGGGGCATGAGCAGGGGTTAGGGGGGAGGGGAGAGATACACGGGGCATGAGCGGGGGTGGGTGGGATAGATAGAGACACACGGGGCATGAGTAGGGGGTGGGGGGAGAGATAGAGACACAGGGCATGAGCAGGGGGAGGGGAGAGACACATGGGGCATGAGTGGGGGGTGGGTGGCAGGGATACAGACACACAGGGCATGAGCGGGGGGTAGGTGGGAGGGATACAGACACATGGGGCATGAGCGGGGGGTGGGTGGGAGGTATACAGACACACGGGGCATGAGCGGGGGGTGGGTGTCAGGGATAGAGACACAAGGGGCACGAGCGGGGGTGTGGGTGGGAGGGATAGAGGCACACGGGGCATGAGTGGGGGGTGGGCGGGAGGGATAGAGACACACGGGGCATGAGCAGGGGGTGGGTGGGAGGGATAGAGACACATGGGGCATGAGCGGGGGGTGGGTGGGAGGGATAGAGACACGGGGCATTAGCGGGTGTGGGGGGAGAGACACGGGGCATGAGCAGGGGATGGGTGGGAGGGCTAGAGACACACGGGGCATGAGCAGGGGGTGGGGGGAGAGATACACGGGGCATGAGCAGGGGGTGGGGGGAGGGCAAGAGACACACGGTGCATGAGCGGGGGTCGTTGGGAGGGTTAGAGACACACGGGGCATGAGGAGGGGGTGGGGGAGAGACACACGGGGCATGAGCAGGGGGTGGGGGGGATGGCTAGAGACACACGGGGCATGAGCCACACGGGGCATGAGCGGGGGGTGGGTGGGAGGGCTAAAGACACACGGGCATGAGGGGGGGGTGGGGGGAGAGACACACGGGGCATGAGCAGGGGGTGGGGGGAGTGCTAGAGACACACAGGGCATGAGTGGGGGGTGGGGGAGAGACACACGGGGCATGAGCAGGGTGTGGGGGGAGGGCTAGAGACACACGGGGCATGAGCGGGGGGTGGGTGGGAGGGCAAAAGACACACGGGGCATGAGCAGGGGGTGGGGGGGAGGGGAGAGACACACGGGGCATGAGCGGGGGGTGGGTGGGAGCGATACAGACACACAGGGCATGAGCGGGGGTAGGTGGGAGGGATACAGACACACGGGGCATGAGCAGGGGGTGGGTGGGAGGGATACAGACACACGGGGCATGAGTGGGGGATGGATGGGAGGGATAGAGACACAAGGGACATGAGCGGGGGGTGGGTGGGATGTATAGAGACACACGGGGCATGAGCGGGGGGTGGGCGGGAGGCATAGAGACACACGGGGCATGAGTGGGGGGTGGACAGGGCGGACAGAGACACACGGGACCTGAGCGGGGGGAGGGAGTGAGGGATAGAGACACACGGGGAATGGGCGGGGGGAAGGGAGAGACACACGGGGCATGAGCGGGGGGTGGGTGGGAGGAATAGAGACACATGGGGCATGAGCGGGGGATGGGCGGGAGGGATAGAGACAGACGGGGCATGAGCGAGGGGTGGGCGGGCAGGATAGAGACAGATGGGCATGAGCGGGGGTGGGTGGGAGTGATAGAGACACACGGGGCATGAGCAGGGGGTGGGTGTGAGGGCTAAAGACACACAGGGCATGAGCAGGGGGTGGGTGGGAGGGCTAAAGGCACATGAGGCATGAGCGGGGGAGAGAGACACACGAGGCATGAGCGGGGGGTGGGCGGTAGGGAGAGAGACACACGGGGCATGAGCGGGGGTGGGGGAGGGAGAGACACACACGGGGCATGAGCAGGGGTGGGGGGAGGGAGAGAAACACACGGGGTATGAGCGGGGGTAGTGGGGAGGGAGAGAAACACACAGGGCATGAGCGGGGGTGGGGGGGAGGTCGAGAGACACACGGGGAATGAGCGGGGGTGGGGGGGAGGAAGGGAGACACACGGGGCATGAGCGGGGGGTGGTGGGGAGGGAGAGAGACACACAGGGCATGAGCGGGGGGTGGGGGGACAGGGGAGACACAGGGCATTAGAGGGGGGTGGGGGGCAACAGGAGAGAGACACGGGGCATGAGAGGAGGTGGGGGGGAGGGAGAGAAACACACAGGGCATGAGCGGGGGGTGGGGGTAACAGGAGAGAGAGAGACTCGGGGCATGAGCAGGGGATGGGGGCAACAGCAGGGAGACACGGGGCAAGAGCGGGCAGTGGGGGGCAACAGCATAGAGACACACGGTGCATGAGCGGGGGGTGTGCGGGAGGGGATAGAGACACACGGGGCATGATCGGGGGGTGGTGGGGAAGGGGGAGAGACACACAGGCATGAGCGGGGGTGGGTGGGAGGGATATAGACACACGGGGCATGAGCGGGATGTGGGTGGGAGAGATAGAGACACACGGGGCATGAGCAGGGGGTGGGGGGAGGGATAGAGACACACGGGGCATGAGCAGGGGTTAGGGGGGAGGGGAGAGATACACGGGGCATGAGCGGGGGTGGGTGGGATAGATAGAGACACACGGGGCATGAGTAGGGGGTGGGGGGAGAGATAGAGACACAGGGCATGATCAGCGGGAGGGGAGAGACACATGGGGCATGAGTGGGGGGTGGGTGGCAGGGATACAGACACACAGGGCATGAGCGGGGGGTAGGTGGGAGGGATACAGACACACGGGGCATGAGCGGGGGGTGGGTGGGAGGGATACAGACACACGGGGCATGAGCGGGGGGTGGGTGTCAGGGATAGAGACACAAGGGGAACGAGCGGGGGGTGTGGGTGGGAGGGATAGAGGCACACGGGGCATGAGTGGGGGGTGGGCGGGAGGGATAGAGACACACGGGCATGAGCAGGGGGTGGGTGGGAGGTTTAGAGACACATGGGGCATGAGCGGGGGGTGGGTGGGAGGGATAGAGACACAGGGCATGAGCGGGTGTGGGGGGAGAGACACGGGGCATGAGCAGGGGATGGGTGGGAGGGCTAGAGACACACGGGGCATGAGCAGGGGGTGGGGGGAGAGATACACGGGGCATGAGCAGGGGGTGGGGGGAGGGCTAGAGACACACGGTGCATGAGCGGGGGTCGGTGGGAGGGTTAGAGACACACGGGGCATGAGGAGGGAGTGGGGGAGAGACACACGGGGCATGAGCAGGGGGTGGGGGGGATGGCTAGAGACACACGGGGCATGAGCCACACGGGGCATGAGCGGGGGGTGGGTGGGAGGGCTAAAGACACACGGGCATGAGGGGGGGGTGGGGGGAGAGACACATGGGGCGTGAGCAGGGGGTGGGGGGAGTGCTAGAGACACACGGGGCATGAGCGGGGGGTGGGGGAGAGACACACGGGGCATGAGCAGGGGGTGGGGGGAGGGCTAGAGACACACGGGGCATGAGCGGGGGATGGGTGGAAGGGCAAAAGACACACAGGGCATGAGCAGGGGGTGGGGGGGAGGGGAGAGACACATGGGGCATGAGCGGGGGGTGGGTGGGAGGGATACAGACACACAGGGCATGAGCGGGGGGTAGGTGGGAGGGATACAGACACACGGGGCATGAGCAGGGGGTGGGTGGGAGGGATACAGACACACGGGGCATGAGTGGGGGATGGATGGGAGGGATAGAGACACAAGGGACATGAGCGGGGGGTGGGTGGGATGTATAGAGACACAAGGGGCATGAGTGGGGGGTGGGCGGGAGGCATAGAGACACACGGGGCATGAGTGGGGGGTGGGCAGGGGGGGCAGAGACACACGGGACCTGAGCGGGGGGAGGGAGTGAGGGATAGAGACACGCGGGAAATGGGCGGGGGAAGGGAGAGACACACGGGGCATGAGCGGGGGTGGGTGGGAGGGATAGAGACACATGGGGCATGAGCGGGGGATGGGCGGGAGGGATAGAGACAGACGGGGCATGAGCGAGGGGTGGGCGGGCAGGATAGAGACAGATGGGCATGAGCGGGGGGTGGGTGGGAGTGATAGAGACACACGGGGCATGAGCGGGTGGTGGGTGGGAGGGATAGAGACACGGGGCATGAGCAGGTGTAGGGGGAGAGACACACGGGGCATGAGCAGGGGATGGGTGGGAGGGCTAGAGACACACGAGGCATGAGCAGGGGGTGGGGGGAGAGACACACGGGGCATGAGCAGGGGGTGGGGGGAGGGCTAGAGACACACGGTGCATGAGCGGGGGTCGGTGGGAGGGTTAGAGACACACGGGGCATGAGCAGGGGGTGGGGGAGAGACACACGGGGCATGAGCAGGGGGTGGGGGGAGGGCTAGAGACACACGGGGCATGAGCAGGGGGTGGGTGGGAGGGCTAGAGACACAGGGGGCATGAGCGGGGGTTGGGTGGGAGGGCTAGAGACACACAGGCATGAGCGGGGGTGGGGGAGAGACACACGGGGCATGAGCAGGGGGTGGGGGAGAGCTAGAGGCACACGAGGCATGAGCGGGGGGTGGGTGGGAGGGCAAGAGACACACGGGGCATGAGTGGGGGTGGGTGGGAGGGCTAGTGACACACGGGGCAAGTGCAGGGGGTGGGTGGGAGGGCTAGAGACAAACGGGCATGAGCGGGGGGTGGATGGGAGGGCTAGAGACACACAGGGCATGAGCAGGGGTCAGGGGGAGTGACACACGGGGCATGAGCAGGGGGTGGGGGGAGGGAGAGACACACACGGGGCATGAGCGTGGGTGGGGGGAGGGAGGGAAACACACAGGGCATGAGCGGGGGTGGGTGGGAGGGCTAGAGACACACAGGGCATGAGTGGGGGGTGGGTGGGAGGGCTAGAGACACACGGGGCATGAGCAGGGGGTGGGTGTGAGGGCTAAAGACACACAGGGCATGAGCAGGGGGTGGGTGGGAGGGCAAGAGACACACGGGGCATGAGTGGGGGTGGGTGGGAGGGCTAGTGACACACGGGGCAAGTGCAGGGGGTGGGTGGGAGGGCTAGAGACAAACGGGCATGAGCGGGGGGTGGATGGGAGGGCTAGAGACACACAGGGCATGAGCAGGGGTCAGGGGGAGTGACACACGGGGCATGAGCAGGGGGTGGGGGGAGGGAGAGACACACACGGGGCATGAGCGTGGGTGGGGGGAGGGAGGGAAACACACAGGGCATGAGCGGGGGGTGGGTGGGAGGGCTAGAGACACACAGGGCATGAGTGGGGGGTGGGTGGGAGGGCTAGAGACACACGGGGCATGAGCAGGGGGTGGGTGTGAGGGCTAAAGACACACAGGGCATGAGCAGGGGGTGGGTGGGAGGGCTAAAGACACACGAGGCATGAGCGGGGGGTGGGCGGTAGGGAGAGAGACACACGGGGCATGAGCGGGGGTGGGGGGAGGGAGAGACACACACGGGGCATGAGCAGGGGTGGGGGGAGGGAGAGAAACACACGGGGTATGAGCGAGGGTAGGGGGGAGGGAGAGAACACACGGGGCATGAGCGGGGGTGGGGGGGAGGTCGAGAGACACACAGGGAAAGAGCGTGGGTGGGGGGGAGGGAGAGAGACACAAGGGGCATGAGCGGGGGGTGGGTGGGAGGGAGAGAGACACACAGGGCATGAGCGGGGGGTATGGGGACAGGGGAGACACAGGGCATTAGAGGGGGGTGGGGGGCAACAGGAGAGAGACACGGGGCATGAGAGGAGGTGGGGGGGAGAGAAACACACAGGGCTTGAGCGGGGGGTGGGGGTAACAGGAGAGAGAGACACGGGGCATGAGCAGGGGGTGGGGGGCAACAGCAGGGAGACACGGGGCAAGAGCGGGCAGTGGGGGGCAACAGCAGAGAGACACACGGTGCATGAGCGGGGGGAGTGCGGGAGGGGATAGAGACACACGGGGTATGAGCGTGGTGTGGGCAGGAGGGGAAAGATACATGGTGCATGAACGGGGGGTGGGCGGGATGGACAGAGACACACGGGGCATGAGCGGGGGTTGGGTGGGAGGGATAGAGACACATGGGGCATGAGCGGGGGATGGGTGGGAGGGATAGAGACAGACGGGGCATGAGCGAGGGGTGGGCGGGCAGGATAGAGACAGATGGGCATGAGCGGGGGGTGGGTGGGAGTGATAGAGACACACGGGGCATGAGCAGGGGGTGGGTGGGAGGGATAGAGACACGGGGCATGAGCAGTTGTGGGGGGAGAGACACACGGGGCATGAGCAGGGGATGGGTGGGAGGGCTAGAGACACACGAGGCATGAGCAGGGGGTGGGGGGAGAGACACACGGGGCATGAGCAGGGGGTGGGGGGAGGGCTAGAGACACACGATGCATGAGCGGGGGTCGGTGGGCTGGTTAGAGACACACGGGGCATGAGCAGGGGGTGGAGGAGAGACACACGGGGCATGAGCAGGGGGTGGGGGGAGGGCTAGAGACACACGGGGCATGACCGGGGGGTGGGTGGGAGGGCTAGAGACACAGGGGGCATGAGCGGGGGGTGGGTGGGAGGGCTAGAGACACACAGGCATGAGCGGGGGGTGGGGGGAGAGACACACGGGGCATGAGCAGGGGGTGGGGGAGAGCTAGAGGCACACGAGGCATGAGCGGGGGGTGGGTGGGAGGGCAAGAGACACACGGGGCATGAGTGGGGGTGGGTGGGAGGGCTAGTGACACACGGGGCAAGTGCGGGGGGTGGGTGGGAGGGCTAGAGACAAACGGGCATGAGCGGGGGGTGGGTGGGAGGGCTAGAGACACACAGGGCATGAGCAGGGGTCAGGGGGAGTGACACACGGGGCATGAGCAGGGGGTGGGGGGAGGGAGAGACACACCCGGGGCTTGAGCGTGAGTTGGGGGAGGGAGGGAAACACACAGGGCATGAGCGGGGGGTGGGTGGGAGGGCTAGAGACAAACAGGGCATGAGTGGGGGGTGGGTGGGAGGGCTAGAGACACACGGGGCATGAGCAGGGGGTGGGTGTGAGGGCTAAAGACACACAGGGCATGAGCAGGGGGTGGGTGGGAGGGCTAAAGACACACGAGGCATGAGCGGGGGGTGGGCGGTAGGGAGAGAGACACACGGGGCATGAACGGGGGTGGGGGGAGGGAGAGACACACACGGGGCATGAGCAGGGGTGGGGGGAGGGAGAGAAACACACGGGGTATGAGCGGGAGTAGGGGGGAGGGAGAGAAACACACGGGGCATGAGCGGGGGTGGGGGGGAGGTCGAGAGACACACAGGGAATGAGCGTGGGTGGGGGGGAGGGAGAGAGACACACGGGGCATGAGCGGGGGGTGGGGGGGAGGGAGAGAGACACACAGGGCATGAGCGGGGGGTGGGGACAGGGGAGACACAGGGCATTAGAGGGGGTTGGGGGGCAACAGGAGAGAGACACGGGGCATGAGAGGAGGTGGGGGGGAGAGAAACACACAGGGCATGAGCGGGGGGTGGGGGTAACAGGAGAGAGAGACACGGGGCATGAGCAGGGGGTGGGGGGCAACAGCAGGGAGACACGGGGCAAGAGCGGGCAGTGGGGGGCAACAGCAGAGAGACACACGGTGCATGAGCGGGGGGTGTGCGGGAGGGGATAGAGACACACGGGGCATGAGCGGGGGGTGGTGGGGAGGGGGAGAGACACACGGGCTTGAGCGGGGGGTGGGTGGGAGGGATATAGACACACGGGGCATGAGCGGGGTGTGGGTGGGAGAGATAGAGACACATGGGGCATGAGCATTGGGTGGGGGGAGGGATAGAGACACACGGGGCATGAGCAGGGGTTAGGGGGGAGGGGAGAGATACAGGGGCATGAGCGGGGGTGGGTGGGATGGATAGAGACACACGGGGCATGAGCAGGGGGTGGGGGGAGAGATAGAGACACAGGGCATGAGCAGGGGGAGGGGAGAGACACATGGGGCATGAGTGGGGGGTGGGGGGTGGGTGGCAGGGATACAGACACACAGGGCATGAGCGGGGGTAGGTGGGAGGGATACAGACACACGGGGCATGAGCGGGGGGTGGGTGGGAGGGATACAGACACACGGGGCATGAGCGGGGGGTGGGTGTCAGGGATAGAGACACAAGGGGCATGAGCGGGGGGGTGGGTGGGAGGGATAGAGACACACGGGGCATGAGTGGGGGGTGGGCGGGAGGGATAGAGACACACGGGGCATGAGCAGGGGGTGGGTGGGAGGGATAGAGACACATGGGGCATGAGCGGGGGGTGGGTGGGAGGGATAGAGACACGGGGCATGAGCGGGTGTGGGGGAGAGACACGGGGCATGTGCAGGGGATGGGTGGGAGGGCTAGAGACACACGGGGCATGAGCAGGGGGTGGGGAAAGATACACGGGGCATGAGCAGGGGGTGGGTGGGAGGGCTAGAGACACATGGGCATGAGGGGGGGGTGGGGGGAGAGACACACGGGGCATGAGCCAGGGGTAGGGGGGAGGGCTAGAGACACATGGGGCATGAGCGGGGGGTGGGTGGGAGAGCTAGAGACACACGGGGCATGAGCGGGGGTGGGTGGGAGGGCTAGAGACACACGGGGCATGTGCGGGGGGTGGGTGGGAGGGCTAGAGACAAACGGGGCATGAGCGGGGGGTGGGTGGGAGGTTTAGAGACACACAGGGCATGAGTGGGGTCAGGGGGAGAGACACACAGGGCATGAGCGGGGGTCGGTGGGAGGGTTAGAGACACACGGGGCATGAGCAGGGGGTGGGGGAGAGACACACGGGGCATGAGCAGGGGGTGGGGGTGATGGCTAGAGACACACGGGGCATGAGCCACACGGGGCATGAGCGGGGGGTGGGTGGGAGGGCTAGAGACACACGGGCATGAGGGGGGGGTGGGGGGAGAGACACACGGAGCATGAGCCGGGGGTAGGGGGGAGGGCTAGAGACACACGGGGCATGAGCGGGGGCTGGGTGGGAGAGCTAGAGACACACAGGGAATGAGCGGGGGTGGGTGGGAGGGCTAGAGACAAACGGGGCATGAGCGGGGGGTGGGTGGGAGGTTTAGAGACACACAGGGCATGAGTGGGGTCGGGGGAGAGACACACAGGGCATGAGAGGGGGTGGGGGAGGGAGAGACACACGCGGGGTGTGAGCAGTGGGTGGGTAGGAGGGCTAGAGACACACAGGGCATGAGCGGGGGTTGGGTGGGAGGGCTATAGACACAAGGGGCATGAGCGGGGGGTGGTTGGGAGGGTTAGAGACACACGAGGCGTGAGCGGGGGGAGAAAGACACACGAGGCATGAGCAGGGGGTGGGCGGTAGGGAGAGAGACACACGGGGCATGAGCGGGGGTGCGGGGGAGGGAGAGACACACACAGGGCATGAGCGGGGTGGGGGAGTGGGGGAGAGACACATGGGGCATGAGCGAGGGGGTGGGCGGGAGAGGATAGATACACAGTGCATGAGCGGGGGTGGGCGGGAGGGACAGAGACACACGGGGCATGAGCGGGGGGTGGGTGGTAGGGATAGAGACACACGGGGCATGAGCGGGGGGTGGGTCGGAGGGATAGAGACACACGGGGCATGAGCAGGGGGTGGGGGGCAGGGATAGAGACACACGGCGCATGAGCAGGGGGTGGGGGAGTGGAGAGACACACGGGGCATGAGCGGGGGTTGGGTGGGAGGGATAGAGACACACCGGGCATGAGCTGGCGGTGGGGGGAGGGGGAGAGACACACGGGGTATGAGCGTGGTGTGGGCGGGAGGGGATAGACAAATGGTGCATGAGCGGGGGGTGGGCGGGATGGACAGAGACACACGGGGCATGAGCGGGGGGTGTGCGGGAGGGGATAGAGACACACAGGGCATGAGCTGGGGGCGGGGGGGAGGGGGAGAGACACACGGGGTATGAGCGGGGGGTGGGCGGGAGGGGATAGACACACGGTGCATGAGCGGGGGGTGGGCGGGATGGACAGAGACACATGGGGCATGAGCGGGGGTGGGTGGGAGGGATAGAGACACACGGGGCATGAGCAGGGGGTGGTTGGGAGGGATAGAGACACACGGGGCATGAGCAGGGGGTGGGTGGGAGGGATAGAGACACACGGGGCATGAGCAGGGGGAGGGGGGAGGGGAGAGATACACGGGGCATGAGCGGGGGGTGGGTGCTAGGGATAGAGACACACGGGGCATGAGCAGGGGGTGGGGGGAGGGATAGAGACACGGGGCATGAGCAGGGGGGGGGGGGAGGGGAGAGACACACGGGGCATGAACGGGGGGTGGGTGGGAGGGATACAGACACACAGGGCATGAGCGGGGGGTATGTAGGAGGGACAGAGACACACGGGGCATGAGCGGGTGGTAGGTGGGAGGGATAGAGACACACGGAGCATGAGCGGGGGGTGGGGGGGGAGAGACACACGGGGCATGAGTGGAGGGTGGGTGGGAGGGATAGAGACACACGGGGCATGAGCGGAGGGTGGGCGGGAGGTATAGAGACAGACGGGGCATGAGTGGGGGGTGGGCGGGTGGTATAGAGACAGACGGGGCATGAACAGGGGGTGGGCGGGAGGGATAGACAGGGCATGAGCGGGGGATGGGCGGGAGGGATAGAGACACACGGTGCATGAGCGGGGGGTGCGGGGGAGCGATAGAGACACACGGGGCATGAGCGGGGGGTGGGCAGGAGGGGCAGAGATACACGGGGCATGAGCGGGGGGTGGGTGGGATGGATAGAGACACACGGGGCATGAGTGGGGTGGGGGGAGGGACAGAGACACACGGGGCATGAGCGGGGGGTGGGTGGGAGGGACATAGACACACGGGGCATGAGCGGGGGGTGGGCGGGAGGAATAGAGACACACAGGGCATGAGCGGTGGGTGGGCGGGAGGGATAGAGACACACGAGGCATGAGCGGGGGGTGGGTGGGAGGGATAGAGACACATGGGGCATGAGCGGCGGGTGGGTGGGAGGGATAGAGACACGGGGCATGAGCGGGTGTGGGGGGCTAGACACACGGGGCATGAGCAGGGGATGGGTTGGAGGGCTAGAGACACACGGGGCATGAGCAGGGGGTGGGGGGGTGGGCTAGAGACACACGGTGCATGAGCGGGGGTCGGTGGGAGGGTTAGAGACACATGGGGCATGAGCAGGGGGTGGGGGAGAGACACACGGGGCTTGAGCAGGTCTAGAGACACACGGGGCATGAGCGCGGGGTGGGTGGGAGGGCTAGAGACACACAGGCATGAGCGGGGGGTGGGGGGAGAGACACACGGGGCATGAGCAGGGGATGGGGGGAGGGCTAGAGACACACGGGGCATGAGCGGGGGGTCAGTGGGAGAGCTAGAGACACACGGGGCATGAGCGGGGGTGGGTGGGAGGGCTAGAGACACTCGGGGCATGAGCGGGTGATGGGTGGGAGGGCTAGAGACACACAGGGCATGAGCAGGGGTCGGGGGAGAGACACACAGGGCATGAGCACGGGGTTGGGGGGAGGGAGAGAGACACACGGGGAATGAGCGGGGGTGGGAGGAAGAGACACACACGGGGCATGAGCGGGGGTGGGGGGAGGTAGAGAAACACACGGGGCATGAGCGGGGATGGGGGGAGGGCTAGAGACACACGTTGCATGAGCGGGGGTCGGTGGGAGGGTTAGAGACACACGGGGCATGAGCAGGGGGTGGGGGTGGGAGGGATAGAGGCACACGGGGCATGAGTGGGGGGTGGGCGGGAGGGATAGAGACACACGGGGCATGAGCAGGGGGTGGGTGGGAGGGATAGAGACACATGGGGCATGAGTGGGGGGTGGGTGGGAGGGATAGAGACACGGGACATGAGCGGGTGTGGGGGGAGAGACACGGGGCATGAGCAGTGGATGGGTGGGAGGGCTAGAGACACACGGGGCATGAGCAGGGGGTGGGGGAGAGATACACGGGGCATGAGCAGGGGGTGGGGGGAGGGCTAGAGACACACGGTGCATGAGCGGGGGTCGGTGGGAGGGTTAGAGACACACGGGGCATGAAGAGGAGGTGGGGGAGAGACACACGGGGCATGAGCAGGGGGTGGGGGGATGGCTAGAGACACACGGGGCATGAGCCACACGGGGCATGAGCGGGGGGTGAGTGGGAGGGCTAAAGACACACGGGCATGAGGGGGGAGTGGGGGGAGAGATACACGGGGCATGAGCCGGGGGTAGGGGGGAGGGCTAGAGACACACGGGGCATGAGCGGGGGGTGGGTGGGAGAGCTAGAGACACACTGGGAATGAGCGGGGGTGGGTGGGAGGGCTAGAGACACACGGGGCATGTGCGGGGGGTGGGTGGGAGGGCTAGTGACAAACGGGGCATGAGCGGGGGGTGGGTGGGAGGTTTAGAGACACACAGGGCATGAGTGGGGTCGGGGGAGAGACACACAGGGCATGAGAGGGGGTGAGGGGAGGGAGAGACACACGCGGGGTGTGAGCAGTCGGAGGTTGGGAGGGCTAGAGACACACAGGGCATGAGCGGGGGGTGGGTGGGAGGGCTATAGACACAAGGGGCATGAGCGGGGGGTGGTTGGGAGGGTTAGAGACACACGAGGCGTGAGCGGGGGGAGAGAGACACACGAGGCATGAGCAGGGGGTGGGCGGTAGGGAGAGAGACACACGGGGCATGAGCGGGGGGAGGGAGAGACACACACAGGGCATGAGCGGGGGTGGGGGGGTGGGGGAGAGACACATGGGGCATGAGCGAGGGGGTGGGCGGGAGAGGATAGATACACAGTGCATGAGCGTGGGTGGGCGGGAGGGACAGAGACACACGGGGCATGAGCGGGGGGTGGGTGGGAGGTATAGAGACACACGGGGCATGAGCGGGGGGTGGGTCGGAGGGATAGAGACACACGGGGCATGAGCAGGGGTTGGGGGGCAGGGATAGAGACACACGGCGCATGAGCAGGGGGTGGGGGAGGGGAGAGACACACGGGGCATGAGCGGGGGTTGGGTGGGAGGGATAGAGACACACCGGGCATGAGCTGGCGGCGGGGGGAGGGGGAGAGACACACGGGGTATGAGCGGGGTGTGGGCGGGAGGGGATAGACACCCGGTGCATGAGTTGGGGGTGGGCGGGATGGACAGAGACACATGGGGCATGAGCGGGGGGTGTGCGGGACGGGATAGAGACACACAGGGCATGAGCTGGGGGCGGGGGGGAGGGGGAGAGACACACGGTGCATGAGCGGGGGGCGGGCGGGATGGACAGAGACACATGGGGCATGAGCGGGGGTGGGTGGGAGGGATAGAGACACACGGGGCATGAGCAGGGGGTGGTTGGGAGGGATAGAGACACACGGGGCATGAGCAGGGGGTGGGTGGGAGGGATAGAGACACACGGGGCATGAGCAGGGGGAGGGAGGAGGGGAGAGATACACGGGGCATGAGCGGGGGGTGGGTGCTAGGGATAGAGACACACGGGGCATGAGCAGGGGGTGGGGGGAGGGATAGAGACACGGGGCATGAGCAGGGGGTGGGGGGGACGGCAGAGACACACGGGGCATGAACGGGGGGTGGGTGGGAGGGATACAGACACACAGGGCATGAGCGGGGGGTATGTAGGAGGGACAGAGACACACGGGGCATGAGCGGGTGGTAGGTGGGAGGGATAGAGACACACGGAGCATGAGCGGGGGGTGGGGGGGAGGGGAGAGACACACGGGGCATGAGTGGAGGGTGGGTGGGAGGGATAGAGACACACGGGGCATGAGCGGAGGGTGGGCGGGAGGTATAGAGACAGACGGGGCATGAGTGGGGGGTGGGCGGGTGGTATAGAGACAGACGGGGCATGAACGGGGGTGGGCGGGAGGGTTAGAGACACAAGGGTCATGAGCGGGGGATGGGCGGGAGGGATAGAGACACACGGGGCATGAGCGGGGGTGGGCGGGAGCGATAGAGACACACGGGGCATGAGCGGGGGGTGGGCAGGAGGGCCAGAGATACACGGGGCATGAGCGGGGGGTGGGTGGGATGGATAGAGACTAGAGACACACGGGGCATGAGTGGGGGTGGGGGGAGGGACAGAGACACACGGGGCATGAGCGGGGGGTGGGTGGGAGGGACATAGACACACGGGGCATGAGCGGGGGGTGGGTGGGAGGGCTAGAGACACACGGGCATGAGCGGGGGGTGGGGGGAGAGACACACGGGGCATGAGCAGGGGATGGGGGGAAGGGCTAGAGACACACGGGGCATGAGCGGGGGGTCGGTGGGAGAGCTAGAGACACACGGGGCATGAGCGGGGGTGGGTGGGAGGGCTAGAGACACTCGGGGCATGAGCGGGTGATGGGTGGGAGGGCTAGAGACACACAGGGCATGAGCAGGGGTCGGGGGAGAGACACACAGGGCATGAGCACGGGGTTGGGGGGAGGGAGAGAGACACACGGGGAATGAGCGGGGGTGGGGGGGAGAGAAACACACAGGGCATGAGCGGGGGTGGGTGGGAGGGAGAGACACACACGGGGCATGAGCGGGGGTGGGGGGAGGTAGAGAAACACACTAGGCATGAGCGGGGGTGGGGGGGAGGGCTAGAGACACATGTTGCATGAGCAGGGGTCGGTGGGAGGGTTAGAGACACACGGGGCATGAGCAGGGGGTGGGGGAGAGACACACGGGGCATGAGCAGGGGTGGGGGGGAGGGCTAGAGACACACGGGGCATGAGCCACACGGGGCATGAGCGGGGGGTGGGTGGGAGGGCTAGAGACACACGGGGCATGACCGGGGGGTGGGTGTGAGAGCTAGAGACACACGGGGCATGAGCGGGGTGGGTGGGAGGGCTAGAGACACACGGGGCATGTGCGGGGGGTGGGTGGGAGGGCTAGAGACAAACGGGGCATGAGCGGGGGGTGGGTGGGAGGTTTAGAGAAACACAGGGCATGAGTAGGGTCGGGGGGAGAGACACACAGGGCATGAGAGCGGGAGGGGGGAGGGAGAGACACACACGGGGCATGAGCAGTGGGTGGGTGGGAGTCCTAGAGACACACAGGGCATGAGCGGGGGGTGGGTGGGAGGGCTAGAGACACAAGGGGCATGAGCGGGGGGTGGTTGGGAGGGTTAGAGACACACGAGGCGTGAGCGGGGGGGAGAGAAACACACGAGGCATGAGCAGGGGGTGGGCAGTAGGGAGAGAGACACACGGGGCATGAGCGGGGTTGGGGGGGTGGGGGAGAGACACATGGGGCATGAGCGGGGGGGTGGGCGGGAGAGGATAGATACACAGTGCATGAGCGGGGGTGTGCGGGAGGGACAGAGACACACGGGGCATGAGCGGGGGGTGGGTGGGAGGGATAGAGACACACGGGGCATGAGCGGGGGGTTGGTCGGAGGGATAGAGACAAACGGGGCATGAGCAGGGGTGGGGGGGGGGATAGAGACACACGGCGCATGAGCAGGGGGTTGGAGGAGGGGAGAGACACACGGGGCATGAGTGGGGGTTGGGTGGGAGGGATAGAGACACACGGGGCATGAACTGGCGGCGGGGGGAGGGGGAGAGACACACGGGGTATGAGCGGGGGGTGGGCGGGAGGGGATAGACACACGGTGCATGAGCGGGGGGTGGGCGGGATGGACAGAGACACACGGGGCATGAGCGGGGGGTGTGCGGGAGGGGATAGAGACACACGGTGCATGAGCTGGGGGCGGGGGGGAGGGGGAGAGACACACGGGTTATGAGCGGGGGGTGGGCGGGAGGGGATAGACACACGGTGCATGAGCGGGGGGGTGGGCGGAATGGACAGAGACACACGGGGCATGAGTGGGGGTGGGTGGGAGGGATAGAGACACACGGGGCATGAGCAGGGGGTGGTTGGGAGGGATAGAGACACACGGGGCATGAGCAGGGGGTGGTTGGGAGGGATAGAGACACACGGAGCATGAGCAGGGGGAGGTGGGAGGGGGCAGATACACGGGGCATGAGCGGGGGGTGGGTGCTAGGGATAGAGACACACGGGCATGAGCAGGGGGTGGGGGGAGGGATAGAGACACGGGGCATGAGCAGGGGGTGGGGGGGAGGGGAGAGACACACGGGGCATGAACGGGGCTTGGGTGGGAGGGATACAGACACACAGGGCATGAGCGGGGTGTATGTGGGAGGGACAGAGACACACGGGGCATGAGCGGGTGGTAGGTGGGAGGGATAGAGACACACGGAGCAGGAGCGGGGGGTGGGGGGATGGTAAAGACAAACGGGGCATGAGTGGAGGGTGGGTGGGAGGGATAGAGACACACGGGGCATGAGCGGGGGGTGGGCGGGAGGTATAGAGACAGACGGGGCATGAGCGGGGGGTGGGCGGGTGGTATAGAGACAGACGGGGCATGAACGGGGGGTGGGCAGGAGGGATAGAGACACAAGGGGCATGAGCGGGGGGTGGGCGGGAGGGATAGAGACACACGGGGCATGAGCGGGGTGTGGGCGGGAGCGATAGAGACACACGGGGCATGAGCGGGGGGTGGGCAGGAGGGACAGAGATACACGGGGCATGAGCAGGGGGTGGGCGGGAGGGATAGAGACACACGGGGCATGAGCGGGGGGTGGGCGGGAGGGATAGAGACACATGGGGCATGAGCGGGGGGTGGGTGGGAGGGATAGAGACACTGGGCATGAGCGGGTGTGGGGGGCGAGACACACGGGGCATGAGCAGGGGATGGGTTGGAGGGCTAGAGACACACGGGGCATGAGCAGGGGGTGGGGAGGTGGGCTAGAGACACACGGTGCATGAGCGGGGGTCGGTGGGAGGGTTAGAGACACACGGGGCATGAGTGGGGGTGGGGGAGAGACACACGGGGCTTGAGCAGGGGGTGGGTGGGAGGGCTAGAGACACACGGGGCATGAGCGATGGGTGGGTGGGAGGGCTAGAGACACACGGGCATGAGCGCGGGGTGAAGGGAGGGCTAGAGACACATGGGCATGAACGGGGTGTGGGGGGAGAGACACACAGGGCATGAGCAGGGGGTGGGGGGGAGGGCTAGAGACACACGGGGCATGAGCACGGGGTGGGTGGAAGGGCTAGAGACACACGGGCATGAGCGGGGGGTGGGGGGAGAGACACACGGGGCATGAGCAGGGGGTGGGGGGAGGGCTAGAGACACACGGGGCATGAGCGGGGGTTCGGTGGGAGAGCTAGAGGCACACGGGGCATGAGCGGGGGTGGGTGGGAGGGCTAGAGACACTCGGGGCATGAGCGGGTGATGGGTGGGAGGGCTAGAGACACACAGGACATGAGCAGGGGTCGGGGGGAGAGACACACAGGGCATGAGCACGGGGTTGGGGGGAGGGAGAGAGACACACGGGGCATGAGCGGGGGTGGGGGGGAGAGAAACACACAGGGCATGAGCGGGGGGTGGGTGGGAGGGAGAGACACACACGGGGCATGAGCGGGGGTGGGGGGGAGGTAGAGAAACACACGGGGCATGAGCGGGGGTGGGGGGGAGGGAGAGAGACACACGGGGCATGAGCAGGGGTGGGGGGAGGGAGAGAGACACACGGGGCATGAGCGGGGGATGGGGGGAGGGAGAGAGACAAACGAGGCATGAGCACGGGGTGGGGGGAGGGAGAGAGACACACGGGGCATGAGCGGGGGGTGGGGGGACAGGGGAGACACAGGGCATTAGAGGGGGGCTTGGGGTAACAGGAGAGAGACACGGGGCATAAGAGGGGGGTGGGGGGAAACAGCAGGGAGACACAGGGAATGATCGGGGGTGGGGGGCCACAGAAGAGAGACACGGGGCATGAGAGGCGGTGGGGGGTAACAGGAGAGAGACACAGGGCATGAAAGGGGGTAACAGGAGAGAGAGACACGAGTCATGAGAGGGGGGTGGGGGTAACAGGAGAGAGAGACATGGGGCATGAACAGGGGGTGCGGGGCAACAGCAGGGAGACACGGGGCAAGAGCGGGGGGTGGGTGGCAACAGCAGAGAGACACACAGTGCATGAGCGGGGGGTGTGCGGGAGGGGATAGAGACACACGGGGCATGAGCGGGGGGCGGGGGGAGGGGGAGAGACACACGGGGCATGAGTGGGGGTGGGCGGGAGGGGATAGACACACGGTGCATGAGCGGGGGGTGGGAGGGAGGGACAGAGACACACGGGGCATGAGCAGGGGGTCGGGGGGAGGGATAGAGACACACGGGGCATGAGCAGGGGGAGGGGGGAGGGGTAAGAGATACACGGGGCATGAGCGGGGGGTGGGTGGGAGGGATAGAGACACACGGGGCATGAGCAGGGGGTGGGGGGAGGGCAGAGACACACGGGGCATGGGTGGGTGGTGGGTGGGAGATATACAGACACACAGGGCATGAGCGGGCGTAGGTGGGAGGGATACAGACACATGGGGCATGAGCGGGGGGTGGGTGGGAGGGATACAGACACACGGGGCATGAGCGGGGGTGGGTGTCAGGGATAGAGACACAAGGGGCATGAACGGGGGGTGGGTGGGAGGGATAGAGACACACGGGGCATGAGCGGGGGGTGGGCGGGAGGGATAGAGACACACAGGGCATGAGCGGGGGGTGGGCAGGAGGGACACAGAAACACGGGGCATGAGCGGGGGGTGGGTGGGAGGGATAGAGACACATGGGGCATGAGCGGGGGTGGGGGGAGGGGAGAGACACATGGGGCATGAGCAGGGGATGGGTGGGAGGGCTAGAGACACACGGGGCATGAGCAGGGGGTGGTGGGGAGGGCTAGAGACACACGGTGCATGAGCGGGGGTCGGTGGGAGGGTTAGAGACACACGGGGCATGAGCAGGGGGTGGGGGAGAGACACACAGGGCATGAGCAGGGGGTGGGGGGAGGGCTAGAGACACATGGGGCATGAGCCACACGGGGCATGAGCGGGGGGTGGGTGGGAGGGCTAGAGACACATGGTGCATGAGCGGGGGTTGGGTGGGAGGGCTAGTGACACACAGGCATGGGTGGGGGGAGAGACACACGGGGCATGAGCAGGGGGTGAGGGGGAGGGCTAGAGACACACGGGGCATGAGCGGGGGTGGGTGGGAGGTCTAGAGACACATGGGGCATGTGCGGGGGGTGGGTGGGAGGGCTAGAGACACACGGGGCATGAGCGGGGGGTGGGTGGGAGGGCTAGAGACACACAGGGCATGAGCAGGGGTCGGGGAGAGACACACAGGGCATGAGCAGGGGGTGGGGGGGAGGGAGAGACACACACGGCATGAGCGGGGGGTGGGTGGGAGGGCTAGAGACACACAGGGCATGAGCGGTGGGTGGGTGGGAGGGCTGGAGACACACGGGGCATGAGCGGGGGTGGGTGGGAGGGCTAGAGAAACACGAGGCATGAGCGGGGGGTGGGCGGTAGGGAGAGAGACACACGGGGCATGAGCAGGGTGGGGGGGAGAGACACACACGGGGCATGAGCGGGGATGGGGGGAGGGAGAGAAACACACGGGGCATGAGCGGGGGTGGGGGGAGGGAGAGAGACACACGGGGCATGAGCGGGGGTGGGGGGAGGGAAAGAGACACACGGGTCATGAGCGGGGGGTGGGGGAAGGGAGAGAGACACACGAGGCATGAGCGGGGCGTGGGGGAGGGAGAGAGACACACGGGGCATGAGTAGGGGCTGGGGGGACAAACAAAAACACGGACATGCCGCACGGACATGAGTTTGTGCGGCAGATCCCGCTCCTCGGCCCTCCGCTGGCCACCGTGTGCAATGGCGTGAGCGGGGGGCTGGAGGAACAGGGGACACACGGAGCAGGAGCGGGGGTGGGGGTGACAGGAAGGACACACGGGGTTCATTGGGGCGACAGAAAGGACACACGGGGCATGAGCGGGGGGTGGGGCAGACACGGGGCATGAGCGGGGGTGGAAGGAACAGGAGACAGACACGCTCCTGCTGACCTGACAAAGCCTCTCATGCGGGAAAGAAAGATGGCGGGCGTCTCTGAAGCCAGACACACTGCACGCTTTCACTGCATCCAATGAGAGAGCATGTCAGATGTCCGCAGACATCACGCAAGCTGCTGGCCCAATCACCGTCCTGTCCTCGGAGCGAATAGGGAAGTCTGTCCGCGTACCGAACACAGATATCACTAATTAGTTTTGCCCTACTTTTTGGTCATTTAAAAAATAAATACTGGACAGATTTTCGCCAAATTTGCAAAAGCACGCTTTCGGGACCAAGCCGCTGCTCCTGGTCCATTTGGTGAAAATCCGTCCAGCGGTTTGGGCTGTAGGCGCGAGCAAACATTTTTTCCCATTCAGTCTATGGGAAAAACAGAAATTTTGGGACCCCCCCTATAACTTTTCCCCCCCTGCACGAATCCTCACCAAACTTTGCTCAATAATTCAGAGTGGGCCATACATTTTTTTTGCAAAGTTTGTTGAGGATTCGTCCAGGGGGAGCGCAGTTATAAGCCGCCCAAAAAGTGCTCTTCCTATGGAAACAGCAACTTAACCATAACTACACTCCACTATCGTGGCAGTGTAATATATCTTGCAGTCTTCAGTTCTCAATGAAATGGAAATGAAAGAGTGTTGTTGAATTTGCAAAATCTGAAGAATGTAGCCATGGTGCTGCAATCGATCATGTTTTGAATTGTTCTAACAAATGTCATAATTTAACACATATTGGGGGTCATTATGAGTTTGGAGGTAGCCATAGTGCTATTAGCGCCATGGCTGCCTCCAAACTCGTGTCCGGGTTCCTTGAATGGGGACTTACTGGGTCATTCCAAGCTTGGAGGACCTGGTAAGTCCCCATTCAAAATATCCATCCCCATTCCCATTCGAGCCCTCATAGGGACATATTAATACATCACGTATTGGGCCTCATTCCGAGTACGGCGCTAACCAATGGCGCTATGAACGCCTTGGTTGACGCCGTACCCGGACCGGCAGCGCCTTGGTGGATGGCGGAATTACCGCCCCATTCCAAGGTTGGCGGGGCGGTAATTCCCCATTCACCAAGGCTCTTCCCCATTCCCAAATGAGCCCCCATAGGGCTCAATGGGAATGGGGAAGATGCAAATAACGGTGTCCGTTCATTACGGTCACCGTTATTGGCTTGGAGGCCCCTTTGCGCCCTCGACTTTAACACCTGCTCAACGGGAACTCGGAGTATGGCGGTAAGGGATCACCGCCACCGGTCTCGTTACCGGTGGCCGCTATCCCTTACCGCCATACTCGGAATGAGGCCCATTGTCTTTTATGTGTAGTTTCGTGACAATTTAATTTTGGGATCACATCGTACAGTTTAAAAGGCAATATGTGTGCATACAGAAGAAATGTACAGTTGTACTATGTCATTTAAAATGTATCTATTATCTTGTTTTAGCATACTAATTACTTTTGAACATTATAACATACCTGTAGGATATCTTCTTAGAGATTGATGGCTAAAGATTATAGAAGGAGAAATGTGTAGATGTTTTAAAAGTAGCTTGTGATAGAGTAAGCTCTGAGTCACAGCACTAATACACTCCCAAATAGTATTTCTGAACTGTAATGCTGAGGTGAGGGAAACAGATCATGATTTGTGGATGTGATTAGTGGATGGCTCTGTGACTGCTGAAATACACTCACTCAGACTGTGCTACAGAGATATGGCTAAAATGAGAAGAAGGGAAGACCTCTGCTCCTTGCCAGAAGCCTGCAGACACATGCAGTTGTTTTGAGGATGGATTGCATGGTATTAAGACACTTTTTCATACCCTGCAGGGAAAGAGGACTGTGCTATTGGTGGACACTGTAAATGTCTAGAGATATTGGAAGGCTCAAGCAATAAGACATACCGTTTGTGGAGGAGGAGTTTGCTTGGATTGGAGTGGACAAGTGCTACATTTCTTTGTAGGCATTGCTGAAAGGCTGGAGGTCAACAAGAAGGCTGCTTGGATCGTTGGAGATTGCTGTGTTAATTGGTTGTAAATAGATGAAAAGCAGCTTCGTATCCCATATAATCTTGGTTTTAAAAATGTGGAGGTGCTATGGCATGGAATTTGTGTATGAAGTGTAATCTAGTGTAATATATGTGTCAGGACATAGTGATTTGCAAACACCCACAAGTTAATATTATCCATTGTGAAGATGATAGTTCTGAGTATGTTACTGGAATATCTTTGCAAATTGCCATGAAATGTATTTTTCAGGCTTTGATTACTCTTTTTTGAAAAATCAGGTTTATTTTATTCTTGAAATACACTAAGACAAGTGTGTAAAATGACAAAATGTTGTTTTCTGCAAAATGAAAATCACAGGCGTAATGTGGCCAATGCTGTCTGTACATTTTTCCAAGAATTTGATATGGCACTTGTGTTGCTATAGCTTCCATTCTCACTTTTCTGAACAACTAGCCTGTTTATATTTGTTCATGTTCCCAGACGCCCCAGAGGATTACATTCAATGAATGATTCCACTTTCTAACTAGAAAATGTGGTTCTCATTGGATCGTTTTTTCATTTTCCCTTTATGTTTTTTCAATTTTCTTTTTTTAGGGTCGGGGTGAGGTACAATGCCTTATTTGATGTTATTTTGTATGTCCTCTGTGTTGCTCTGATTACATGGTGAGGCGTGAGTTATGGTTGCAACCATAACATCCCTTTAACAAAGTTTTATCACTGAATATCATATATGTAAATATTTATTTGTGTCAGTATATATTATAGTGTGGTTATTAAAGTGGTAGATTATCATTCTTTCATATGTTAATTGATGCTTAATGTATATTGGTTTGTGCTGTACAAAAACACATTTTGATTCCAATTTATTTGTGGGTTATAGGATATCTGATTTTTTTATTTTAGGTTTTGTTAACTTTGAAACATACATTTTCTACTGAAAGCCACAATTCCTTTATTTTTTATTTATTATTATTATGGAATTAGCTGAATTTAATCAACTTTTCAATTTTCATAATGTTAAGAAATGACAGTAAAAATATTATCATGATAAATAATAAAAGCAAATTTAGGTTAATCAAAAACAAAAGATAATCTAATACATCATGACATTAACAAAACACAATCAAGATAAAACATGATTAATCACTCGGTTACATCATTAATTCCGATCTCATTATTCCAATTTTAGCACACTTAAAAAGTTTACAATGGATATTTGAATGGGGAGACAGGAAGTACCTAATAATATTAACCAACACTACTGTTTATTCAAAGCGCCTAAGTATTTACAGTATTTTGTAAAATGTGTAATTCTTAGCCCCATAAGAGATGGGCAATGTGCAACCAAATGCTCAAGAGGCTTCTTGCAATAAGCCCTCTGGCAAGACCGACAAATATTCTGGTCTACTGATATAATTTTGCATGAGCACATCAGATCTCTAGTCGGCCATAAGTCAAAACGAAAACAAAGTTTTGATAACCGATAAAATGGTGAGGGTGATTTACAGAGATACTGTTCCATTGTGCGCAAAGATTTATGACAAAACATGTTGTAGAAGAACTTTTATACTGTAGACATAAGTTTCCGGTATCAATCCAGTCAATGCGGTAGATATTTCGCACATTTTCCACAGTAAAGAACATAATCGCCAGTGGTAAATTGCATTGAGCGAAACCATGCCCAGCTCATAGTGCAGCCAATAACCAGGGATGGATTATGGAAGCTCTAACATTTGCTTCCAAAATTTTGCTCCAGTTTTGTCCAATATCTGGGAAGGTAGAGGTGCCACTGTTTCTAATCCATATAATACGCACTGAGTTGCTTTTAGATTCCAATATGATAGGGTTGGAGTTAAAGAAAATGCGCCATAACAAAATAATATGACCTTGGCTTGAGATATAGCTGTGCTTAACTTCCGCTCAACGCTTACCAATTGACCTCTTGCTGTAAGCGAACCTTCAAATACCTTGCCTAAATAGGTATAATTTGGCACAATAGCTAATTTATTGTCATTAATGTCACAATCCAACACTTATTTCCAACTATCTGGGAAGAGAGATTTCCAAATATTTGGGAATTGTGACCCGTCTTCAGATGTTTGCCATTCAAAAAGAATAGCTTGATGTCCCCAATTTGTAGGCAAAGGGTTTTGCCAGGTCTGACCTAGCGGGCTATGCGGCACCCGCGAGCATAACGCGTAATTGCACTGGCACCGTTATCAACAGTGCCAGTGCATCCATGCCCCCCACACCCATTCTGCCCTGGGAGCCCGGCAATACTGCCACTGGCGAATGGGCAATTACCGGCCCATTCAACTCGTAATGGGCCGGTAATTGCCCATTCGCGGGTGGCGGTGCCAGTTGCGAGTTTGGCGGTACCACCAAGCTCGTAATGAGGCCCAATTTCTCTAAAGTTTCTAAATTTAAAAAGAATGCTAGAACGCCTGTGCTTCTAGATCTAGGTTTGGAAGATTCAATGTCTGTAAATTATAAATGCATAGAACTAATCAAGGGATCAGATACATGAGGTTTATCATCACAGCACATATTTGCAAAGTTTCTGAACCTGGTTATTCTGCCCTATTAGAGATTCGAGAAGATGTTTTGTCCTGCTTTGGAAATATTAATATTGGCAAATGAATGTGCTACCACAAATATTACATTTCTTCCATGTGCCTCCCCCCCCCCGCCATTTCCATATGGTGTAATTCAACTTATTAAACCTAGTTTGACTTTTATTTGGGATGGCGACAAACCTAGCATTGCAAGGAATCTAATGAATACCAGTTTACTGAAAGTTGGGATAGGCTGGCCTGATATTCTACGATATTATGATGCATCACAGCTCAACTGTGCCCTTTCAGAGAATCTTCTGAATACTATTCTGTTGAACGAGCAGGATTGTGCGGTGGCTGTGCAATGCATGTGATCATCACTCCAAATGCATCACATTTTAATCCACGTGTAAGATAATAATAACATATCTGCGATTGGAACTAATTAAAAATGGAATTGTGCCCTCTCCAGGCACTTCTAGCCCTTTCATTTGCAATCCACATTTCTTGCCATAGTGTCATGGGTGTACAATGGATGAAAGGAGATTGCATCAGGTTATCAGACCGATTTATGCCATGCAAGGTCAAGTAATGTGTAGAATGCAGAACAGATTATTTGGAACACTGGCATTGGGCATTGCTGCAAAGTATACTTCCCGGGTTAGGAGACTTCTTACAAAATGACAATCTTCTCTTAAGGCTTTCGTTGGTAGTTGATATTTGGGGTCTTATTCCAGTTTTTAGAAGGTGTTTAAGATGCAGGAAACATCATTACAGTGGACAGACGAATGTAGGTCACCACGGGCAAGGCCTAGAATGGCTTCCAGATGTGTTAAGCTTAAAGAGATTTCGTACACATGATTGCACTGCTGCTATCTTACACCATCCAAATGACATGCCATATAAAGAAAGCACATTTTTGGAGGGACTGGGGAGATATGGGTTCTTTCATGAATAGTTAGGTGACATGCCCAAGCCTGCAACCATTTTGGTAGAAAATGCTGAGGACAGCCACAAAAATGATATGACTAGAATTCCTTGGGATCTCGGGGTGATTGCCTTGGAAATCACCATCAACAATACCTACCCTCTATTTGCACTTCTCGGGTGCTTAATGGTTGCTAAGTTTTTTGGCAGCTAAATTACTCTCTGGGACAAGATGCAGCAAGAGAGATTAACTTCTTATTTAGCAAACATTGCAATGTGATGGCATTAGAAAGACTTACAGTAGATCTACAAAATATCGATCTACAATGTATTCAGATATGGCAGCCTCTAGTATGCTTCATTCTCCCAAGAATACCAATATCTCAATTACCCAGTCCACTTGAGCATGTTACAGTTCTTTGGTGCATTTTGAAAGACCTACATTAGCAGGAAAACCCGATGTTGAAGACCATGATAAGTTGAGTGCTTTTTTTTCCTACCCTATTTGCAATATTCAATGATTGACAGATAAATAAACGTTCTAGTAATGGGATATGGAGGAATAAGGGTGGGGTCTGCCTTATCAGGGATTCATTGTAATGGTTATATGCATAGTTTAAAAATATACCATAAGCAACCTGTTCCATGGCTACACCAGGGAGGTAGCGGCCTGGCAGCCCAAGTTAAAGGCCTGAGCAAAGCAAGGGAGTTTAAATAGGACATCCGGAAGTTACCCCCCCCCCCACCCCGGTGTAGCTGTGGCATGTGTTACCAACACTATTAGCATCCCGGGTTACCAAAGTGATAACCCGGGGTGCTGATAGCAGGGTCTTTTCTATGAATGAAGGGGTTGCCATCCCATTCATTTATAGAAATGACAGTTCCAAGATGGCTGCCACAGAGCTAGAAGGAGGGAGCCCCTCTCCCATTTCCATTGTGGACGGCAAAGGGAAACGGAGAGAAGCAGCAGCAGCGATGGGCCTCGCCACCGTCACAAGCGGGTAAGTCGGGCTGGGGAGGGAGGGCTTGGGAATATAAAAAAAAGGTAAAAGAGCGTGGGGAGAAGATGGCAGTCCGGGGTGGGGTAGGCAGCCAGCTGATTATGTGGATTGCAGGCTGAGATCAACAGTTTCAGACCATGATCCACAGAACCTGATTGGCTGATCCATCGACCGGGGTGCTAATATGACAAAATGGCTGCCACATGAGTTGTTTGTGAAAACGGTAATGAAATATTTATTTGACAAAAGGGAAACGAGGGGCACCCAAAAGATAGCTCATGCACAGTCTACACTCAGTCACAAATGACACAGGGCTCTCATTCAAACCCTCTGATTAAAATTCCATTGTAACCCATCCACATGACATCACTGACATTACAGCCAGCATGATTTATTAAAATTCACAGAAGTACATCAGAACACAGTCGATGGTTTGTATTGTGTCCTTCACCTACAGTGAAGAAGTGAGCTGACACTAAATCATATCAACGAAAAGAGACATGTTCCCCATGTATTTTTTTTGTGTGTATGGAAATTGGCATCTAATACAATTTAGCCCCTAATGTCTTAAAAATCTTTAAATATAGCAGGGATGATATCACGGAAAGGGAAGTAGATTAAAACACACTCTTTAGCTTAGGGTGTCGTCTTCTAGTGACCTACCGCCCATAACAATGATTATGAAGAAAATCGATAATATTATGAGTATGTCAGCAACCCTCACTGCTTTTAAAATGGCACCATAAAACAGTTGGACCTCCTCCCTTCGAAAGAAAAAATGCTTAGCAGAAGACATTTGCTTCTGATTAGAATTCCGAACCATTAATGCTAAGGAGCTGACATTTGCCGCAATGTGTTTGTTTCTTTTTATGGTAAAGGGCACCGGGAAATGCACGACGTTTAAACTGATCCGTGTTTACAGACCACAGTATAATCAAACGCGTCTACCTCATAAAAGAGTGTTCATTACAAAGGGCGCGATCAAACTATGTCAAGGTCAAGTCCTTTCCAAGTCATCTTGCAAACAGACATGCTGCGATCATAAATTCTAAAATGTATGGAGAAAAACATAAAGGCTGCAATCATTCACCAGAGTACAATTCTTTTGAGGGCATGTGTGACATTATAAACAACCAGAGAGGGCCCCACGATGCTTGGAAAAATGTCACTCCCTACAAACCATAAGCTGAAAATAATTGTGAGTTATGATCTTCAGTAGATATGCTATTTTATAATGATCTGGACGTTTTTTGTTTTTTTTTTGTGGAAAGTTTTCTTAGTTTGCCTGCCCATGAATGGGATAATGTGAATGCCAAATTATTTATATAGCATTTCAAAGATAGCCCTGTTTATTTCTTTGGATGCCTCGTTGATATCTGTTACAATGCCTAATACAGTTGATTCTGTCAAGTGTGTCTCTTGATTTCTCCCAAAATATTTCCACTTTGCAAACTTCTCTTTCAAAAGTGAGACATATTTTTCAAATGATTTACTGACTACTTTGAGAGGATTTTCCGAACATTGTTGTAGAATCACTGCCAGAGCATTTCTAGTAGTGGACATGTTAATGTGTCTAATACATTCCATCTTCGCCCTGTAACTATATGTTCATTGCTGCCAGTGCCCAATACAGGACAATACGGCCACTGTCAATCATTTCCATGCTGTCTGTAGAGAATATACACCAGCATGTGTTGAATTAACACATTGGGCCTCATTACGACCCTGGCGGAGATCCATGGTGCAATTTGCACCATGGTCCATGGCGCTAAGCTGCCAACTCCGCCATGGTGGTTGGCGGACTTACCGCCCCATTCCAACCTTGGCGGGGCGGTAAGTCCCCAATCCCCATTTACCCTTCCCCATTCCCATTTTTGCCCCATAGGGTAAAATGGGAGTGGGGAAGGCGTTAATTACGCCACCGTAAATTACGGTGGCGTAATTAACAACAAGTCCCGTAGCGCCATGGATTTTTCCGCCTGCAAAAAGCAGGCCTAAAAATCACCATGGCGCTACGGGAACTCGTAGTCAGGCGGAAAGGTGCGCCATGGTTTACGCTGGCGTAAACCCCTTTCCGCCAGGGTCGTAATGAGGGCCATTGTCATGTTGGCATTGCCAACTATTTTCCATCATGCACTGTAGAAAGACACGTTGGCACTGCCTGTGGCCTGTGGCTTCCAAATGCCCGTTTTGCCTGATTCCTGTATGTTATATGCCAGTATTGCCATTGTTACAACAATGTCATGGAGGCTCCACTTATTATGTGCAAGGAAGTGACTAATAAAACACATGTTCCTGCTGATTGTGCCAAATGCATGCCAGTTTAGGACTTTTAACAGTTTTCAATGTGGGCTGTGCCTAATATATGACAGTATTGGCATATGCTGAATATGCACAATATACGCCTGCATGTTCATGATAACCGTGCCCAACATATGTAGGTATTGCCAAAGTAAATGTGTGCTTGTCATGTCTGTGGACACGCTAACAGTATTGTCACTACAATCACATATTGTCATGCTTGTCATGCCTAATAATAAGAACACATTGGCATGCTGCCAGTTCACATTCTTTGCCAGCATTGCCCTATAAAACAATGTAATATTGCTAAATATATGCCAGTATGACCACTGTAAATACATTTCCATTCTGTTTTCACAGAATGTATAACAACTTTACTCGATGTGCACAGTAGGTGGCCGAATTTACAGTAGTTCCACTAAAAAACATTATAAACCTAGGTGTGTGCTGGCTGTTCACAACTCATGTTAGGAATCCTCTGTTAAACCCCAAGTGTATACTGGCTGAGTCTAGTGCATGATGGCATTTCATTGCAAAATCATATTCATGACTGCTAGTGTTCTCATATATTGCATTGGTGTCTATCTATTAAAACATCATCATTGATTGATTTTCCTAACACTTTCCACCATACAGCTGTCAGAATATATGCTGCCCATATGTGCTGCCCATGCCCCACATAGGATACGTTTTCCACAGTAAAAACATATACTTATTTGTTGTGCTAAAAAATATGCAAGCATGCTGTTTTAAGAAAACAGTACCCCAATGCTGTTGGCCTTTCGGTGCCAATAGGGCCCTCTAAAAGAATGCTGAATATAGCTTTTGCACGATATAGTAGACTGTTCACTGTTAAATAGTGCAATGGTGCCTGAGACCAATGTAGGCCAACATTCTCCTAAAAAACAAATGTTCATGCTCAGTGTGGCCAATGTATGACAACATCCAACTGTGCAGTTGGTGTCATTGGTATTTACAGTTTATGCTGATATTTCATGGCCCCATTGACCCTGTACTGACTCCTCTTGTATTGCCAAATGGCAATCAGCTGATGTATTTCTTATTGTACTGTCACTGATGGTTCTTTCGTAAAAATGCAGGGACATCTCCCCGCTTTTCATTCTATGGTGCCTGAATGACTGAGATATACTATGTGCTCTGTATCTAGTATTGTCGGAAGACACTGAGACTCATTACGATTGTGTCGGTCTAGAAATAAAGGCGCAAGAGCGAAAAACTATAAGTATGCCGGTACTGAACTACCGGCAGGCCCAACCTGGCGGGAGTTCACGCCACTACCAGTATGTTTTTCATTGAAGCACCGGCACCGGTAACAACGGTGCCCGTGCTTCTTCCTATTCCCATGGCATCCCACTGCAGTAAGACTTGGGGCCTCATTACACGGATGGTGGTGGACCAAGGTGCTGTTAGCACCTTGGTCCATGCCGGTAAAATACCGGCACCGCCTTGGTGGAAAGGGGAATTACCGCCCTATTCCAAGGTTTGCGGGGCGGTAATTCCCCTTTCCCCAATTGCCCTTCCCCATTTCAATTTTTCCCCTATAGGGCTCTATGGGAATGGGGAAGGCGCTAAATACGCTGCCTCAAATTGCGGTACCGTAATTAGCTCCCTGGTCCCTTTGCGGGTTGGTTTTTAACGCCTGCAAAAAGCAGGCGTTAAATTCTCCAACCCGCAAAGGGACCTCGTAGTAAGGCGTTAAGTGTTTACCGGTACCGGTAAAATACCGGTACCCGTAAACCCTTACCGCCTACCGTGTAATGAGGCCCTTAGACTTGAAGGTGATTTGTACGTGCAGTGGGAGCCGGTGAATGTTGATGAGCGCCGGGGTGATGTAGTCGTATCTGCGTAGACCCTTGATGGGGCAAGTGAAATAGAAACTCTGCAAAATTGGTCCTGTAGTGATAATAAAGATATGGATTTTGCATTTTATGTAGTGCTTCATGCAGGAGTCTTCCAGCTTCTAATCAGTAACTATTAGTTCAGTAAATAGTTCACTGACTGAAGCGTTTAAGGCTAGCTCAGGCAGACAACATTTGACAGGGAGATTAGATATATATTTTAGTATTGAGAACTTGCCTCTCTGCACTATGATATCACAACACCAGCATACTTAAGTGTGATGCTGGAAATGCATTTTGGAGGGACAGAGCCTACCAGTCCTTGTCCTACCACCTCTGTGTGTGTTTTCTTTGTTTTTTTGCCACTGAGGTCCAGCCTGTGCAGGGAATGGACTGGTGGATGCTACATGCTGACTCGACAGTGGCCCTGAACGTCTTCATTTGTGGGACACCTAGGCCCTGCCATAGGAATCAATGGATTCCTGAAGAAAGGCAAGATGGCCACAGTGGCCTCTTGTTTTCTATTGCCTTTTACCTTGTTTTCCAAAGTACTGGCAAACCCTGTCTCTGTTCCCTTCCCCCCACTAGCTGTTTGGTTATAATACCATATATGTCTCAGTCAGACTGACTGGGGTCTTCCCACGGACTGTGTTTTGTGGGTACTGTATTGCTCGCCAAGAGTGCACAGACAGTTATTTATCACCAGTACATTGCATAGCAGAGCAAATACTTTGAACGCAGGTAGACGAAGCAATAACTTACACCCACACGCGGAATTGGAGGATAAGTAGCACTTATACGGCTATTTATTCATAGTTAAGCATACATGAAGCAGTAAGTGATAACACAGAAATAAAACACAGAAAAGATAGTAAGTTAGCAAGAATACATCACCATGGGTGTAACTGAATTCCTCAACTCGCGGCTGGAAGACCCCGGTAACAGCCAGGCCGAGAGCACAACAACCCACAGGGATTTGAGAACAAGGCGCCCCACCCCTCCGACTGAGTTCTTTGCGCTTTCCCGCCTGACCTTCCCAGAGCCCCGCATTATAAGCCCTCCTCAAAAGGGGTGGCAATTTCTCGAACCTTCTGGTGTTAGCGATTGCGCGTTGATGAGTGACCGCTGGTTGCCGGCCGCGTTCACCACAGTAACCCCAAGGAGCAAAGCACTTCTCTCTCCTTACAGCACCACGGAAAACAATTCCATAACTCATCTTGAAACCTTGGAGTGGGCATAGCAAACCATAACAAACCTTATCGGGTACCAGCCGGCACCTGTGGAGCCTAGCTTTTCCAGCGCTGTGTCCTTGGCTGAGGCATGCATACCAGTCTCAGCAACGAATAACATTGAAAACATGTTTTACAGCAAGTACATTATCCGCTGAGGCATGGAATAAATATCCATTATGGCTCTGAGTGCCCCCAGAATGCACTGCACACCAGCACCATGTTTTAGCTCAAGCATCACAGGTACACTCTTGGGGTAGGACCTGTGTGAATGGAGTTAAGAGCCATTTCATATTCTGTGTTGAGGGTGTCTGGTTTTTGTGTTTGACACCATGCTTGAGAGAGCCCTGAATAAAACTGATATGCATGCAGTGTAGTGCTCTTTAAGGCTGGGTGATTACTCCAATTCACATTCTGTGTTATGGGTGTTTGAGTGGAGTAAATGCACTGAATGCCTGTAGGCCTGATTGGTTGATTGCTTTCATGAATGACTGTGTGCCTGATTGGTTGACTGAGCCTGGCTCAGCCTGAGTGAATGTGGAACACATGTGTATTGATAGGGTCCCTGTACTCACCAATTTGTTCAGAAGCTGAAATCAAAACAGAAGCTGATCCCTGGAATCCAGCTGTAGGAGGAAGATCACAGCTGCTACTCTTCACTGAAATCCAAAGGTTGCTGTGCCACTCGAAGGACTGTCCCAAGAGAGGACCTGGATAGGAGAGCTTTCCCTGAGCTACGAAGCACCATCGTGCAACCTGCTGCTCTTCATCAGCAGTACCCTGGAAGCCAGTCCTCTGTGCTTGCTGTTCGGAGAAGGGTTATTTGTGAATCCAGAAGAGGTGTGCTTGAACATCTTGAGTGGGAGAAGTCCAGTTATGTCACCCAGGGTCCAGAAGAGTGTTTGTGACCGCTGGAATCCAGATTTCTGTATACCACCCAGAAGAGGGGTAGCACAGGCATAGTGCTGCATGACAACCAGAGCTGAAAAAGTTCCAAACTGCTGAAGAATACTTCCAGCAACATCCTTGCCATCATCACTGACCACTTGTTCCTGCTGGAGAAGGTCCAGGGTCGCTGAGTGCAGAGGAAGGCCAGTCGGTGGGTTTCCCGCCACCAATATCCAACAAAAATGTACAAAGGGTCCAGACTATGTGAGGGTCAATGGTCGAGTCCAGGTCACCTGATGCCATCCAGGTCACCTGATGCCATCCAGAGGACGATGCTGTGTCTGCAGCACTGAATACGTTGGAAAACCGCAAAATCCCAAATGCTGTCACCAAAAGTGACCTCTGCACCCATCGTCACCAGAAGTCATCCAAGGTCCCCAGGGGTCTTACTCTAATCTTTCAAGCCTTTTAAGAGTCCAGAGCAAGCTTAATTTTCCCAGGACTCCTACAGTCAGAGAAATCATCGACCAACATAGAGCACCACGAAGAGTAAAACTGCTGCACTTCAGAGAGATTTCGGTTCCATTTTTCTTCATGGACTCAGCATCCCAGTGGCTCTTTCTTCCAAAGGAGGTCCATCCTCAAGGGGAATCATCAAGTGAAACTGAGAAACTCTGCCTCTTCACCTGCCCCGGCACCAAAAATACTGTGATGGTGAAGAGCATCTTCCAGCCTCAGGAGACGTCCCGGGATCCCAGAGTCATCTTGGATCCCATTCCCCTGTGGCCTCTCAGGTACCTTTGGGCGGTAGAACTTTTATAAAGAAAGTAGAGTGTTATTGAACATTTCTGGACTGGACTGTAAAAGACCAGATAAATTACTCCCTACCTTTTCCATTACAGGTTGCCCAGGTGGGGGATCCTCACACAGAATTGTTTAGCTAGCCTAAAGAAATCATTCTGCCACTGTTTATAATTAACTGCCTTTCTTTCCTAATGTATGCTATTACAGATCATTTCAGAATTCACAAGCCTATATTTATTTATTTGTGTATTTATTAGATATACATCTAAAACTAAAATCAGTTAACAATTCTAAAATATAACATCAATACACTTTTAAAATACATCATTCAATACACGATCTTTACATAAAATATTACAAAGTAGTAGATGAGGTTGATATCATTACCTCTCATAAAAGACATCCACAAATCAGTTGTGTTCATCATGTCAATTGCATTATTAAAGGATTTAAAAGATTTCGTTCTAATCTCTGTCAGACTTTCACATTTTATAATAAGGTGGAAGAGTGATTGCCACATAAGCGACATTTCCTCATTTCATGTGGGATTCCAATTATGTCACCTTTTGTCTCCAGTGCTTCCGTCATATTATATTTCATCAGAAGATAGGTGCGAAAAGTGCTAGTGCTAGGATAGGCAACATTATGCCCTATGGGGCAAAAATGGGAATGGGGAAGGGTATATGGGGATTGGGGACTTACCGCCCGCCAAGGTCGGAATGGGGCGATAAGTCCGCCAACCACCATGGCGTAAACGTAGTTTACGCCATGGTGGTAAAGTCATGGCCCAGGCGGTAACTTACCGCCTGGGTCGTAATGAGGCCCTAAGTATGCACAATAGACATCCAAATTCTGTTTAGACCAGGCATGCTCAATTGCAAATGTTAATATCAGTAGGTTATGAGTAGTGCTGGATTTATTACGGAAGCCTATTTGGTTCAATGGTAATATATCAGCATCCACAATCCATTCATTCAGTTCCTGAAGCAAAACCTTAGTAAAAATGTTGGAGGAGACATCGAGCATTGCCAACATTCTGGAATTTGCCAGGTTGTCCCAAGACCCTTTCTTATGGACCGTTAATATGTGGCTGGTTTGCCAAGATGGTGGAATCACACCCAACCTACCAATTTGTTTAAATAGCAATAATAATGCAGCTCCCCATAGTGCAGAATGTTTTTTGATCACTAAATTGCAGACACCATCAGGCGCCTCTACACGGGAGTTTTTCAATTTATTAATAATCCTAATAATATCAGATTTGGAGGCATTGCAGGCCCAAGTTGCATCCGGCAGTGGAAAAGTGGAAATGGACAATTCGGTTTTGCCCAGTGTATCTTTAATTTATAAGGCTGATGTTTTCTCAGGAATACAATTAATGGACAAATCTTGTTTTTAATGTTTTCTCAGCAAATGCCAAATACCTTGATTATTATTAGATATAGCCATCATGGCAATTTTTTCCATAGGTTAATCTCGTTATCCCTCTTATGTGATTTGAGCAACTGTGTGTAGTTCTTTTTGAGAGTTTTAATTTGACAGGTGACACCCTGCTCGGAAATGGTTGGATCATTTTTCTTTACGAAGGTTCTTTTTTGCCTCTCTGATCATTTTATCATTGCCCAGCCTGCGGGGTAGTACACTATTGGTCCGTTCACCAACCGATTTATATGTCCTTTGATCACCCACATGTTTTTGAATGTTCTGCATAAGCTGACTAATATTGGGCAAAATTTGACTCTCTGAGAGCTTTCCCGATGCACCTTCCTTAATAAACTCGGGTATAAGTGCAGATACAACATGAGTAACATTCTCAATATTACGGGGATGCCAAACAATTCTACTTTTACCTTCATTAACATGAATCGCCCCATTTTCATCATGGTCAGAGCCTACACCACATTTGCCCGGAAGCACATACAAGAGGCAGAGTGGGAGGTGATCACTTTCTTCTCTTTCTACTATGCCCATATCCTTGATGGAGTGTAAGCCAATTTCATTAATGAAGATATAGTTTAGAATTGCAGCTGATCGACCTCCGATCCTTGTGTAATTCATCGGAGCATCACCTGGAGTGAAGCCATTTAATTTCACTAAACCATGACTGTTGGCTAGGGTAGCCCATTTTTCCCTTGCCTATTAGAGGCTAGTTTGTTACCTGAACTCATAACCCCATCATGCAACCTATAGTTATGGCTTATATCACCAATGTTGACATTAAAATCACCTAACAGCCATATTTGGTAGTGATGATTGTACTGCTTTAGAGTAGTATCAACAGTCCGCACATTTTCAATGGTATTGACCAGATTGGGTGGGTCATAAATGTTAATGACTATTATCACTTCCAGGAACCAGGTTCGTTTGGTAACCAATACGTGCTGAGTGGACATGGGTAACTTCAATATCTTCCACGGTGGTTGGACAGACACCAACAATCCCGTTTCGTGCGGCCTAAAGGACCCTTAGTGGCTACCTGGTGTACAGAGTTTCTATCATCCAGTTGTATATCAGATGTCAACCAGGTTTCTTGGAGTGCTACTATTTGGAATATTGACAGGTGTTCAATCAAGCCCTCCTCCTCAAACAGATGTGAATAACCCCTAGTGTTCCACGAGTACAGCAACTGTAAAGAGTGGGGTCAGTTGCGAGTCTCTGCAAAGTGGGATTTAAAGGTCAATGCAGCCATTGCCAAAATCCGTCAGGAATATCAGCGCTGCGACCATTGTCCACATTCATAGCAGGTGGATTCGTAGCGAGAGTGCCACATGTACTAGACCCTTGATGCACTTGTCCTTTCTCAGAGTTTCCCATAGTCAGACATTTCTCCTTCAATTGATCTGTTAGAGAAGAAGCAGATAGATAGGCTTCTGCAGTGCTAAATTTTTACGAGGTTCCACACATGGTATCATTACTTTATTCACAGCATAGCCCATACCCAATATGTCAACCTCGTAATATAGCACATAATTCAAGGTACTCTCAGCTTCAAAACATACATTTGAGATAAACTTATTAGTTAGTTCCAACTGATCGACCAAACAAATATCATTTGAGATGATAACCCTTAGGGGCACATGCCTATATGAAATTGTCTGCAGTTAGTGCATTTATTACTGAATTTAAGTATTTTGTGTTATCACATAGAGTGTATATAGTTTCCATTATTTTGAATGGAACTACAAATGTTACTATTTATTTGTGTATATTTTACCGAACGTTATTTTAAATAATGAAGCTGTGTTATCACCCAACATAGTGTGTTTACATTACTTTGTGGGGCCTTTGGGACTCACTGTACTTAAGAACCTGCCTGCATCACCTCCTAAGTGATTAATCCTTGTTGCTTGTCCAAGCTACCATATAGAAAACCTTGGCTGGGCTGCTCTGTACCTTTGCCCCAATTAGTAGAGGACAGAAGTACAGATACACCCCTCCATTCTTTACACTGGTGGTACAACGGTGGGATCACTATTGTTAAGACTCAGAGTTTAACCTTGCTACTACACAATATCAACACTTTTTTAAACTAATTTAGGGTCTAGTGGCGTATACTGATAACTAAACTACAAACAATGGAAACAATTGCATGTGGTAAATTGACTAGGATGAGCTTAGAAGCTCTCCAGAGTGCTTGCAGAGTGAGAGAAATACATTTTGAAGATAAGTCTAGGGCAGAGCTTTTAGCTGCCCTTGTGGATTTCCAGACACCTTGAGATACTCATGATAACGGTGTGGATGTTTCTGAAGGGCGCCTTGCCCCTGGTGAAGTCACAGTTGCTGCCAATAGAATTTCCACCTCTCTTGTCACTTCTATTCTAAAACCCAGCATTGTTTCTCCGGGGGCTGCACTGGAGCGTGAGTTATTATGGATGAAACTAGCCTTTGAATACAACACATTAGAGTCTGAAGCTACGTTGAAGAAAAAGGAGTTGGCAAAACAAGTGATACTCAAAGAAAGAGATCTTGAACTCAAAGGCAGAGACACTGAATGTCAAAGACTCCAGCTAAAGAAAGTTAAGGTGGAGACTTCAGCCAAACCAGATGAAAGTGTCAAGTCTCCTGCAACCAAGTTTATGCAAGATTTGGTTGGTGTGTATGTGGAGGGCTCTGATATCCTCCAATGGATAGAAACATTTGAGATGGCTTGTGGTATCCATGATGTTGACCATAGAGAATGGGAAAAGGGTTTATTGTAGAGTCACACTGGTTAGGACTATATTCTGAAACTGAGTGTCAAAGAAAGTAGCATGTATGAATGTATGAAAGCTGCTTTGGTTACCAAGTTTGGCAAGACAACACTAAGAGGTTCAAGGATTATAAGAAGATAGATAGTATGTCTTGGGTTGATTGGGTGAGTGCTACACATATGGATATGATGGGAAGGGTTGATGGTTACAAAGCCACGTTTTTTGTTAAATTGTCTCCCCTCCTGTGTTTTGAACTTTTGTCTGTGGCTTGTTCACCAGAGCTGCGTCAGTACATTGCAGACCAGAATATTTTGGAACCCTTTAAGATGGGCGATAAGTGGACCTCCCACAGGGTGTCCCCTAAGGATCCCAGTGGGAGGGACAAGGACAAAGAAAAAGGGACCCTTCAGAAGGCTGAGGAGTCCAAGCATCAGCCACATCCTAATACAACAAAACAATCTACCTCTAAGGTCCAAAAGTCTAGTGGGGATAGGTCTCATGGGAGTGGGAGTAAGAGTGGTGGCCTTCTTGCTGCAAAGCAGGCTCCCAGGGGATCCAATTAATTTCCTTGCATTTCTGGCACCTGTTGGGACTGTGGGGCCTTGGACCACAGGAACGATGACCCAAGTGTAAAGGTAAGGTGCTTGATGTCCAGGCTATCAGCCTGACCTACTCTTACCCTATGACTGCGGTGGAGGCCTCTGTCCTCCCCGCCTCTCCAGGAATCCACTTTGGTGCCCCTGTAGAGATTTATTTAGTGTCCTTTGAGGCCTGGGACCAATATTCAGAAGTACTGGCTACTATCCCACAGAATATACGTAGATTTTTTAGAGTGTCCTCATAAATGGCCAGCCTTCAACTGGTTTGAGAGACACTGGGGCTAGCATGACAGTGGTGGAAAGGACCCTGCTCAGGCCAAAGGACTACGTAGGTGCTCCTCTGAAACAGGACAATGTGCCTGCCAACATCTTGTTGGGGAATGACTTAGCAGAGATGGGGTTAATTCCTGATGGGTTACCCCTGACTGCTGCTGCAGTCACTAGGTCATAGGTCAAACAGGGTCTGACTGACAGTCAGTTACCCAAGCTAAAGGGGAAACCCAAGGCAAAGAGGAAGCAGAAAAATACCAACTCTATGAAGGGGACTCCTTCTCTTCCAGCTGTTTCAGCAGCACCCACTGTGGTCCCAGCTCCTGAGGGACTGGGCCCTGTTTACCCTTGATTCAACTCCTAAGGGAGAAGAGCCAGTGTACCCTCCTCAGGGAGATGTACTCACCCCAGAGGATCAACCAGACCTCCATTGCTTGTTACTGAAGGTGGGCCAGAGTGAGTGCCACTCTCTTGCGGGTCTAAGGAAACATGCCCACACCCAGGCACAAGGTGAAATACCGAGGTCTTTTAAGATTTGTTGGCAGGGTGAGCTCCTTTACAGTGAGCCTAAACAGCCTGAACTTGGTGAAGTCAAGAGGGTGGTTAAACTCAAGGTATACAGGCCCTTCCTTTTGCAGTTGGCACATGAGATATCCTTAGCTGGTCATCTTGGGACCAAGAAGGCCACGCAAAGGCGCTCAGCCCACATTTAATGGCCCAGGATGGGAGTAGAAGTGGAAGCTCACTACAAGACCTCTCCCTCTTGTCAGTTGTCTGGCAAGACTGGAGCCAGTGTCAATTAACCACTGTAGCCTTTGCCAGTGGTTGGCACACCATTTGAGAATGGGGGAATCAACATTGTTGGTCCCCTAGACTCTCCAGCATCTGGTGGATAAACGTTCATCCTGATCCTTTTAGATCATGCCACCAGGTAACCTGAGACTATACCCCTTCGGACCATAACTGCAAAGGTGGTTTCCAGGGCACTCTTAGGCATCTTCAACAGAGTTGGTTTTCATAAAGAGGTGATTAAGGACAGAGGGATCAATTTCATGTTTAGTTACATGCAAGCTATGTGGAAGGAATGTAGTGTAATGTATATGTTCTCCAGCTACTACCATATGGTCTGGTTGATAGATTTAACAACACTCTCAAGGGCCTGTTGGGTGCTTTGGAAGAGCCCCTAAGGAGGACATGGGATCTTTTCCTGTCATGCCTGCTGTTTGTCTATAGAGAGGTACCTCAAGAGGGTGTTGGTTTTAGCCCCTTTGAGCTCCTCTTTGGACATCCAGTGAGGGGCTCCTAGACTTAGCATGAGAATGTTTGGATGCCATGCCTCCAGGTCCTGCCAAGCATGTGGGGGACTATGTGTTAGGTCTCAGAAGGAGGATGGCACAGATGATGGTCAAGGCATCAGCAAATCTTAAGTCAAGCCAAGAAATGAACTAATACTGGCAAGACTGTAATGCCTCACAAGTGAATTGGACTCCTGGTCAGGAGAATCTTGTGATGGAGCCAATCAAGCCTCAAGCAATAGCAGATAAGTTGACTGGATGCATCAGGATAATCTCCAAGATGGTTTAAGTCAACTATCTGGTTGACATGGGTGTTCCTGGGTTATCCTCTAAAGTCTTCCATGTCAACAGGCTCAAGCCTTTCCACAGAAGAGAAGAAATCTCATGCGTCTTGCTAGCTTCAGAGCAAAAAGAGGATGAGAATGACCCCTTTCCTGATTGTCTTCATAGCAACCCTCTGGATGGCTCAGTGGAGGGAGTGCAACTCTCTCCAGATCTGAGACCAGAGCAGCAGAGGACCTGTAGGGCTTTGCTCCAGCAGCGTGCCCCCCTGTACTCGCAAACATGAAGCCTCACCTCATTGTGCAATCATGATATTGACACTCGTGACAGTATACCTGTTAAAATCAGATGCTACCTGGAGCCAGACACTGCTAAGAAACACATCCAGGCAGAGGTCGCCAAGATGTTGGCCTTGGGTGTCATTAACCCTCAACCAGCCCATGGTCTAGCTCAGTAGTCCTTGTCCCCAAGGCACGTTCCCAGACAGGTACGATGAATTGGAGGTTCTGTGTGGACTAGTGAGGAGTCAATGCAGTCCCCAAGCCTGATGCACACCCATTTTCCAGGGCTGATCGGTTTATGACCAAGATAGGTGCTGCCAAGTGTTTGAGCCCCTTTGACCTCACATCAGGCTATTGGCAAATATCTCTGACTGACCTGGACATGGAGAAAACAGCTTTCTCCAAAACAGGTCTTTACCAGTTTAGGGTTATGCCTTTTGGGTTGAAGAATGCCCCTACCACCTTCCAAAGGTTGGACAATCATGCTCTCAGTGGACTGGAGGCCTTCTGTGTGGCCTACCTAGATAACATGTTGGTCTACAGTTCCGACTGGGAAGAGCATTTGACATACTTGGATAAGGTGTTGCAGGCCATGAAAAGGGCCAACCTCAGTATCAAGGCAGCCAAGTGCCAGGTAGCATAGGGGAAGGCTACCTACCTTGGTCATAAGGAAGGAGTGGGAACAATCCAACCTCTCCCTAGTAAAGTACTAGCCCCTTTGACAGCTCTGACATACCCCAAGCAACCTATGAAGGTTTATTGGAGTGAAGACTACCAAATGGACTTTGATAGCTTGAGGGAAAGTGTGTGCAGGGCAACTGTCTTGTGTGCCCCTGACTACAGCAAACTCTTCATTGTGCAAACTGATGCCTGTGACACTAGAATTGGTGCTGTCTTGTTTTAGTTAGATGACAAAGGGAGAGAATGTTCCATAGTTTTCATCAGTAGGCACCTCAAGGGTAGGGAACTTAGGTGGCCCAATGTTGAAAAGCAGTTTTTCCATCTTTAAACTCAAAACTGGCCATTCACCCTTAACGTGGCTTATGGAAATGAAGGGTGAAACTCCTAAATTGCTCAGGTGGTCCATTTGCCTGCAAGGGCTAGACTTCACCTTTGACCATATGCCAGGGAAGAGTCATGACAATGCAGATGGCCTTTCCAGAAAGTATGTTCACCATCTGGATGAGGGCAGCAATCTCGTGGGATATCAGTCACCCTATCCTTTGTCTGGTGGGGGTGAATATGATGCTGGAAATTCCTTTTGGAGGGACAGGGCTTCCTAGACATTGTCTCACCACTTCTCTGTGTGTGTTTTTTTATGTTTTCTGCCACTGAGGAGCAGCCTGGACCTCTGGCAGTGCAGCTCTTCTTGTTTTCCTATTGGTGAATAAGACTGATGGGAGACCCTTATGGCACTCATGTTTCTGGGCTCCTGAATATTTCCCACAGAGCATCTTATGGACTGGTGGTAGCTACATGCTGACTTGGCAGTGGCTCTGAGTGTCCTCCATTTTTGGGAAACCAAGGCACTGCCATAGGAATCAATGGACTCCTGAAGAAAGGCAAAATGGCCACTGTGGCCTCTTGGTTCATATTGCCTTTTACTTTGTTTCCCAAAGTCCTGGGAAGCCCTGTCTCTGTTCCCTTCCCCCTCGCTGGGTACTGATGATTAGTATTAGTTCCAGTAAATGAGGACTTTCAATGATCAACAGACAATTATGCTATGCAATCTAACAAAATAAGACAAGTCATGTTTCTTTACTGTGTAATTCCCCAGGCCTATTTGGGTCTTAAAAATATATTCAGAAGAGATCTAACGTGCAGACCTTTTTAGATAAAAAATATTATTCTTGCAATATTAAAATTCCATTTGCTTTAGGGAGTGGACCAGCTGTAGAGTGGTTGGGAAATAGTGAACAAATCACTTGTCCTAAGGTTGAATAACATCTGATTAGCATACTAAATTCCTATCATGTCAAGTTTTTCTGATTCAGGGGCAGTCAGCATTCGTATTTGAACTAGTTGCCATCACTGATGTACTAGTTTCATCTGTGAGATCTTCCACTGATCAATTAACTGTTCTTGTTTTATGTGGGTGGTGCTCCCACTGGTGTTTAGCTATTCCTAGTCTTTGTGAGGGGAGCTTGGATAACTGAGCCCCTAGCTCTGTGTAATGGGAATTTGGACTACTGAGGTGAGCGTAGCTTGCATTTTCTGATGCCCTTCAATTACTGGTTCAGTGTGGAGGTGCTTGCACTACGCCATCCCATGCAGCTCTCTCTCTATTCAATTGGAACTCTGGCTGCTGTGATCAACACCTTATCTGTGGTAATCTTATACTGATGAGATCCACAATGTTACTGTTCCATATGAGGAAAGCATGATCGACTAGGGTCCAAGGCATACCATATACTAGGATGCAGGATTTGAAATGGCTGGGAGCCATTTAGCTCCTTCTTCCAGCTTCGGAGAACCTGGTTCACTTGAAACAATCAGTTACCAAAGTCTGGATGGGATCAGAGACTATATGGGGTATTGCAGGGTGACACCAAACCTTGACTGAAGCATTTGGGGTATTAGATTATTCACAAAAGTAGCAAACTCTTACAGCATACAAGAAAGTGTCCTCAAAATAAATGCATGCTTAGCAGGGCTCAAGTCGAGGGTAAACGCGGGGGGGTTAGAGTCCTCACACTTTATTCAGAAGGTGGACTCAGTCCCCCCCAACTAAAAGAGAAACATGGATGCCCTCTTTTTGAATTTATGAATTAAAGCCAACCTCCGTGATCAAATCGCAGTTGTCAGGTTTGTAGCCTGGACACTTCACCACTGCACTATATAACCTGATGCAAAATCACAAAGAACTAAAGGTGAAATATCCCATTTCGGTACTATAAGTGCCAGGGAAAACATTTGTATTGGTTCTTCGAGTTTAGAACATGAACACCTTTTAACATTTTCAAAAACACTATTAGAAGAAAATATCCTGTCTTGGTTTTGTGTGTGTGTGTTGATTTTATGAAAGTCAAATGCCATTCGTCCAGTGCAATTTGGGTGGTTATGCAAAGCCAATTTAATGAAGTGTGCATATTTCACCTTGATATGCTAATTTCTGGCAAAGTCACATCCTATTGCGTTTGTTGATGAGTCCCCCTACTTTAATGTTTAGGACTTGACCCCTGATGCTTAATTAGAAAATTAGGATGTGTTTTAAATCCAGAACCTGCTCAGCAGAGCCTGAGGGGTGTTACTGTTAGGGCAGACTACAGTCACAGTTGAGCCATTGTTCAGTTAGTCTGGTTTAGGGTATTGCAGTACATTGTATAGTCTGCTGATGATAGCGCCTGTAAGATTGGTCAGGATAGTCAAGGTCTGACTAGCAGATCTTCACCATCAAGCACGGTGAAGCAGTCAAAGAGGTACAGCAATGACAAGTATGGATACTGATGTCATAATACAGTCAGAGGAATCAACCACAGGAACGAATGGAGTCCCTGAATCTGGTATACAGTGAAAATGCCATTAACTGTTGCACTATCAAAACCATGTGAGGGAGGAAGGTAGAAAGAAAACAAGTGAACGTTTTCAGAAAAGGTTTTTAATTTAATCACCTAATAACAACCAGGGCTCTCGGTGGGAGACTAATCCTTAGGATAGTTTGAATCAGGCTGCGCCTGATTATCCAATCTTCATTTTGATACCTGAATTATAGATTGGTCCATTCCACCCCTATCACACTGGCTTCACCCATGCAATGTCGATTTGAACTATTAACGTGTTAATTTAGCAATACAAAACCTCAATAGTTCTTTGATGAGTATCTCCTAATGAAAGACGTCCCTCTTTCTTTCAACCTCACCAAGTCCCCTCTCCCATCCTTCTCTAAACCTCTTTGCTTCACAACCTTTCAGTTTTCAGACAACAAGCCTAACCCACTGCCAGTAGCAACATGTGAATATCAGCACGATCCCAAAAGACCTCCCCCACCATTGCCAAAACGAATCCCCACTATGGTCTCTACTAATCCAACGGCTTCTCCTCTCCAAAACTCAACCCTGTAAAACGTACCAATGCCATTTCCAAATAAAACATTCAAATACATTTGACAGTATGCACAGGCCCCAATGTCTACGCTCACTTCTAAGCCATTTGCTAATGAGACTTTGTGAGTGAGACATTGTGTGCTGGGTGTATCTAGAGAATTGAGGGGACAAGTGATTGTATGCTTGGTTAGTAGGATGCACACTTTTACCCGGCATGTTCACAACATCTTCAATAAGAGCAGGCAAAGTGCAGTGAATAGCACTTGCTACTCTTAAACTCCCTTAATCAAAGTTGGGGTCATGATCCCAGATTACAAAAAATATTCTGCATCTCAAGCCCAATGTGGTTGATTACTGGTAGAGAGCTGGTGAATGCAGCGCAGATATAGACGGTAGCCACACTATGGAAAAACCAGTACAACGACTTCAGGGGCTGTGTTAACAGTTACTCTAGGACATTTGCCGACTAAGGTTGTCACCATACTGTATGCCTTGTGGATCCCTCATCACATGGAGACGTCAATACAGGCACAATTTAATTCCTCAATGTTTTCAACATGCAAAAGAGAAAAAATGTTTTCAACATGCAAAAGAGAAAAAATGACTACTAAATTGGGCCACATAACAGACCTTTGAGTTGCTCCAAGCAGAGGGCCTGCTGGCTAAGCATATGGCTGGAAAGTGCAAGAAGGTTTGGCTGGAGTGCCACCAACATACCCACCTACCTATCCAGTTACTAATGGCAAGTGGCCTAGTGTCAGAAGTAAAAGTAATTTGTGCAAGGTGTGAATGTCTTCAAGGACATCGAAGACTAAGCAGAAGACTAAGCCAGGGTGGAAAGACAGGGGCAGAATTGGGGTTACAGTTCACACTATAAGTGGAGCAGGGGTTGCACTTTAATATAAACATATGTGACACATTGTACACAAACCTCTAGCCTTAAACCCCATTGAGATGGTCTCGATTAATTCATGCAGTACCTGAAATGTGGGGGCAGACCAGACATGCTCTCCACCTCCACTTCTAGTGCAGAACAGTTTTTTAAAGTTAAGATGGATCCATATGGACCATACGTATTAAAATTACAAGCCATAGGTGTGCATTGCTAAGCAACGTTTTTAGAAAGATAACCAAACTGGTTCAGCTGAAAGTCATCATTTGGAGCAAATGTATAAAGTAAAATACAATGGTGACAGAGGGCGGGTCCAGCAGTGCCAGTTTTCATACATAATTTTCAGGAAACCAGTTTTAGTATGAATGGGTCAGTTGAAGGTTTGCAATGAACTATAAACGTGATAATGTGCAAACGCTAAAAACGTCAGGCTCTTTTCTTCAAGCCCTCTTTCCAGTGTTATTTGTAAAAGTGTCCCCTTTGATTTCAGCTTCGCCAATAACTAGCTGGGTGCAAATAATAGTATATTTCTCATATCGGTATGATATTCATGTCGGAAAACTGAGAACTGTTATGCCCCCAACCGTAAGTACTATAATTAGTAGTGCAGGAGTTGTGCCTGACCTTCTCCCTAAGCCTTGAGTATTGTACATGGCTTGGGACTGGCACTCCTCACTTTGGGACCTTTGCTTGTTAAAAGCACTTTTAATGATTATGTCTCGCATATCTCACTTGCTGGACAAAGGTCGAAAAATGGTGAGCAATTCAGTATTTATCTATTCACTGTACTGCACCTAAGAATGACATCCATATATTGCACTACCAACGAGTATGGGCACTATAATAGATACAACGAAAACCAGGTCAAACTGCACAGTAATGCCTGATGCTCTCATGATGCTCAGTTTGAGCCACAATATGTTCTCAAAATTAAATTCAAACTCACTTCATATAGGTATACTGATTTATTCAACGTTTTCCTGTGAAGGGTTGTAGTTGATTGCATTAAATACAAGGATGTGTAAATAATGATTTTAATTCAAGTAGACCAACATATCAACGACGTTTTTAAGGGCAAACAGCTCCCGTATTAAAAATGTGTCTCAAACCCAATGCATTGTGGAGCCGAGCTCCATCTTCAGGGATACAGTGTGGAATAAAACCACATCAATCAAATCAAGAGTTGTATACGTACCACGTCAGCATTGCATGTGAAGAAAAAACAAAAATTACCAAAATACGGTTAGAGAAATAATGACCACATTATTTCATTACTACACCATTCCATTACAGTCATATTTTACTAGAACGCTATGCATAATACCTTATTTGTAGAGCCTTTGATTACTGTAGGTACAAAATAAATTCAACTGTTGCTAAACTCAAACGCGAAAACAGTTGTGAGATATATGTTCTAATGTAAACGTGTTACCTTTGAGTATGTTAACGTGATCCTTGGAAGCTATGATTCTCTGTAAGGACAACATAAAACCTTGATAAGGCTTTAGATCTAAGATTACAGTGCACGTTTTACACACCCACAGTTGTGTGTATCCTTACCTCTAACTGTTCTGCGTTCCACTTTCACAGATGCCGACCACTAGGGCGCGCATCTGTGGAAATGTTTATATGGTTGCCATGGAGACCCCTAACAGCGTTAAGTCACGTGCATCCGACATACTGTTGTGACAGCGTCTTGCATCCCGGCCCTCCTATTTATACAGGGAGGTCGGGACTGGATCAGAATGCTCGCAATATCCTTAAAGAAATACTAATGCCTATCCATGTGTCAAATGTTCATGATAGCCCTGTATACTTATGGTAACTGGGCGAATTACCCAAACCTCTGTTTTCCAAAAACTGCAACATTACACCTAAACACCATTAACCCTCAATTCCACTCCATGTCGGAAAGTATAGCTCATAGTAGGGGTAATTAAATACAATACATTTAGGTATTTTACCTACACATAGCAATTGGGACACAGATCCACCATGCCCTTACAATGTACATGACAGAAGGTGCAAAGTACCCAATTACAACATATTTGGTATTATAGATATCACAGAGATGTGCATGTGAGTGTGTCACAGCCGCATGCACATCAATAGCTGACAGAAGAACTATATTTTCCGACAGGGAGTGGAATTGAGGGTTAATGCATAATGAGAGCATCAGGCATTACTGTGCAGTTTAACCTGGTTTTCGGTGTTTGCTAGTTTTTGTGGATCATTGCGTCATAGGATCAGCCTACACCTGATAGCTCCTATGAAACAAATAAAGTATTGTTTAAACAAGAAGCTATAATAATTTAACAGACTATGGTGCCCACCTCTTCTTTCACCATTTTGACCCACTAAACACAAATGAGGCAGAGGCACCCAAATAGTAAACAAAAATATTTATAAGACAAGAAAGTATATTTGAAACACTGAAGATTCAACTATAATAGAAATGTCTTTTGAAGAAATAGAAATACTTGCAACTAAAAGGGCAGAAACATTCCTTGGCTTAATCAGTGATACTACTTTGAAAACACAAAATACATCAAACCAAGACCAGGCAAAAAGAATTAAACAGTTAGAGTATCTTATACTTAAGGAGAATAATCGTAAACGACATGCCATCACTCTCGGTAGATACCATAAAAACCAAAGCATCCCAAGAGCCCTCAGAATTCAACTTGTCCAACTTTATGTAAAGAAAGCAAAGAATGTGTAAGAAAATCAGATGCAATTCTTAACAAATGTTCACTTGACCTCATTCTCTTAACAATACAAGAACTTGCTTCGAAATTGACAACTCTAAACAACGAGATACAAGAAATTGAGAAGGAGCTGATAACAACATTGAGTAAAGAAAATGTCGACAGAATACTTGTAGATATCAACCACAAGCTTGAAAACTATAAGTCGGAATTGAAGGCAAAAAAGGTGAGGACATTTGAAAGTGATACTTATAATTATCTCAACAAAGAGGTCTATACATGGATGGAAACGTATGGTCCACCTTTAAGAAAACAATGGAAAGATTACTCTAGCAATACTTTCAGTTTGGAATCAGAAACAACAGATGATCCAACTAACCCATGAGGAGAAAGATTTTCCAAAACAACCAGCGATCAGAGTGGTACATCAATTGGTGCTTCAACATCAGGAGTATCATTTTGAGAGATAATACAAGATGAACAAGTAGGGGGAAGAGGAAAGCAGTGAGAAGGATGAATAACAAGACAGCAACAGAAAAAAAACACCTAGTCATCAATCTGTCCTCAAGGACTCTAACAGAAACTGAGAAGGAAACCTTACAAAAAGGATATGTCCCTACCCACAGCAGCACCCTGTTTGATACAAAGATAGAACTGTACCGTTCTGTCAGGAAGATGAAGCGAAAAGTATTTTTTGATGAAATGGGAGACCAAACACAAGTACTGAAAGAAAAGGATGACACTACATTCAAAGAATTCAGAAGCAAGAAAACCTTTATACTACCTATAAGCATCCCTTCAATCAAGATTATCCACAAGCAGGTCATAAAGGATCTTGAATCAGTATTCATGATTCAGTATTCAGTATGTTACCCTCCCATTTTCCAGCCAAGGCAGCAGAGCTTGTAGCGTTAATAGAAGCGCTGCACACCGCTAAAGGATGCAGAGTGACAATATTGACTGCCTACATGACAAAGACAGTGCATGGAGGATTAGCACAATGGGGAAGGAGGGGGTTCAGGAGATCGATGGGTCCCTCGTCCAGCATGCAGCACTGTTAGGAGAACTAATTGATGCATTAACAGAACCCACTGTTGTGGCTGTCGTGAAAAATGCCAAGCCCATACATGAGGTGATGACGTCATCTCATTGGGAAATGCAGCAGCAGATGCTGGTGCAAAGGAAGCATCCTATTTACAAAAAGAAGCAACAGGTGAGCACATACTACAAAATGTGGTTGAGGAGGAGCACCCAGAAGGGTTCAACTCACTGCTAATTTCCAAAATTATTGAACTTCAGCAAGATGCACTAAGTGAAGAAAAAGAGATGTGGGTAATGAGAGGGTGCAGCCAGTCATCCACTGATCTTCTGTGGAGACAAAATAACACTGGTAAGGTAGTAATGCCCGTAGAACTACTGGAAGTAGCATTCCAACAATTGCACTTTCCCGCCCACAATGCAAAACAACATATCATTGCAGACATACAGGAGGACTGGTTCGCCCCGGGGCTACAAGAGCAAATTAAGAAGTTAATAATAGGATGTGTCATGTGCCAAACGTACAACTCTGGAATGACATTGTGAACATTGAGAGGGACATTACCAAAGCCAGAAGGCCCATTCAAAGAGCTGCATATACATTATGCAGATATGGGAGAGCGGTGTTATGGGTCCTGATATTTTATCGTTGTGGTTTGCCCCTTTTCTCAGTGGGTGGAGGCAGGTCCCTGTGCTCATCCGGACACATGGTGTGTGACCAAATTCTTGGTCAGCAAAGTATTCCCCCGCTGGGGTATCTGTGATGTTATACGTTCCGACAATGGGAAGCATTTTGTAAATGACATGTTCAAACACATAACCGCAATGCTGTGTATAACTCACAAACTCTGCACAATTTATCATCTACAATCGAACGGCATTGTAGAAAAAATGAACAGATTACGCAAAAGCAGAATGTCAAAATTGTGTCATACACTAAAAACGAACTGGGTATATTGTCTACCCTTAGCACTCTTCGAGATTAGAAATCAACCCAGCAAAGACCACCACTTGTCACCCCATGAGATTTTGACAGGTAGGAAGATGTACACAGCCCACTCTCCCTTGTGCAGACAGTCAGATGCACACTAAAGTGCCACAATACTAGGAGAAGAGTTCCATGAGTATCTATGAAACATCACAAGAGCCGCACGATCCATAGCAAAGCAAATAGCACATCCATTCATACAAGAGATGGCTATAGACATGATCACCCCAGCCATAGATAGCCCAGACTGCCAGTTGATGACAGGTTGTGAAAACAAAGAAATTGATATGAGGCCGGGAAGCCCAAAGGAAACACACCAACACAGGTTACAAAGAACATACAAAGTGCTTTATTTAAAAGCTGCAACAGTTACCAAAAAGTCAATTGACAAACGGATAGCTATTCGGCTCCCAGAGTAACAGAACCAACTTCAACGAGAGTTCACTGCGTTGGTGTGAGAGACCGTACATTGGGATACTCGTGTTTTTATACTCTTTATCCTGCTCTGGCCAACCCCCTCGCGGGTTAACCATTCTTAGGACCAGGCCTAGGGTTCCTTGCCAGGTCAATCCCATAATGTATGCATTTTGATCAGTTCCGCTGATACAGTTGTTCATTTACACATAGGTCAGGGATAGGACAAGGTCTCAGTTCGCGACCCCAACAAGTGGCCTGCAGGCATATTATTTATTCATGTGTGCGGATGTCACAACAGCCAGAATCCCACTCGAAATGTCATTCGGCCTCCATTTTGATGTTCAGGGTGACTTCCACATTACAAGAGAACCTAAAATGGCGGCTAAATCCAAGATGGCGATTTACACAGTACATTAAGGTCAAGACCTTGCCGCGGAATCTATTTACACGATGTTTTAGACAACTTGGCTTAGGCCAACACACATTCAAACAATGCAATAGGAGGTATAATATTATTTCGATTCCAACAGACCCTCCTTTTGGCCTATGCCAAGTGCTAACATCATTCCTAATACTTTTGAAAATAACTCCATGTGTTATCATCCATAGATTCCGAGTCATTGTCTGTAATGTCTATAGCCATTAGGTCGTTCATAAAAACCTCTTGTAACATGAATTCTTTAGATGCTGTATTCGGGGCATATATTTTATGCCCTATTGTGCTCACTGCTTGGGCACAACATCCCCCTAGCATTCCACATATACTCGGGAGGCATTGAAAACAGCAACAAAGGAATATGAGGATCCCTAAAATAACAAGAATAACGGAAAGCACCTTCCAACCTCAAGATCGTAAAGAATCCCAGAACCAAGTGCTAAGATTCCAATCTCCTACAGGGATATGTACTTCAGAACTAAGAGTATGCAAGTTCTGTATTGCTTTAAAAATTGTTGGCGAGGAGTCTGGTACGAAAACACAGCAAGCGGACCCCACTAATTTGCATACTCCACCTCGTTCTGCCAAAATGACATCTAATGCCATCCAATTTTGGAGTGCTACCAATCTTATTGCTTTTTGCTCTAAGGTCATATTGTAGAGTATGTCCGTGGTCCGGTTGATCGTTCTCTCCAGTACCCTTGCTTATCCCCTAATGTTCTCTCAGTTTGTTATTTGTCCCCAAAAGGGCACAACTGATTTCGCTATGTCTCCCAATACTTGCCCAGGGGTATCTCCGTTCTTGTCTCGCCGTGGGCGAGCCTTAGAAACCTCCAATGTACTGGCTACAAATACCCAGGTAACAATATTCCTAAATAACAGGTTCCCTGCCAATCCTTGGGCAACCAGAGAAATGCTAAACTACCACAAACAAAATAAACAGGCCCCCCTACATACAGAGGCCTGTTTTCCCCAGTCAAATTTACAATATTTTTACAACCTTCAAAATCTCCCATTGGCCTACTGCCATTTCTCTGTACACAGAAGGGAACCGAGTCAGGACTATGATTTATAGAATAAGAAGGAGGTACAGCGTCCTTATTGCCTATCAGAGCCATTTTAAAGGAAATCAGAGTTTGAAAAGGAAGAGATAGTTTATCAGACGGCCTAATAGAAGCGACGTTAGGTTTACTTCTATTTGCGAAAAGCGAGAATCCCAGGGGAGTCAATTCACGTTTCTCGAATTCATTCAGATTAGTTCCATCAAAGTTCCCTGAGATGCTATCATTCCATCAGCCAAAGAATAGTGCTCTAAGAGAGGCATAGCAAGCAGTCGTTAAAGGTAGAGGATGTATATACCATCCCAGTCCCTTGTTCCCATGTTGCGATAAATGAGTACAAATCCAACAATTACTCTTAAAAAATGGCATGAGTAGCATTCATTACTATCTTCAGAGTGTTATTATGATACTTTTGTCTATGTTGGGAGTCTCTAGGGGACAGAGTGTGAAGGTGTACAGAGGGAGTCAAAACAGTTGGTACAATCTCGGCCGGTAGTAAAGGTTTCAGAGGATAGATTTCTTCAAAATACCAAAGTCCTACAGCAGCGGTTGCAAAAATAACAATTATCATTATCAACACACAGCAGTACGTTTTTGGGGCCCAGGCACATTGTTCATTGTCCAATTTGGTCACCCCCTTATTCACAAGTCCAATGCGGGGGGCAGCAGCGGAGGTGGCAGGCATCGTAGTTCCTCAATCGACGACCCCAATGTTCATTGCTGGCGACGCTACGGTCGCGCGATTTCTTATTCCATCCCAACCCTAGCCAGCAGAATCCCTTTTGTTCAACAAAACTTTCTCATAACAAGAGAATTTCCAATCACTTCCTTTTTCCAAATGCACGCAAAACTCGTGCCGTAGTTCTATTTCCTTGGTCGAAGGTTGCACCTGGTGGTACCCAAAATTGTCTGGTCCGGAAGTAAAGTGTCGTCACTTCCTGAGGGAAGCGACGTGTCGGAGGCGACGGAAGTCGCAGAGCTCGAAACAGTGTTTTCCGGAAGTGATTTTTCAAGAGAGTGTGGAGACGAAATGGACTGTTCCCCAAGCTCCTCGGGCTCAGAGAACTTCTCCGACGCACTCACAGCACTGTTTGCTACTCCAAGATCAGAGACTGTAGCATCAGCGAGGGGTTCTGCTTCTTCTGTAACGTGTGGCGTCGGGTGAGGAAGTTTCTTGACGTGCGTCGCGTGAATCCAGTTCTTCTTTCCAGCCACCCGCACTGCTGTCCTGGTGACCAATAACACCTGGTGGGGTCCCCGCCAGCGAGGCGCGAGACAGGAAGACCTCTCGTAGGCCTTCACTAGGACCCAACATCCAGGCTGTATATCGTGTCCTGGGCCTGCGAACCGTACAGATAAAGCCGAGTGCACCTGGTGATAAATGAAATACAGGTTTTTAGTTAAATGGTTACAGTAGTCTACAAGCAATACATTTTCCACCTCTCTCAGGGCTTTAGGTTTTGGGAGACCCCAAATGTTAGCAGGTCTCCCCATCACTATCTCAAATGGAGAAAGCCCAGTTTTAGTCTGAGGTGTGGTACGCATAGCTAATAACACGATAGGTAAGGCATCTGGCCATTTTAGTTTGGTATCAGCACATGTCTTTGCAAGCTTATTCTTTAAAATACTGTTGTGTCTTTCCACCAACCCAGCGCTTTGAGGATGTCTAGCTGAGTGAAATCATTTCTCAATACATAGGGCTGTGCATATCTGCAAAATTACTGCTGCAATAAAGTGGGGAACATTATCCGACCAAATTATCCTCGGGAGCCCAAATCGAGGAAAGAATTCTTTTACCATAATCTTTGCAGTGGTCATGGCGGTAGCATCTTTAACAGGGAAAGCCTCAACCCATTTACTGAAGGCACAAATAATTACAAGAACCTATTTTAGATTATTACATCGTTCCATCTCAATAAAATCAAAGTGAATGACCTCGAAGGGAACAGAAGCGGGCCCAAAGCTTTGCCTTGGAGTCACTGTCCCCTTACCCACATTGTGCTGTAAGCAGATCATACAGTTCTGGACGTGCCTCTTCGCAGTTTCCAGAATCTTGTCATTTACCCAAACTTGTTCTAACATTTTCGTGATCTGCTGGGCACACACATGCGTAGGACCGTGTGCCATCGTAACCATTGCCAATACATAAGAATCAGGGAGCAACCATTTCCCTTCGGATGTATCCACCCAACACCCTTCATCATCCAGTTTCCCCATTCCTTCAGCCCACCTTTTAGATTCTTCTATTGTGGCATCAGTTTGAATATCTCGCACAGACCCAATACCTTCATCCATTATGTAAGCATCTCTCATTTCCCTCGAAGCATACATGTTCGTGCTAAGGTCTGTGGCCGTTTGTATGGCTATCAAGTCCGCAAAAGCGTTCCCTTTGCCCACATCATCTATAACCTTCCGATGTGCTGCACATTTCATGATCGCTAACTGTTTAGGGAGTGAGAGTGCCGAGAGTAATTGCACTATCAAGGGGCCATGCTGGATCTTGGTCCCATGTGAGGTCAGGAACCCTCTTTCCGACCAGAGCCTTCCAAAGTTGTGAGCCACCCCAAATGCATACTGACTATCAGTATATATATTTACTGTACGCCCTTGGGAAAGTTCACAAGCTCGGGTCAACGCTATAATCTCTGCGGCCTGCGCAGAGTTATGCGAAATTCTCTTAGTTTCGACAACTTTGCTCAATGTAGTAACTGCATAAGCAGCTGTAGATGTACCATCCGAAAGTTTGAAGCAGGAGCCATCGCAAAACAGCTCCCCTTCTGCATTCTCCAAAGGAGTATCTATGAGATCTATCCTGCCCTTCGTTTCTTGTTCAGTGGTATACAGGCAGTCATGTAATTCTTCGTCACTGCAAACAGTGTTTTGCGGGAAAGGTAATAGTTCAGCCGGATTAAGAACACAACACCTCTTAATTTGGATGTGAGGGGCAAACAGAATTAGTTCATACCTTGTTAACCGCGCAGAGGTGAGGTGTTGCGTTTGAGTTTTGTTCAATAAAATATCAACAGAGTGAGGTACCATCAAAATCAAATCATGGCCTAGGACCATCCCCTCACTCTGTTTTACAGACACGGCAGCAGCAGCGACAGCGCGCAAACATCTTGGCAAAGCGCATGCGACAGGATCAAGGGCGGAGGAGTAGTAGCCGCACGGCCTATTCTTCCCTCCGTGTTCCTGTGTTAACACAGCCAAAGCACATCCATCACATTCATGCACAAACAACACAAAGGCCTTGTCATAATTTGGAGTACCCAGAACCGGTGCAGAACATAGCGCGGTTTTGAGAAGCTCAAATGATCGTTGATGTTCCGATTCCCATGGCAATGGCAGAGAAATGCCCTTCTTCGTCAGAGCCAACATAGGTTTTATCACTAGTGAGAAGTTTGGGATCCACAACCTACAGTAAGAAGCCATACCTATTAGGGCTCTGACTTCCTTCTGTGTATTTGGAACAGACATGCCAGAAATGTGTTTTATTCTTTCAGGTGTCAATCTTCTCCCCTCCTTTGACAGGAGGTAGCCTAAATAGGCGACCTCCTGACAACAATATTGACATTTTTTAAGCGAAGCTTTGTGACCATTTTTAGCTAAATGAACAAGCATCAGTACAGTGCCTTCTTTACAAGCACTCTCAGAGTCTGCAGCCAAAAGCAAATCATCAACATATTGGAGCAGCGTACAAGTAGGTGGCAATTCAAGGGTGTCGAGCTGCTCTTTCAAAGCCCTACTATAAATGCTGGGACTTTCAGTATACCCTTGAGGTGCCCTTGTAAATGTAAATGAGCGTCCCCCCAAGGTGAATGCAAACAAATATCTACTTTCTTCATGTATAGGAATACTAAAGAAAGCTTTTTTTAAATCCACAACGCTAAAGTGCGTAGCCGTAGCAGGGATCATTGTTAATATCGTCATCACATCGGGCACAATTGGAAATTGTGGGGCGACCACTCTGTTGATAGCACGAAGATCAATTATGAACCGGTATGGAATTGCATTGTCACCTTTCTTATATACAGGCAAGATCGGACTGTTACACAAACTACCTGTAATCTCCTCGATCACCCCACGATGCACAAAATCGGAGACAATGCATTTCAAAGCACGTTCGCTCTCAGCTGATATTTTATACTGTGGAATGCGTGGCAGTTTCACCCCATGTTTCAGTACTATTTTAACGGGCTCAATCTGTAACACTCTGACATCATTGTCGTCCACCGCCCACAAATATTCCGGACAATGCTAAACTCAGGAGGTAAAGGTCGAATCAAAAACTGAGAATTAGGAAGTTGCTGTGGTGAAATCGTCAGCCGTACTCCATCAGAAGAACAATGAATTACTGCATTCAATTTCTTTAACAAATTCAACCCCAGCAAATTCTCTCCACAGTTTGAAGTGAGAAGAAAAGGGCAATGGTCCGTAAAGGGACCCAAAGAAACGGATACCGTTGCAGAAACCGGACAGACAGTTGGTATACCAGAAAACCCTACGGAAACATTTGTTTGCCCTGACAGTGGGATGTTTGGAACCCGAGAATGATCAATGGAGCACTTCTGCGCTCCAGTGTCAATCAAAAACTGGTGTTTCCTATTCCCTACTAATAATTCCACGTAGGGGCCTTTCTGATTAACGGGAATAGGTGAAGGTTCCAAACCCTGCTTTGGGCAATCCTAATGAAATAGAGTATTGTCGAAAGGAAGCTCTTCAGAAAGGTAGGCAGCAGAAGGGTGATCAAATATGTTCCTCGAGTCCACACTCGAGGTCTGATTTTCCATTGAAAAAGGTTGCTGAGGATCTTGTAAAAGCTGACCTCTATCAGGGCCCCCTGCTCCAGGGTGGCCCCTAGGTCGTCTACCCATACCCCCAAACGCACTGTTTGACCTCTGGCGGAGGACAGGGCACTGTGCTCGCCAATGACCTTCCTGGCGGCAATAAGCACATTGATTATTATTCACAGGACCTAAAGGAGCATTTCCTTTCGGGACATACTGACCTCTAGTCTGTGTCGTGCTTCCTCTTGGGTTTCTAACAATTTGCTGTAATAATACTTTGGTTTTCAAATCTCCCTTCCTCTTTTTAATCTTTTCCTTCTCATTATTAACACGGTTCTCATAATACTGAGCCATGTGCAAAACCTCAGATTGAGATTTTGCCTGCCAAGCGCTCTGAGAGGACATAATCTGTGACTGGATGTCAGGTAACAATCCACGTACAAATTTGTCAATGAACAACCTTTTCCCCGACTCTGTACCTAAATCCTGTCCACTGAAGTCAGAAAATACCTGCTCGAATCTATTAAAAAATTTGGTGGCGCCTTCTGTTTTTCCTTGTACACAGGCCGTAAGCTTGTCCCAAATAATTTTTTTCTCTGGAATTATAGTTTTCAGTTTTGCGACAATTCTATCAGGCAAAGTATTACCTGTGGTGGTTTCTCACCAGCCGGTCTTTCCCCATCAATTCTAATCATATTAGCCCACGTATCTCCCAACCCCGGCACATCGTCTATTGTCCGAACCTGTTTCCATACATCTACGGGTAGGAGTACAGGGAATAACAAGTCAATGTCACTCAAGGTGAACACAGAGGACTGCAAGACGGACTCTATTTCTTTGTAAAACCCCGTCGGGTTTTTCCTGATATCGGGAACTGATTGTCTAATTGTGTTCACTTCCTGTCGTGAAAACGGGACGTGAACAAATTGCGATACATAATGTGCAGGGATATCCACAGCGGGGGCACCAGTCCCAGCGTTGGCGGGGATCTCAACTTTTGGGACAAAGGTCGGAGGAACCTCTCTCATAGGCAACTGAGATATAGGTACCTCCGGCCGCTTACTAAGCAACAGGGCCTGGTCGAGCGCTAAGGCAGCTGTAGAAGTATCAGGCGAAAAAGCCCTTTTACAAATCCCCAATAATTCTATGGGGCAACTAACCCTCTTTCTTACACATTCTTCTTGCAGGTGCTGTACCATCACCTGAATTACCTTTCTTTGCATTTCTACTGTATACTGACTATACGTGTCATATACTTCATCTAGCGGAATCGATGAATCCGAGATCCATCGAACCGCATCTTTAGTACTAATTCGTACTTCCTCAGGTGCCGATCTATGGCACGGAACAAACCGTGTCTGTACATATATTCTATCGTCTTCGTCGTCCTCATCTCGTGACTTTTCAAAGTCTTTCCTAAACTCAAACAATTTTTCAACATGCCCATATACTTTCTGCTCTGTGCCTTTGAAAGTGCCAAAGCATTCAGATCTCTCTCCCCTTGTGGAAGATCCGAATTTTGTAATTTACCCCACATCACACACAAATGAGTCCCCAAACCTTCGATAAAAACATTTTTCTCGGGAAAACTATTCAAATTAGATAATGTGGAAAAAACATTAACTTGATCACCTTTCTCCATGCAATGCTTAGCCCATGCAAACAATTCCTGTTTCTTATCTGCAGAAACTGTACTATGATCTTTGATCCTGCACCTGGATTGACTTCAGTCAATACGGGGCCACTCGGGAGCGGAGGTATAGGTAAATTTAATAAAGGTGCAACTATCGGTGTAGAAGGAAGGGGCGGTGCGATAGGTGGAGGAACAACAACCAGAGGACTAGGAACAATAGGTTGTACAGGGGGAACAGGAATAACAACAGGAGCAACAGCAGGAATGGGCAGAGCACCCAAAATAGGAGCATACGGAGGTGGCGCTGAGGCATCAGGCCTGCGTTAGTTTAATAACTTCTCGATAAATTCCTCAGAAACATGGAAATCTTTAGAGGGGTACATTTTCTGGATCCCGAGTGAAAAAGCTCTATCCATATTTTTAACTGATTCTGAACGCTTTTCTTTATCATATAATAATGCTTTTTCGGCGTTTGTTTTATGACGACGTACATGTTTATCCCTACTTTTAAGCTGCTGTAATGCTTCTTTTTTTCCAATTCTGTAGAACATCAAAGGCTGCTGGTCTAGCCTTTTTCTTTAACAAGATCGATTCTAAGTATTCAATACGGGGGATGTCAAAACTACCATTGATTGGCCACTGAAATTCGGAGGCATGTCTGGACTGTCTGTGCCAAATATCATTAAATACTATACTTCCAATACCATACTTACAGTACATAGTACATGCCGGCGACCCCTCCTGTGGTGCCGGGCGGCTACATTCCAAGGATTGTCGATCGCTGCGGAACAGAGCCCTAAAGCAGCTAGACAATTTCCCAGGCATTTCACAAAAAATTGGTGTTACCTGGTCAATAATTGTGTCTACAGATACAATACGCCAAATTCAAATTGTCAGGGTTAAATTAAGAGCCGGGTCACGACTGCACCTGACCAAACCTAAGGAGGACCGTACGGTTTATCAAAGAACTTACCTAACGAATTTTACCTTGTGTTTGGTGGTTTCGGCAAATCTGCCCGCCTCAAAAATTGGACCCTCGTCAAGATGCCGTGTCAGACCACACGACTATCGTCCAAGGATCGGATCGTGCAGCGCTGCCGAGGTATCGCGTCTCGATCGGTCGGGCCCGCAGAATCACACCGTCCGATCCCGGTTCGATAGTCTGCGTCAACCTTCAATGATCCGGCATCAATCTTGAGGGTCCCTATTCGGGCGCCAACTGTGAAAACAAAGAAATTGATATGAGGCCGGGAAGCCCAAAGGAAACACACCAACACAGGTTACAAAGAACATACAAAGTGCTTTATTTAAAAGCTGCAACAGTTACCAAAAAGTCAATTGACAAACAGATAGCTATTCGGCTCTCAGAGTAACAGAACAAACTTCAACAAGAGTTCACTGCGTTAGTGTGAGAGACCGTACATTGGGATACTCGTGTTTTTATACTCTTTATCCTGCTCTGGCCAACCCCCTCGCGGGTTAACCATTCTTAGGACCAGGCCTAGGGTTCCTTGCCAGGTCAATCCTATAATGTATGCATTTTGATCAGTTCCGTTGATACAGTTGTTCATTTACACATAGGTCAGGGATAGGACAAGGTCTCAGTTCACGACCCCAACAAGTTGCCAACAGGCATATTATTTATTCATGTGTGCGGAGGTCACAACGGCCAGAATCCCACTCGAAATGTCATTCGGCCTCCATTTTGATGTTCAGGGTGACTTCCACATTACAAGAGGACCTAAAATGGCGGCTAAATCCAAGATGGCGATTTACACAGTACATTAAGGTCAAGACCTTGCTGCGGAATCTATTTACACAATGTTTTAGACAACTTGGCGTAGGCCAACACACATTCAAACAATGCAATAGGAGGTATAATATTATTTCGATTCCAACAAGGTGACATGGTATACGTGAGAAGTTTTATGCGCAGGTGGAACGGACCCAAGTTCCATGGCCCCTATAAGGTAATATACTGCACGCCCACGGCAGTAAAAGTGCAGGGCCTGAGGTATTGAGTGCACCTAACAGATGTCTGCAAGGCTCACAGGAGCACGGACTGCGCAGACCAAGAAAATCGCATAGATGAGCACAGTGCACAAACATAATGAATGATGGAGCAAAATACAGAAATGGCCGCAAATATGCAATGGAATAGGTGCTTGATAAAAGCGATTGTTAGCAAAGATGTACAACCTTGATGGGTACGAGTGTTAAATGCAGTATACAAAATGAAGAAGTACTGCTAAATGTAAATAATTTTATGATGAAATGCCGGACATTCTCTATTGTACTTTCTCTCTTTTTCTCTCTCTTTCTCTTTCTTTATCGGTTCTATGTCATAAGCCAGTCACCTCCTTAGATTCCTCTTCCTCATGCTCAAAATATGATGAGGGGGAATGGAAAGACGCGAAATAAACTTCTGCATTGGAGAACGAAAGTAAATAAGAATAGCAAGTATATTTATAAATTGAATGTGTAAATAATTTAAATATAATGAGTATGCTTAACAAACGCTTATATCTCATTTGATAGGAGCTAAAATGGCCATGGAGGAGGCCCCAACGAACAACGACAATAGAGTAGACAGAAATAGGAGGAGAACAAATGGCTATTCTAGTTATTCATATGAGTGTGTGTTGTTTGTGTGTGCAGTGGTATTCCACAATATTTGAGCTAATATTGTATTGGGCCATCTCCTTTATTTCAATTGACATGAGCGAGGGGGGTGGTGGTATAAAATCGATTAAGAAGCAAACCCACCTAATATGGGATGGCTTCAAGTTAATTTGGGCCCATGGAAGTCAAACAAATGAATCGGATGACAATAATAACACTAATGGTATGATTATGCAGGCCATTCAAGTCCCCCACCATGTTAATGAATCTGAGTTTAGTATTTATTCCTTGAATGACAGAACACCCTCAGAACTCACTTGGGTACAGAACCAACCTTACCCGACTGCAATGCCAGCTGCAGGGGTTTCATCACTAGATGGTGTATTTACCAAGGAGGAGACACAACACAACCGACACATGGCTGAGCACTTCCTTAGACTATACACACAATGGGAAGAAAAAGAAGATGGCAAGGTACATCAGAATAATAAGGGGAATGGCAATAGGAGGAAGAAAAGAGGCACCCAAGAGGAATGGGAAGATCATTATAACATCAGCCTTGACACAGTAGACGATTCCCAGCACCCACACCAAACAAACATATGGTATGCTGACATGAGCAACACTGCAAAACAGACAACAAATGAAAGTTGTTACATTTGCTGACTTATACCCCATGCCTCAGGTACCCATAAGGTACTATTGCGACAAAAAATTTCATTTGCAGGGGCAAAGTGTCTCCTACATCTCGCGCTATGCAGAATCAAAAATACTTTTCAAGCACACACTGTTTCATTTGAACTACGGCAGAACCAACGCACATGCTACTCCAGACCGCAAGGGGTTATCTGCATAAAGGAGCCTTTATTGGTAATAAAAGGAACATTACATTTGGACAATAAATGGCAGAACGAAGAGATACTATGCAAAGCGGAGGCACTGCGAGGACTATCCGCAGAAAAACTTGCATGGGTACAAAGAACATGTGCTCTGATATGAACCGAGCACATAGCAAAACCTATGTGGATTTCAGCCCTCAAGAAGCCCTTCAAGTTACAAAGAGACATGCCATATGAATTGTGTTTCCATGGAGAAGGGAAAAAGAACATGGGAGAAAACAAGAACTGCAGCAAAACTCTGATAATACCTGACATGAAGAAAGGGACAGCTGCAATGATGGACACATACAGGGTTTGCGGCAAACTGGCATATTTGCACCTCCAGCAATTATAGAGGGGCACATGCTCCATGGCAACGCTGCATTCTGCCCTGATGGTGATCCCAGAAAGTCACATCCAAGGAGAAAAAACACCAATGGTCACATCGAACTAACTGTCCCCGACCCCGACCGAAGAAGTTCCCGTGTATGTCCTGGCAGATGAAAGCCTTCAGAGCAAGGAGCAAAGGAAGAAAAGATCGTCAAACTAAATCTCCACCAAATCCGTAGAACTTTTAGCGCAAATCCCAGATCGATTCCGGTTGTTCAGCTTTGTCGAGACATTCTTTGCGTCTCTTGTTGCCAGCATCCAGGCAAGGACAAATGCAAAATGGCTTCAGATTACCTGATGGGAGTTGATCCAACTGGCCAATGACACAGAAGAAGGATTTAATGTTAGCAAAGTAGAACTCAGAGCTTTACAGCTAATGACCATGCAGAACAGGTATGTGCTAGACTTGCTAACAGTAATGGATGGAGGTGTTTGCCGTAAAATCGGGAGCGCATGTTGCACATTTGGACCTTCTGCAGACGCGGACAGCGGCTCCCTTTCCCATGTCATAGCTGCGGTGCACAACCTTGGAAAACGTATAAAGGACAAAGGGGGAGCACATCCCAGCACCTGGTTCGACAATATTTTTTCTTGGGTACCATCCTGGCTCGTAATGACTGTTAAACTACTGATACCCCTCATTGTTTTTTACTCCTCATTTTCTGTGTGTGCCAATTAGGTCTCAGGTGCTGTGCTGAAGCGGTACCTAAAGGTGCGTTAATGATGGTGACACATGGCTGTGCAAAAGGAGTTGTGCAAATAAAACACGAGGCAGAAGTACAAACAGGAGACACTTCAGAACCAAAATATAGGATGACCGCAATATACAACACGAGGCACATAGTAGATAGCTTATATCACACAACCATAAAAGAACCAAGGGAGTTACAATGGTAAAAGGAAGTATGGGTGCACCTGGAAGGAGATGGAGGGTGCATTTACATGACCTGCATCCCTGATGAATATGCTAGAAGGGGGGAACGCCTCAGAACAGTGTGTAGAGCATGGATGCCAATAAAGGGAACCTCTGCATGGGACGAGGCAGTAGCTGAGGAAGAAGAACGCAAGAGATTGGGGCAATTACAATAGTCGTTACTTAAGTAACGAAAGGGGGGAATGTGTGGTAGGAGGGGGTCCCAGATCCCCCCATCCATTCCGAGTCAACACACACACATCCTAGGTGTGTTTTGGTGCGGATGCTTTGGGCTCAGGGCCCCAGCCCCAGAGCACATGCGCTGGAATACCCCAGAGAACTGTGACCACTGAGGACAGCCCAGACTAGAACCTAACAAGACTCCATTTTGTGTGCCCACTGACTCCACTTTGTTTTCATACCATGTCAGGCCCAGCCATGGAACAAGAACTCAGGCCTGCAGCTCTCCCCTTGAGACGCGCGCAACGAGCAAGCTACTCCCCCACCTCCTCCCCTCTGTCATCCCTGCAGCCGTCCAGTTCTCATGGGAGACTGGCCGTGCGAATGAAACAAACTTCACACTGTATCTTCTGTCTTCCATCTTACCTCACTGACCCAGCCGCGGCCCAGCTCAAGGCATGGCTGCAGAAAGTTGTTTGTCTATATAAACCTGCCCCCAACATGCAGACCCAGGCCATAAAGAATACCACCCACATACTCTTTGAACATGCCTGAATAACTGATAGCGACCCTTGAGTGTGTAATGTTTACTCATGCATCAATATGTGAAAGCACATTCCCTTTTAAAACCGTGCATTTAGGAATGGGTTGCTCATGAACCGCTTACTTGAATATGGAGTGTTAAGAGAATTGTAGTAAATGACAGCATATTGTTTTGTTACACAAGACATGTATAATGGAGCACTGCCACCAAGATCCATGTGTATGATTATGAAACTGTGAGTAGTATGATGTATATATTAGAGATGTGATAGAACTACATTATAATAGTAGAATGTACATGCAAATATAGAACTGCACATATAAGCACAAGCTACCTCATTTTAGTTTAAAGTAACCATATGCCTCGAAGTGTTTGATAAATAACCCAGTATTCACATGTCATGGATGGTACAATCCCACTGTAATGAATGTGTGTCAAAGCCTATAAGTAAAGAATCCTTTCTCTTTGTGCAACATGAGGCTGTATCTTAAACAAGCCCAACTCACCTCCCCTCAGCCCTCCATGCCATGATGAACCAAAGGGGTTATACAATGGCGTTTGGATAAACCGACCATTATCTCGTAGCAAAACCCGTTACCACTATGATATATGACCTGGTGTCTATTTGTGATGTATACTCCATTCCTGTGTCCCCCATTTGAAGTGCCAGCTGAACATTCTAAGTGACTCTGTTAGTCTAAGCTAAGGGCCTCTGAATAAATATGTCTTAAAGCACCATAACTTATTGTTCACCCGTTCGCTAATAAGATCTAACACCACACCCGTCAAGGTACTCTTAACCTCTAACCTGGAATAAATGATCTAAACCATACATTGTACTCTCTTTTGATGCTAGATTAATGGCTTTGTACATTTGCAGGACATGATGATTTGTAGTTGATAGATGAATGAGTATTTGTGGCCACAAGGGCAAATGTTACCAACTATTAGAAAATGTGACATGTATCACTTTGAGAACTATCTGGAACTGCAGGCCAACCCTATGAGCCCAGCTGACCGATTGACCCAAGAAGTGTCATCAGAGCATCACATGAACCTCTGCCATGCACCGAGCCATGAACCTATGCAGGCCAATGGCGCCAGCCCTTAGCAACCAATCCCCATTTTCGATGTGCCCCCTACGCCTCCCTGTCACTGATGATGAAATTATGCCTTAAAACCAGAATATAACATGTTTTCTGCAGAGCGCTCTTGGAATTAGCAAAGCAGCTTTTGCTTACCCTATTTTAGATAAACGATTTTTGTTATCATCTTGGTTTATCACACTTGGTTTTGGTCTCATTCCCTTTGGGGATGTGTCCTATTTGACTCTTATTGGGAGTGTTTAAGTGCAAATTGGGGACCTCCCACTTTCATGTTTAACATCTCAAACTGAGTATCACATGTTGAAATCTTTTGTGAAGAAAATCAGATTTGACTGTGCGATATAACTGGACCAAGTAAAGTTGTAGATGTGGGCATAGCTTTTTGAAATATATCTCTGTATGTACCTTGCAACCTGTACATGTTTGTACAGAGCATTGTTGTAGTGATACTTAGGGCCTAATTACGAGGTTGGCGGTAAGGGGTTAACGGCGCTGGTAAGGATGGATACCTCTTTGTCACCGTGAATCCAATCCCTGGTACCACAGCTTTAAAATTGTGAAATCTCCAGCACTCAACCCTACACTTGGCATAGCTAAAGGTATGCTTTCTCATTGTTAACAAATTAAGTTCCATATTAATCAACCTTAGATCCAGGTAACTGTTAACTTTCTCCTGTAGACTTTGCTACGGACTACCTGCCAGACACCTGTGCAAACATCTAACAACCCCAAGTTCAACCGCTGATAGTACGAAGGTAGGCCCTTAGTTCACAGTCTTTACACAGGCATTCTTTTTGTGAGGTCAACTTTTTTCTGATACACACTCTTCTATGTGTCATCCGTCCCTTTAGGCGTTCACAATTCTGAATAAACGTCCTGATGACAGTTCAGACCCTTCATCTGTTAACAGTTTAATCCCAGTGAAGGCTGACTCCATCCCGAACCAGAAACGCGAACATGACTATGTGTCGACAACAGTAACATACTACCATTTTATAAGTAGTAGTTGAATTTGCACTATATATTATTGTTACTAACCCACACTTGACTGTGGAGTATAAAACAGTTTGTAACTCTTTTGTTTTTGTCCAATAAGGCTTTAATGTACTTTTTAAGGTTCAATTGTGTTTTTGTGAACCCACAGATTTTAGATGTGTGTCTAAACCATGAATAAACTGAATTACCAAAAATAAGTTTTACAAAATCAGTCTGTGACCTCCAACAGCTAGCAATTGTACAAACTAGCTCCCTGATTCTCTAGGCCTACCTTTTTACATGTTTGAAGAGGGGAAGCTTTTGACTCTTCTGTTTTTCTTTTATATAAATTGCCTTCTTGAGTCAAGCCCCCCATAACAATAAAGAGGTCCCGTACTTGCCCTATATTTACCTAATTTCTGTGAACATCAAGAAGGAGGAGGAGACAGCAATGTAATCAGTGATGCATGAGGAGGGATGGGAGCTGAAAGGGGTGTACTATCTGAGCTTTAACTCTTTAGGATGCCGCAAGTCTGTAAGAATTGGACAACATGGATCGTTAACAAGGTATCATGGCAAGCTATTAGCCTCTCACAAAACATTTCAGATGATAACGATTCTTCCCTTTCCACATATTGCGACAGGAATTTCACTCTCAAGTCCCAGGTACTGCTACATTCAGTCAAAATGTGTCTGAGACAGTAGAGGCTAGGGCCCTCAAAGTTCAGACAAAACCTTTGTAGTTCTTGGTCCTTATCCCAATAGAACAATGCTTCCCCTGTTTGGAGAAGTTTCAGTAATACTCTTAAGAAGGCCTGCCTCTCCTTCCAACTGGGGGAGTAACTCATATACCTATACAAATCGCCAACTTTTTTTGTCACAGGCTGAAAGTAACCTACACATGCTATTGATTGTACCAATCCAATCTGTGCGATTCAGTGCTTCCTTTACCTTCATTGGATTGGCCGGAAGAGTCTCAATATCACTTATGATGGACTTTAGTTGTAAGAGGAACGATGATGGGCGCTGTTTCAAGTGCCCACCAATATCCTCATAAAGTGAGAGTTGGCTGCTTTAGTCGTCAAAATCAATCTGAAAGGGGAGATGTAGCTCCACTCAGCATATGACCATACAGATTGCATGCCTAACTCATATCTTACACTTGCCATTGGCAAGTTTTGAGGAAGGCCCAGCACCCTTTTTATTTATTTATGTATTTATTTATTTATTTATTTATTTATTTATTTATTTATTATTACATTTGTATTGAACACATAACCCTCAGACATCTGGGCGCATAGCTTAAGTATATGGTTGCAAGTTGGGCTGGTTTAACAGATTGGTTACATGGCTTAAGAATATGGATACAAATTGTGCAGGTTTAAGAGATTGGTTACAGGTTGTGCAGACTTAAAGCATATGGTTGCAAGGCATATAGTCTTATGATGTACCTTACATGTCATGCAGGTTTAGGAGTATTGTTAAAGGACTTACAAGCTTGAGAATGTTGTTACAGTACATTCTTGGATATACAATTTACGTTGTACATTGGAATGTTATACAGTACATAGTGAGAGGCAGTTACATTTTCATAAATTATATTGGTATACGGTACTGCTTTAGGTAGTACCTAGTATTGAGGTAGCAGAGTGTAGTGTCAGGAAGTTAAGGTCCATCTAGATGTGACCCTCTAGTCTCGACCAGTTTAATTTCCACAACAGACACTTAACCTCCATCCCAGAGAGAGTCATCTGGATCACGTTGCCAATGTAGAAGTTGATGAGGGGCAATATGGAAAATGTACAGAATGTAACCAAGACTTTACTCATTTGTGCTGTTAATTGTGTGATCTTTCCACTAAAGTCTTATTGAATCTGGGTAAATGAAGAGGTGACATACAGAACGAAGCTCAGATGTATCACCTCTGTCTCAAACATGATTTTGTGTTCTCCCAGTGTCCACTTGAGGTTAACAACCCGGCATGCAGGCCTCTTGAAAACCATTATCTCAGACTTCTCTGGGTTAATCAGTAGGTCATTTGACTTTTCATAATTGCCCAGTGAATTCAAGAGGCACTGCAGGCCAACAGCAGTGCGGTCCAAGAGGACGATGTCATCTGAGTAGGCTAGCCACATAATGGGCCGAAGACCAATCTTTGGGCTAGCCAATGCTGATGAATCCAATGCCACCCCCAGGTCCACCAACTATAGGTTAAAGAGGAATGGGGCCATCATACATTCCAGTCTCACTCCCCTCTCTACCCTAACCACCTCAGATAAATGTCCTATAGCGTCCAACCACACCATCAGAATGATGTTCTCATGTAAACTAGACAAAATGGCTAAGAGGAGCCCCAGGATCCCCCAGTTTTCCAAATTTTCCCAGAACTGGTCCCTATTGATTCATCAAATGTTCTGGAGAGGTCTATCCGTGCTCTTTAGAGCAAGAGGCCACTTTTTGTCAATGAGCTTTCACTCAGAATTTCCAACATAGTGCCTTTTAAACCCGTTGAGAGGCCTTTCCGGAAGCATGTCTGGAACCTTGATAGAATGCTATTTTGCCTGTGCCACTGTTACAGTTCTTTCATTAGCAGCCCCTGCAAATGTTTTGCTTTCCTCATCCAGGAGGGAGATCGGGCAATAGTTCACATGTTCTGTCTGATCGCTCCCCTTAAAGATTGGAATCACTATTGAGGTTTTCCAGGATGGTGGGAGCATTCTTTCTTTCATGATCTTGCGAAGACGAGAGCCAGCAACCTTGACCGCATATCAACAATTCCCTTAAGGACCTGATAAGTCAAACCATTAGGGTCATCTGCTTTAGAGGAAGAGGATCTTCAGATTAATTCTGCTGTGATGCTCTCTGAGCAATCCAACTCCAATGGTATATGGGGATCATAAAGCAGGATTTTATAGGGGCCTTTTTATAGAGTCGTCCAAAATGTTTGCACCATTTTGCATATGTCACCACGTTCCCATGGAGATTAGCCTGGGGGGACAACATCCGGTTAAGAAGTGCCCAAAAATTCCTAACGGAAGCACAAGCTTAATGTCTAGATATACAGCACCTTTAGAATTTTAAAATTCTTAGTGTCATCGAACAGAAACAAAAGGCCTGGATATGTGATGTCATAATTGATCTCATCAATTATGCCATTTGTAATATCACCTTTGATGTCCCAGGTGTTAGTCTTAGCAATGCATTGTTTTGGCACGAGTTATGGTTGCATAGCTTACCATAACTGTTGTATTTCTTGGGTTGTTCTATTTTACTTGGAACCATAACATCCCTCATAGCTTTTTATTAGTTCAACCTGACCATAACGTCCCTTTAAAAATGTTTATTCACTGAATTTGAATGGTTTTTAAAAGTCAAAATATTTCATAATGTTAAAGCACTGCATGAAAGTTAATAATAATTCCTCTTTGAACATATATGCAATTACTATAAACATCCTTTATATTAAAAACATATTCTATCCACCATGCAGCAGTTTAAAAGTCTGCAGACTATGCCTTATGTCTGCGGACATACCTGGAAACAGGCAGCAGCAAACTTAAAAAACACAGGGGGCAACACGATTTTGTTGTTTTCTTTTCACAAATCAATTTACATAGATCAACATTACAAACAATTAATAGAACACAACATGCAAATACAAAAACCTGGATGTCTCCAATTGTAAAAATATGTTTTTACTCATTAGACAATTTTATGGATTGTACATAATACTAAACATTACTGTAAACCTTATGTAAATAATGCACTTGAACTCCTCTTATGTAGTGAATCACAAGAACACAGCACAGCACAAGAAAACAAACTCTCTGAATTTAATAAATAAATATTCCCTTTGCTTTTATTGTAAATGTATTCCATAGGAACTGAATACATTTATAATGTTTGCAAAGGTAGCGGGCGCCCCTCTCTCGACAGAACAAGGCCTGATAACCTGTTCAGTGGTTATTAACCACTTGAGAGTTCGCAGCCACTGCTTTTACTCACTGTGCCTTTCACAGATGGGAAATATCCATTTGCATATCAGTCTTTGTCCTGCCCAGGAGCAGTCCAGCACCGAAATGCAATGGCAATTCCAACCTGAACGTTGTTGTTTCAATAACACAAATTACTCATTTCATATTTCAACACGGACATCCCCAGAGGTCATCATGTGACTGCGTCCGTGCAGTGCAATGAAGTGTCCGCAATCAGTGTCCGTACCTCAGGGACATCTTAAAATTTAATTTTCGAACACTCAAGGGACTTTCAAGTTCAGACTTTGCCCTTCCACATCTCCTAGCACATTTTCCTGTAACAAAGGTCTACGGTCTTGTAAATGTAATCACAGAGGTGCTCGGAATGCCGTCACATGACTGCGCCAGTGTGGTGTGATGACGTGTCCACAATTGGTATTTGTGCTTTGAGGACATCTTTAAATTCAAATTTTGCTCACTCTAGGGAATTTTAAGTTTTTCCTAAACCTTCCACAACTTTTCAAGGACGTATTTGGGAGCTGAAATATGTGGACACAACAGTAGTCCACTGACATTTCCTCCAAGGGGACCCACCCATTTCTTTTAGTCATTCACTACTTGGCAGAGCTTCAGAGAACACCTGCTTCCAAAGTTAACAGCAACACTTTAACATGGCATCTGCAATGGTCATCCCCCTACACAGAGGCCACCACCATCACCACATGGAGGACCTGGACAGGGGAACTGAAACCCTGCAGCAGATGACATGCTGGTGGAAGAAGAAGAAGAAGAAGAAGAAGAAGAAGAAGAAGAAGAAGAAGAAGAAGAAGAAGAAGAAGAAGAAGAAGAAGAAGAAGAAGAAGAAGAAGAAGAAGAAGAAGAAGAAGAAGAAGAAGAAGAAGAAGAAGATGCAGTGGAGGGAGTGCCTACTACGTCGGGTGGACAGAATGAGTCATGGGTGTGTAGGTTTTTCACCACCATTGGATGAGTGCCAAAGGCTCCGGATGCTCATGTGCGCTGACTGAATGCAAACTTGTACTCTGTCGTGGCCGAAAGGGGCAGTACTTCTTTGATAATACCTCTATGCGCCACTACATCTGCACCTTCCACCCAGCTGTCTTGAGAAAGGTGATTCTCTACTCAGAGAGCAGGGTAACTTCAGCCACTACCCCATCCTCCATCACTCCTGTCACAACTCGGATAAAACACCACAGTGGGGCAGAGGATTCCTCCTGCATTCTCACAGGCCCTACAGGAAGCTGTTTACCTATACCTTGTGTGGTCAGCAGTACTTTGTATGTACTGTGCCACAATCATCTGCATGGGGGAGGGAATCCGAAGCACTTCACGGTGGCTAAGAAGTTTCATGAAAAGGATTGCCCCTACCTCTTCCATTCCTTATGGTGGTTGGCTCCCCTTCGCTCCCTCCCTCCCCCCCTGCTGTGCTCCCTTGTTCCCTCTGCCAAAAAATACCAACAAATAAAATAAAAAGGTTCCTCTTGGAACCGCCTTTCAAAATTTAAAATAGAATGAGACCAAAAATACTCTTATAGACCACGCCTACTTTATATTTATACTTAAGGTATTAAGACACTATAAGAATATCAATATCTAACATTTTCATCAGCATTACTTGTTATGCTGATGAAAATTGTAGACAATTTGCATTGTAAAGAAAAGAAAATGTGACAGTAATACATTTCTGTCCAAACCCCTTTTCTATGCAATACAAAATGTTAAAATGAAGTATACCATGCATAGGAGGTGTTTAGCTATTATAAATCTAGCATCAAAAATGACTCACCCCTCTTTTCTGCAGTCATATAGTCACAGACAGTTTTACTGTCCATGGACTTCTTGGAGAATTAAAGAGGGATTGGGGGATTGAAACTCAATTTTGTTTTTTTCGTTCTACAATTGTGGCTTTTTTCTTTTATGTACTATACTACCAAATGCTGTACATATTTTCTTTTTACATTAAAGAAAACTGTGTCAAACTTTTTTTTGTTTTTTGTTTTTATGTACTATACCTACTAAAAATGCTTTACTACATATTTTACATGTTCTGTTTTCATTTTCTTCACAAACACTGTACCAAGTTGTGGGCAAAACAAGTTTGAACCTTTCCACATTTGCCCTAGATTGATGTGTGAAAAAATAATCTTCGTAGCTGGAAACAGTTCCATTAGCCTTTCAAATGTATCCTTCATGGCAAACTGCAAGGATATTCCAGCCACATACCCCAAACTTTTGCCTCCGCAATGTACTGTAATTATGATTAGAACTGTTCTTTTACGACGTGCTTAATACCAGAGATTTTTTTTTTTTTACTTTTTGTATTTTATTGTGATATAGTTTGTTCAACGTTACGCAACAGATATCAAAAGAAATAACATTTTTTGAATAAAATCCATCTCATAATGAGTTACTTAAACCACTCCCTTAATGTTAATATATTAAAAACATTCAGTATTTCTCTCCAGAACATAGTAAAATACAGGATACAAGCATGGTTATTTCTATTCATGAATTCCCACCACAGAACATTCTCAGATAGTGTGTCCCTTAGATTTGCACACACACAACAAATGTCTTGGCGTCTCCAAGAACCCTTCCCCATATAATCGACATTCCCTGGTGGCATCTAGTGTTCGACACCAGGCAAGTTCTATTTCTATGGTTATGACCATATTGAATTTTATTCTTAGGTACTCCCAAATTAAATAGTTACCCAAACATGTTTCAATATGTGTGGGTCTTCCCTGATTAGACAATGTGCAGGTCACATATTCTGAAGCAAGATTGTTTGTGCTAAGATTGACCACAGCTTGTTTGTAGTTAAAGCAGCCAGGGTATCTATCATTACCTTCTTGAACGTCGGGCAAGTAGCAACCATTTATTGGCTATGGTGCATAGTTTCCCCACGTTGCTGGTTACCATCAGGGGGATTCTAGCATAGTAGGCTTCAAATATCCACTGTAAAAGAGTATCTGCTGGAGAATTGGCCAATTTGAAGAGTGTAGTCAAGCACCTCAAGATGACTCTGCTTTGGATGGACATTAGCTTAAATTCTAATAATATCATCTCAATTAGAGAGCGTTAGGGCAGTCACAATAGGGTTCTTAGCAGGCATCTTTCACTCTGGCTAACTCTTCTAAGCTGAGAGGTGACCAGACTTCTGCTCCATATAATAACTGAGACATTACTTTGGTGTGGTCGAGCTTCATCATTGATCCCGTCGAGAATCATCCACCTCTTTGTGCAAAGGAGTGCATACCCTCATGGTCACATTGGCCTTCAGGCTGACTTGTTCAAGATGAGCAATGATATTCAGTCTGCAGTTCAAATTCATGCCAGAGAATTTGTAAGAGGGTAGCACCCGGTAGCTTTTTTCTATCAATTTTCCAGGCTCACATTTTTCTTTTCTTCCTTCTTATATTGAATATCATTACTTTTGATTTCAAGTTCTTTATTGCCAGGGAGTTTTATGTAATAGGACATCAGGTTCGACAGTGTGGCTTGTAGACCACCCAAATTTAGATCTAATATTACTAGGTTGTCTGCATATCCCAACCATTGTACTGCGACAACTCCTAATTTGGGGGCTATGGTGATCACATTACCCAAGGCCTCGAGCAGATCAGCCAGGTAAAGATTGAATAGGATAGGGGCCAGCATACAGCCTTGTTCAAAACCCTTGTTGATCACTATCCAGGCGGAGATTCCTCCCTGCGGTCCAATCTAATCCTTTCTCGAGTCTCAGAATATCCTCTGAGTAGGCACTGCGGGATATTGTTTTAGTCCATTTTTTCCAGATCCTTGTGCGGTCCACCGTATCGAATGCAGCACTAAAATCAATTAATGCTGCATAGACCGGGGTGCTTTATGATTCTTGCTTGCTGGATTATTGTAGTGATGGCTAGTACATTGATGCCAGTGTTGGAGTTTTTCCTAACACCCAGCACAGGTGTGATTATGCTATTGAGCCTTAACTTTGGGATCGACTGTGCTGACTCGATACATTTGAATAGATGGTACAGGGAATGTGCCCAGAGATCAGGATCCGCCTTCAGTAGAGAACTGCATGTGCCATCAGGACAAGGTGCCCTGGAGATTTTAATCACTCCAATGATCTCAAGAATGTCCTTTAGTCCCAGGGCATACGTCCATTGCACCTCAAATGCCCTCCAATTTACATCAATCCCAGTCATGCTGTAAAGGACCTGGTAAATATGCCGACCACCAGCCCTGCTCTGAGACTACATTCAACGATCCTGACTTATGTTCCTTGCCATTTACAATCTGCCAGACATTGTTTTGTGTCCCTGCGAGGGAGAACAGCATTAATTCTCGCCACTGGAGGCAAATCTTCACATACTTGTAATTCTTTAACCACTTATGATACTCGCGGCCTTCACACCTATGATTTCGCTAAGGCCTGCAGTTCTCCTCTCAGTGGCCTCTTTCTATCCCAGATGCTTCTATCATATTGGTGGTAGTTATTATTTATGGTAATAAGGGAGCATCCCTGGATGAGGGTCATGGCCTTCTCGAATGATGGAGTCCCCAGCATGGCATTCCCCTCCTCGACACTAATGTAGGTACCTAAGGCCTTTTCTCACAGTCAGGATGGCCATATTCATGTTGTGGTCATTACATGAAATGCTATTCTGACCCCTATTAATGCTTAAATTGGCAGTTGGTCGCAGAGGATGCCTCCTTGCATGTCGGTCGAATTGTGCCACTATCAGGAAATTATCACTCTCCACACATGGGTGTACACACAAGTCCAACACCAAAGCTGAAGAGTTTGAGAAAAACACATAGTCCAATATGCTGCTCCATCCATGTCCCTCTCCGTTAATATTGGGCTGGGTATCAGAAGGATCAGCACCATTGATTACTTTGAAGCCAAATGTAAATAGTAGACATGCCCATTTATGTCCCACTGGTGCAGTCTACGTTTGTGATCATTAATAGCCCTAATATCATTGTCATAGAGTAATGCAAGAACAAGTGTGTGTTTTCCCCTGCTCAGGCTCAAGAATTGCAGGTTAGTGCTGTGGTTAGGGACACAGTGCCCCTCTTGTTTCAACGAGATTTGTCAGCCATTTCCAGTGTGATTCCTTGGCCAAGGGCCCTGTTTCCTGGCCGTATGACAGAGTACGTGTTAATCCTGGCCATATGCTCCATGGATTTGTTGATAATTTGGGCCAGCTGCAGGGGGATTAATACCAGATAATGGTTTCTAAGTGCTGGATTGGGATTCTAACCTGTGTTGTGTTGAGTTGTCTTGATTCCAAGACAAATGCATTGCCCCTGAGCTATCCACCCTCACCATAATGATGTCTGGATGTTTAAACCGAACCATATACTCACACAACAGTAATAATGCCACACTGTTAATTCCACAAAGCCTGTACTATGACACCTCCACTTCTTCTAATCAAATATTACCAGAGATGCCAAGCGGCTATGTGTAAACCTTCAACCAATGTTGCCATGAATCTCCCAAATTCCACACACTCTGCTTCTTCATAGCCATCTTCCCACCACTTCAAGCTAGAAAGAAAGCACGTGCTACCCTCTGCTCCTGTACACTTCACTACCTTCACCACAACCACACAACTTCATTGGCTAATCTCCCAATGTCCGCAGACATCTGCGACTGTCCACAGTCTCTGCAGTCCTCTTTCCTTGCAGTGCATCCTTAAATGACAAGGATGGCACGAGCAGGTCTGCTGACTTTTTACTTGTACCTGTGTAACACTCACTCATTGGCTACTTTCATACAGTCACACATTCATCCACCAATCACATCCCAAAACTCTGCATGTAATCCCTGTCACCTCAGTACATGTCCCCTGTCATTAACAGCCGCCTGCATCAAAATATATGGTGACTATCACACGTTTTCTATTGGCAGATTCAAGAATATCTACATCTAACAGGACCTAGTACAGGCATGCTTATATTTTATTTTATGTATTTTTACCTCCTTACTAAATATATATATAGGGTCAATGCCACTTACCTTGTAATAAGCACATCTAACAACTGCTATCAAATGCTATGTATTACAACATTCTGCACTTGCTCACATTAAGTGGTAGCAACTTGCATGTACTGCCAACATAGTGGATGTCCTCACACCAACTGCCACTTAACAGTGTACTAAGAATCTTTTGCATGTGCATTCCCTTTACTTGTAAAAAACAATTACAATTGATGCAGCTCTAAGTGCACATATGCATTATTTAATTTTCAATAACTTTCTCTTAAAATGTTTTTTTTTTAACACAACAGCATTTTTCCTTATGTATGAATGGTATATTTTCCAACGTTTTCTATCACATCCCTTATTGTGACACCATTCTCCACCTGCTCACTTTGACTACCACTTAGTAGACATACTAGTGTATACCAACTGCATTTCCTTTCCTTTAGAAACATATTAACCTTTTCATGCTACTGCTGTCCTACACACTGTACATTTCACATTAAAATACAATTGAAAGAAGGCATTACTAAAACAGCTTTCCTTATATCTAAATGTACAGTGCTTTACACCCAATACGACCATGTGTCATTTAGTGGCGCAATAATACACTGCATTACAAGTGCCACTTAACACATTGGATCCAATATCTGGTAAATACATGTTCCTTACTTTGAAAACACACCAACATTGTACACATGCCAATATATATATACATGTTTTCCCTTCCAACAAACCTCTACTAAAAACACACAAACTTAATGCAACACTTTTCCTTACATAAAAAAGCTAGTCTTTTGCAATACAACTATAAGACACCACATACTAACTGTTCCATGTGTTAAAATCGTGGCAAAAATGGCCGTTTTGCACAAATAATCACAGCAAAAATGCTATGGTTTTGCCGCCACAATCCATGTAAAAGATGCGGGGGTTACCCCTGCATCCCCCAGACCCATTATACCATGTAAGGGGGGCGGGGGACATCCTGCAACCCCCACCTCCCTTAAATGGTATAATGGGGTACACCTTTACCGGGTAAAACCCTGCATTTATGCTGTGATTTTTTGTAAAGGAGACATTTTTGCCTCAATTTTATTACTGCATACCATACTAACAACATATGCTGCTGCAACTGTAAAGTTCCACAGCATTACCATTAGGCCACAGTTTACTGTACATAAAAAAAATGCAACACATTACAAATCCATTCCCCTACGTCAAGTGCAGTTTCCATATTAAAAGCACCAGGACAAAAATTGTAATTTTTCATGCATTTTTGCACCAACACAAACTTTGCTGTAGAGCTAATACCTTTCAATATTAGCCCTAATGCAAACTTTCCTCTGCTGCAAAATTGACTTTAAAATGCATCCTTTTTACACTACACCAATGTTTACCCTGTTGCTTATAAAATGGCAAACTGTGCTTGTCATGGTGCAATTGTTTTCTAATGTAATCCGCTGTTTTAAAAAATAAGGCACACTGTGCCCTAGTGCTTATACCGTGAAACTTTCCACTTGCACAAGTGCAAAGGTGATATAATCCCGCCCCAGATTGTAACAACATATTTACCATACTTAACACAACTGTATTCACTCTTTTTTCCAATAACTGCTCCTACCTCAATAAATAACAACCTATGCTACTGGAACTACTTCACCATTACCACATATACAAACTAACATTCTTTTACAACTACAGGAAAAAAGAAGAAATATAGTATTTTACTCATACTCATTCCATCACAGTTTACGCACTATTTCTAATCCTATCTCAACATCGCTAATTTTTCAATACACCACCAATTCCTTATTGCTTAGCAAAACAACTGTCTCTCATGAACTTCTATACCACAATTTCATTTATTATTCTTCCATACCCCTGAAAACATCAAGTTCTCAATTCCAACCCAAAAACATTCACACTAATTCCATTCCAGATTGCAAACACACATTACAACTCATAAACATTCTTCCTCGCCCCATTACAATTACACCAGCACAACTCTCAAACCTGTACACTAAATCACACCATTACAGCAACCACTGTTTTCTTCCCTTATCGCAGCATAATATTCAGACCACCATTCCCTTATTCACTAACACCAATATTGTTCAACACATTCTACTTTAATACTTTATCACCCATTTCCCATAACATAAATATAATTATTTTACACATCACCAGATTTTGATGTGATATGTACATACACTCATCACACCTATACAACCTGTTGTTCTTACTCTTACAACCTCGCAACCACACCTATCATCCCACTACACAATTGCACAGCATTCTTTTTCATCCCTCTATAATCACACACCGATCATTTTTATTCAATAACACATGCATAAACATTCCACAATTTTAAACACACACCTTCTTTTTGTCAACAGACACAACAAAATGCCTACTAAAGAGCAACTCTGTAGAAAACAAAAAATATATAGAGCAGATACAAATAAGAACAAGCCATATAGTCATCTGACACAAAAATAATACATAGAAAACATTCAAACAGAACAGCTGGTAACCTCAGTGAATGAAATGAAACCAATCAGCACTACAAAAAATAAGCACCGTTTTTCAAAAAATAAAAGTAAAAATGTACAAATGAAACTAAACCAAAAATGAACCTAACACTATATCTACCAATGTTAACATAGCCACAAAAAAGCATTAGAAAAAGTCAGTTTAAAAAAAAAATGGACTCCCATAGAGTGCTTAGCAGTCGCCTTAAAAATCTAAGAAGTCACATTATTACGCTAAAAAAATGACTGTAAAAAAACGAATCCACAAAGCTCTAATTGACAGAGCATTTAAACTAATGAAATTGTTCATTATATTGATTTAAACACAATGTAACTACTATCTTAATTAATCAATAAACTACCAAAACTATTTTAAACATGTATAATATCAATATACAAATATTTTCTGTGAAGGTGAATGGGTTCACACATGCAGCACATAACCACATTTCAATGAAGAGGCTTATAAACAAAAACAAATAAACCCAGTTGCCATAGAGAATAATGGGTGAGACTTTGGCTAAAGAAAAATGTTCCCAAACAAAGTTTGAACCAAATGTTCCTTTGTCCAAACAAGCTGTCCAGTGTACAAATGGATTTACAGCTCAATATGTAACATAAGGCAATAATCGTTCAAATGTTTACAACAATTCCTCAATCACTATGTGAAACTAAAAGGCAAAAATAGAATTACAACTTTACAAACCATGGACTCCGGCCCTGTATGCATCCACACTGGACTGTGAAGACATGTATTAGCCTTCATTTCTGAAACTGCTTGCAAAAGCACCTTCCATCACATCAAAATGTTAGTAACACACCATTCCGCTATGTGACACTTGTCCATAGATTGTACTATTTACTTATGTATTTGATTGTTTTATTTTAAAATGTGCCTAGTACCACACCTGAGTTTGGTTTCTAAGCATGGATCTGGGATTTTTACCTCTGTTGCTCTGCGTGATCTTGCTTCCAAGACCAGCTTGTTGCCCTTGTGCTATACTCCATTCACTATGCAAAAAGTCCCGCTCCAGAACTGCACAAATTAAATAACATTTTCCTACATGGAACAGCCGAAGAACACCTTGAGTAATAGAAAACATCCAAAGTAAATATTTTGGAACTGAAGTTGACTTACGCAATTCAGTTACTTTAGTGAAATAGCTACATTCATGAGCTGTATGGACAAAGGCATATGCCCAAATGTCATGGAACAATTAACTGAGCAAAATCTAAAATGCATGTGCTTAATGCCAAGCTGTACCCAATTCAACGAGACAATGTTGAAACAAGAAATGCAACCTATAGAGTATATCACCTCCACAGACAATTGAGTTACATCCCACTTTCATGTCTCTGTTCACTCAATGGTGTATTCCTAGTTAACTTTGATGCACACAAAGACATTCCTTGAATACTATAATACCACAGGCTATGTGCATTGTAATCACCCCATCTTGAAATGTACCTGTACCTCAAAAAACAAAACATTTAAAAGAAAAACGAATATAAACAGAAGTAATATCATATCTCCCAGCAATATCACAAAACACAGAACTGTGTATCCATAAAATTATACACGCACAAAACTCAACTGCATACCCATCAACAGGCACAGATACAATTGTCTCTTATCAAAAAACAACTGCAGTCCCATAAAATGATAGAGAAGAAAAACTCTCTTGGTCATTTAAATTTAGCAACACAACTGGAGTAAATGGATATGCAAATGTAGCACTCAATCTTCCCTTTCAAGTGCCCCAATTATTCACAACATTTGCTTAAAAAGCTCAGAGCAGTTGTGTTTGCAAATGTTTATCCTTCATAGAAATTTCACAAATAATCCTGACAGCAGCTACAGGTCTTAAGTATATGGCAATAATTGGACTACTGCGCAGGAATGATAAGATTCATCATAAACAAACAGGAAGATCCACAAGAATTCATAATGTACTTAATAATGTACAGCTACAAGTGCTAGAAACCAAAAACATCCCTATAAATGAAATATTCCAGATTTCATACACATGGACCTATACATGCAGAGCACAAGGAAATTGTGCTCTTTTTACAATCATGAAGCATGCAGAGGAACGAGAAATCAAATGAGGTTCCCGTACACAATCAAACTTCACGAGCATATGTTCAATATTTGTACTGTGAGGAAAAGTTTGAAATGCAAATATTCTTCCCATTGCTCCATTCACCAGACCCATTTCTAGATGTATGTTCTGCTTTTACATAACTTGTGCATTGATGCATAGTTGTAAAACATATTCTAGGCCTGCCCATGTAAGCCATCACACAATTGTATCTCTATAATGTCTTGCTCCTCAGAGAGAAGCAGTATAGAGTTGAACTTGTCGTACTCTGTGACTGTACATAACAAAGCAATACAATAAATGTTATTTTCTTGAAGAGTCAACATTACATCAGATCCTGTGCAACCGACATGAAACATGTTGAGAATCAGTTTCCCTTTTTCATATTCTCCTCAAGGATACCTGTAGGTATCTTATACAGCATTTCTGCATACACTAAATCTGCAGATTGCATTATGTTAATGGTATGTTCTTTGAATTCAAAACAATTCCAAAGGTTGACATCACCAATACTACTTATAGTGTTTTGACTATCTTTAGATTACAGCATCTTGAAGACTGGTTGACCTTTCACTGGAGTTAACTGTAACAAATCTCCATAAACTATGACATGTTTCCCTCCAAACAAAACATCATAATCAGTTCTCAAGAGCTCTTGCATTTACAAGTGAATGAAAGCTTGCATCAATTTAAACACCACGATCATTTCATCTATAATCAACACATTTAATTTTCTTACAACTCTCACTACTTCTCGAGCTTTATTTGATGCAAGTTTTTAATAGTCAAGTTTGTTATCATGCTCCACTGGTAGTGTCAACAATCGATGTATAGAATGCAACCTATGTTAAATTCTGCTAAGCCTGCAGCAGCAGTTTCAATGGATGAAAGTGAGCAATCAGTGACATGTTGTATCATTGCTCTATGTGCATGAATTAAAAAAGATATTCCTGCTACAGCTTGTCCACTAACATGCATCAATAGAGGTCAGTATTAGATGCAGGAACAATCATGCTTCTCATGTTTTAAACTATGTAAGAACATATCTTTTAAATTTACCATGAACCTCTTTCTGCTCTTCATTTAATGTACTTACTAATGTGTCATAATCAGGGTGAAAAACTTCAGTCTGTTGCATTGTAGTCTCTACTTCTTCCATGGTGGGCTTAACTTCAGTTTTAATAATTCACTCGCCTAACACATCTTGACTGCAGAACCTTGGCTGCTCTTAGGAGTCTCTTTTTCCAATTCAGCTGCCAAAAGTTCTTCTGCGTGTAGTTCTTTTTCCAGTAGCTCTAAATACTGTTCAAACTTTGGATATGTAATAATTCATTTTTTTGCAAAGTATTACTTTTCAAAAGTTTCAAAACTTCCTAGCAAATCACTCTCTGCGCACCATGGGAAGAACAACTGTAAAAGGCAAAAATAAAATAATGACTTTTTCTCTCCAGCTTCGCACACAGTCTCATGTGGCTGAGACTGGGCTTTCCATGTTTCACTATAAAACCACTACATAGTTGTATTTTAAACCATTCTCTGTCCTTAGTTGCTTCAATATTTTGATATGAGTAGCATTCTGCTACTTCAAACAAACACATATCTTCCAACTTTGCAGGCCTTTTTCAATGATAGGTGTCAATCAAGTTGGTTTTCAAGATCTCTCCACTATCAGGTACCATTTCAGCTAACTGTTGAATTTCACTTTCAGTGCCCGATTTCTTATAATAACTAGGCTAATTCCGCAACTAACACCACCCACCCCTCAAACCCTGTTCGCATGGTGGCATTGACCTCACAAGGAGTACGCAAGTTGACGCCGCCAGCCACCTTGCCAATGAAGACACTTCGCTCAACCAGAACCTTTTTCCTGGCCACAACATATTTCCACTCATTGCCACACCAAGACACTTTTAGATTATTGACAATTTCCATGTTACCTAAAACCGGATACTTTACTATCCACTGAGAGACATCAATACTTAATGCATGTGCTTACCGTTATGAGCCTCTTACAATACTTCCTACTGTTATCTGAGACTGTGATTGTGATATGTAGCTTCCTGTTTTACTAACACTTTTTTAATGTCTAGTATAATTGTAATCTACTATGATATTACCATGTTACCATATCTAAAATAGCTATTCATTGCAATAGGCGTTACCTGTCTGTTCAGATTATGCAGAGTTTCTCTAGGATGTTGCCATATGCTACCTAATGCCAGTCTATATAGCCTAATAGACTCATGTTTGTATGGATGGATTGACATGAGGGTTCAGTTGCACCTAGGTTATGATATTTCTGCTTTAGCTGTGTAATGCCAAAATACCTAGATTAACTTACTTAATTGAGCCACTCTTACCATCAGATTTAGAGATCTTTTAATATCATGTGTGCCTTGCATCTTTCATTGGTAAGCGTATTCATTACACTTAATTAGTTTCTAACAACCACAGACGGTGCTTGGCCCGTGTGCCACTTACGGCCACCATGTTTCGTGATTCCAAGCGAATCAAGCATTCACCATTCTTACCTGCTCTTAAGTATAATTCCTAGGATTCTACTATAAGGCCAACATACTTCTTACCTAAGTTAAGCCTAGTCATCACCTCTCAAAAAACAAATCCTTTGAGTGGTGAGATTCATCATTCACCATTACCCAACCAGTACTGAAATGGATCACATACCAAACTAATGTTCCCAAGACTCCCTTGTCGGATGATAGACAGAAATTTCAGACTGGGCGATAGGCTCCAGACATTACCCAACACGTATCAGGATAATGGAGTTTACATCAAATTTGGGCCATCAAGTCATGCCTGCCAGACCAGAGCCAGAAATCTCAGACTTGGCGCTAGACTACCAACATCACCAAATACGCCTTTTGCTAATCTATTACCAAACATCCCTATAAATATCACTGTACCTAGGAAAGTCTCAACGAAAAATAATACTAACTATAACAAGTTGCCAAAACAGAATAAACAAAGTACCCTCCAAACTAAAGTCCTCACTCAGACTATTAAGAGGGCACTAATCAATGCCAGATCGCTGGTAGCACATGCAACAGACATTGCTGATTATCGGTCTAATCACGGCCGATAATCTAGACTTCCTGGCCATTACAGAATCTTGGCCGCATGCTGCAGCAGGACCGTCACTCTTACTCACTGTACCAGACAATTACATAATTGTAAAATAGGACAGAGTAGATGCCAGAGGTGGCGGAATTGCCATCATAACTAAATCAAATTTAGATCTTAGTTTAGCTAATACGCCTACATTTTCATTGTGCAAACTACTGACAGCCAAAATACCAATTGACATTTCCCACACCATAACCATTTAGCTAGTATACAGACTGCATGGGCCTATTGGCACCTTCGAGGAAGATCTGTTGCTACTTCGACGGATAATGTCAAAACATCCTGTCAAATGTTAGTACTGGGTGACTTTAATTTAGGACTGAATGACCCAAATGATCACTAAGCACCATTAGTTGCCAACACTATTACAGAACAAGCCTTTAACCTAAAAAGGACCCTTGATTGGGTAGCCAACCTCAACTGTGACACTATAATCACAGCCATCACTCCCCAATCTTGGACAGATCATTACCTTATTTAGCCTCTCAGCAAACATTCAAAAAGCTAATCTAAACTTGATAGCACCTCCATGTCATACTAGGAACAAACATAACATTATGTAACATTACAGTGGATGCTCTTCTGCCACTTGTGATCCCTACGCTGAACTCATCAATGGATATCACTGACCCTAACAAGCTAGTAGCGATATACAACTCCTCTATGACCAAAGCATTGGACATTATTTACCCCGTTAAATTGCGTAAAGGTAAACCAAGAACTAACTTGAATTCTTGGTTCACTCCTGAATTAAAAATTCTTTGTGCTGAAAAAAGAAAACTGGAATCCAAATGGAAAGTCATCCCTTCAGCTGAGAACAAAACCAATCTAATGATCCCAGCTGCGAAATGTAAAGAAGAAATACTTCATACTAAACGTGAGTCATACAACAACAGAATTAATCAAGCTAGTTCTAGCGCCAAAGAGTTATTTGTGACCCTTAAAGAAATGCAGTCACCCATTACCCCCATGGATCCATGTGTAAAGGACAAACTCTAGTGCACGAACATTCAAAATGCTATCACTAACAAAATAGCCACTCTGCAAACCAAAATGGCTGAAAAACATTAAAACCTTCAAAACGTAGGTAACCCACACCTCAATATAAAGACTACTACTAAACTTGCCCAAGACTTTAAATTCTCCAAAGTCTCTGCCTTGGAGGTACAAAAAATAATTGCCTCCCTTAAACCGTCAAGGTGAAAAGGCGACAGTTGCCCGGCACACATAATTATAGATGCTGCCAGAGACTTGGCAACGTTCATATCCAAACTAATAAACACCTCATTTACCTCAGACATAGTGCCTAGCAACCTTAAGGAATCGTGGGTTGTACCCCTCCTTAAAAACAATCCTTGGATCCGACTATCCCTACAAACTAAAGGCCAATTACGACAACCCCATTTTTACTGAAGATACTGGACATGGTAGCTTATCTACAGATCCAGGAATATCTAGAGATTAACCACCTTTTAGGGACTTGCCAATCCGTATTTAGACCGCAACATGGGACCGAAACGCCCTTGATAGACTTAAAAGCACAGATTGAGGAACTGAAGGACAATGAAAAAATTGCCATGTTACTACTCTTGGACCTATCGGCGGCATTTGATTTGGTCGACCATAAAGTACTATGTAATCAACTCGCTTCAGCAGCCCATTTCTCCCAGAACACCATTACCTGGATCATTCTAAATAAATAATCCCCCAAGGCTCCTGTATATCACCCACTATGTACAACATATTCACAAAGCCCTTATTCGATGACTTGGACCATCTGGGTGTCACCTACACTAATTATGCAGATGACACCCAGATCCTCCTTCCTCTAACAGGTATTTATGACAATGATGTATTACTAGTGAACGAAATCTACCTAATCATTCAGGCATGGATGGCCACCCATGGGATATACCTGAATGATGACAAAACTGAGCTTCTGATTGTAGCATCTTCAGCCAAGCTGAATAAAATTAATACAGGCTACACTTCCTTTAACATTGAAGGAAATAAGATCCCAGTGGACAAAGATGTAAAAATGCTAGGCTTTTATCTCAACACCAAATTGAATTTACGTAAACAAGTGAATGCCACGGCCTCAGCTACTGCCTATACGGGGAAACTGATCAGGGCATGCAAACCTTTGCTTTCTAAAGAAAGCTGCATTACCCTGGCCAGAGCACTAATACTATCCAAGTTGGATTGTTGCAATGGACCTTACTTGCGAGCAAGCAAATATGTTCTCAATAAATTACAAATACTGCAAAATAATGCTCTCAGATCTGCTTTGAGCATCTCAAGGAGAGCGCACATATCTGAAACAAGAACACAGCACAAATGGTTGTCGATCAAGGACAAGATCAAAACAAGGGGCCTCATTACAACCTTTCAGGTCTGGACCGCAGTGATTCCGTGATGGCGGTAACAAAGTTTCCACGTCCGCAAGGTTGCAGAAAGACCGTCCGATTACATGCTGTCAGTCGCGCACACCACACAGACGCGGAAACGTTGTTGGCGCCATCATGGAAAAAGCCACGGAAATGGACATAGCGCTGCCACAAGTAGTGCAAAACCCGTGTCCGCCACCGTCGCCACGGCCACGGAACCAGAAATACCATGATCGCCAAAACAGGAAACAGAGAGGCGTCCATCATATAAAGCACAATCCATTGCCATCCAGAGTCAGCACAAGAAGAATCCACACAGTAAGAAGCCAAAAGGGACCACCAGCATGTCTGCCAGGATTCCAGCCCAGAGGCAGTGCAAACAGCGCTTTAGCGACGCAGAGCTAACCGTTCTGGTGGAGCACATATTGGAGCATGCAGAGATGCTGTTCAGTGCCGATCAACGGCGTGCCACACAGCAGCGGAGGAAGGAAGTGTGGGCGGAAGCAGCACGCAAGTGCGCCGCTGTGGGTGTGACTGTGAGGAGTGTAAAGGACTGCCACAAGCAGTGGGACAACCTCAGGCTGAAGGTTCGGAACCTGATCTCCACACACCACCAACGCAGCAGTGGGACAGGTGGAGGACCCCCTTCCCCACTGAGGCTGCAAGCATGGGAGGAGCATTGCAGCAGTGTCCTCCACCATGAGGGCATCCATGGGATCGGGGAGTCTGAGGTAGTAGTGAGCCCACCTTCAGATGCTGGTAAGTGGTCAAACATGAATGCCATATGAGTATATGTTGATGGCTTGACTGGGCCAAAGGACCCATTAACAACCCCCACCCCCCGGCAGTGCATGACTGGGCCAAAGGACCCATTTACAACACCCCCACCCCTCAGGAAGTGCATGACTGGGCCAAAGGACCCATTAACAACCTTCCCCAGGCAGTGCATGACTGGGCCAAAGAACCCATTAACAACCTCTCCCCCCCAGGCAGTGCATGACTGGGCCAACGGACCCATTAACAACCCCTCCCAGGCAGTGCATGACTGGGCAAAAGGATCCATTAACAACCCCCCCGGCAGTGCATGACTGGGCCAAAGGACCCATTATCAACCCCCCTAGGCAGTGCATGACTGGGCCAAAGGACCCATTAACAACCCCTCCCAGGCAGTGCATGACTGGGCCAAAGGATCCATTAACAACCCCCCCGGCAGTGCATGACTGGGCCAAAGGACCCATTAACAACCCCCCTAGGCAGTGCATGACTGGGCCAAAGGACCCATTAACAACCCCCCCCGGCAGTGCATGACTGGGCCAAAGGACCCATTAACAACCCCCCCGGCAGTGCAAGACTGGGCCAAAGGACCCATTAACAACCCCCCCTAGGCAGTGCATGACTGGGCCAAAGGACCCATTAACACCCCCTGGCAGTGCATGACTGGGCCAAAGGACCCATTAACAACCCCCCCAGGCAGTGCATGACTGGGCCAAAGGACCCATCATGATCCATATGACAACCAATATCACTACAATGCATACCCCCAACAAGCAGATGCATGTAACTGCCACTATTAAATGATCAACCTGTATGATGCATGTGATGCACCCATCAGGCACAACCGCATAACTAATTGCATGTCCTCTGTGTCCCCACAGCCGTATCAAGTGACAGTGATACTGCACAATAACCTAGGCAATCAGTACCGGCACGTATCCAAGCCAGCACCCCTGCACAGGAGGATGCTGCCAGCAGTTCGGCATCTCTGCCCCCAGTAGCTACTGCAACACATGTGCTGGGCACCATCACCGACATCCCATCCGTCTCCACGCTGCCTGACGCAACACAGGTGCCACGGGCACCCATCATACCCACCGAACCCACCACAGAAAGCAGCTGCACTGCAGAGGAGGCGGCATGTAGTGACAACATTGCCCCGGCAGTGCAGTCTGATACTGGGCCACAGGGGGAGATGGCCACATTGGATGACTTTGAATCCTTCCATCAGCTGGAGTTCAGCCCCACATCACTCCGAAGTCCCATGAGGTCATCCACCCCATTAATGGCAGAGCAAATTCCCGCATGCAGCGGATGGAGGAGCAGCAGACTATCCTCATCCAGCTGGCGGAGAGGCAGCTCAAGGAATCTAGGCTGCAGAGGAAGTGCTACATCACGTCAGTACGTCGCCTCTCAAGGTCCATTGGACGCTTTGCCAGCACTATAGTCACCCTGGCATGCCATGTGCGGGAGGGCAATGACAACACCTCCAGGCTCATAGAGTCCATGTTGATTGCCCAACAGGCAAATATTGCACATATGCCATCTATTCCTGATTCTGTGCCATCCAATAACACCACCCCATCCAGCTCCACCACTGCCAGTCCAAGGAGGCGCTTGAGGCAGCTAACAGGGCTCTCGGGCAACGATGCACAAGCACAGAAGCGCACACGGAAGTGATGGCATGTGTGTTGGGCACTGCAGGACACATGTGGACTTGAAGGGTGTGAGGGGTGGGTAAGTTTGGGTGGTGGGGGAGGTCGTTTGGGGTGTTTGAACATTGGGGCCTGGTTGGGGGTGGGTACATTTGGGTGGTGGGTGGGCACGGGTGTACAGCTTACCTAACCATTGCACCTCCTTCCCTGTTGTTAATTCATCAATATATCATCATTTAAAAAAAGCATACATGAGTGGACATCTATCATTTCATTTGCAGTACAACAATTCATTTATTGGCATCGCCATATCCATGCATTGCTGTGAATGTGCTGTGTCTCAAAAGTAAATGCAAATCAGTTCATCCCGTGCTCTTTGTCCATCTAGTGGACTCCCAGGAGGAGGTGGTGCCATCCCATCCTCATCCCCGTCTCCATCCCCATCCCCATCTTCTTCATCTGCGTCTGGGAGCATTGGGATGTTCCTGCACAGGCAGAGATTGGGCCGCATGGCACATACGAGCGTGATTTTACCCGTCTTCACTGGGCTGTACAGCAGTGATCCGCCAGATCTGCTCAAACAGCGGAACCGGGCTTCAGCAGTCCGAATTTCCTCTCAATTATTGCACGTGTGTGGACATGTGCCCTATTGTAGGCCTCTTCATGCCTGTTCCTTGGCCTCCGTACAGGGGTCATCATCCATGGTGTGAGTGCATATCCAGCATCACCTACATGGGATTTAGATGGGGGACATGTCAGTGTTTGTGGTATCATGTCTTCATCTGATGCTGTGCTATCTTGTGTCATTGTTCATTCATGCATATGTGCCATGCAGTGGTTGGTTGTGTTCTTTGGCCATCACAGAGGACGTTGGCAACTGGACATTGACCAACGCATTGGTGTGCATGTGTACTCTGCCCTGCAGGTGACATTTGATTGTGAGTATGGCATTGTGCAGTGATGTGCACACATGGCAGAGTCGCTCCACTGAGATGAAGTAGTCGATGCAGGACGTCTCATGTACAGGCATCATGTGCATTGGGAGGGCAGTGTTCCATATTGTGGGTGGGTGTTTGCAGTGGCACAAGGTGTATGGGACAGTGATAGTATCGGCTGTGTGTGTCATGTGGCAGGGTGTGTACGGGCACACTCTGGTGACCTGTCATGTGTTGCTTTGTGATGTTTAGGATCAAATGTCTAATCAATTGATGGCCGGGTGGGTGATGCATGTGCATTCACAGCGGCACACTCACATTGCTCATTGGCCTGGACACACACACACCACTTCAATATGGTTGGTGTATTGGCAGATGTACTCACCCAATAGCCATGTGCTTTGTCCGGCATAGTGTTCCGTGTACAGTGGCAACGTGGAATTCTGCAATACCATTGAGTCATGGGTTGAGCCTGGGAAACGTGCACAGCAGTGTGTTATCAGTTGCATGCCATCACATACCATCTGTACATTCAGTGAGTGATACTGTTTCCTATTGCGGAACACCATCTCAATTGCAAGTGGTATTGTCAGCTCAATGTGGGTGCAGTCGACTGTACCTATGCAATTTGGCATGCCTGCTATGGCATGGAAGGCCAACTTGGTGGCAATGACCTTGGGGAGGGTACGGGGTAGGGCTATCTGTTCTGACACATGGCGCAACAGGGCATCCAGTCCCTGTACCAGGATTTTTGAGAAACAGGGTTTTGATATGCCATGCAGCTCACCAACTGTGTGTTGATAGGTGCCAGTGCCAAGGAAATGCAGTACAGACACAACCTTCAGGAGGGGGAGGATGGCGGTGGGGGTGTCTATGTGGCTGCTGATGTCGTCCTCAATCATGGCATTGATGTGCAGGATTGTTGGACGGTCCAGCCAGTATAGTGCGTGGATCTGTCCTGGGGTAAGGTTCCAGGGTGAGGTGTGGTATTGCAGGCTGCCTGTGGGGTTGTGCCGGCTGGACAATGGGGTTTGTCATAGGTGCAGGGTTGGCTGGTTGCCGCCTGCGCCTCCTACGCCTCTGCCTCCTCCTCTGCACCATTACTGCCATCATGTGCAGTGCTGCCTGTTGGTTGTGTAGGCCAAGTCCCAATGCTACTAGAACTGCTGCCTGCATGGTTCTGTATTGTGTTGGGCTGGGTCTGGCCCTTTTGTAGGCTCCCAGTGGGCTGCTGGGTCCAGCTGGGCTGATTTGGTGCATCTGTGCCCTGATTCATTTCAGCAGGCACTGTTTAACGTCATGTTCGCGGTGGTGGCGGTACCGCCACCGTGATCACGGTTTTAATGCCATTTTTCAGGCGGTGTTTCCATGTCCGCGCTAGTTGTGATGCTTGCGGTGTTTCATATAGCTGGTAACGGAGGGGTTTCCGTGCAGGCGGACTTTACGGGACCCTTAACTCTGCGGTGGCGGTTCGGGGTGGTGCTATTTCCGGGGCCACAGGTCATGATTGGGCGGACGCGGAAACGTTGGCGGTATGGTTATACCAGCGCCGTTAAGTCCGGACCGATGTACTTGTAATGAGGCCCTATGTCTCTCACTTACAAATCATTGAACCATGCAGATTTTCTATATTTAACCAAAAAATGTAACCTCAAACCATCAACTTGAGTCACTAGATCCTTCAACACCCTCGGCTTGATGGTCCTGAGATATAAATTACAAAAATCTGGGGGATCAGATTCCCAGTCATGGCTGCACAGCTTTGCAACTCGCTCCCTCTCTCCTTGAAAACTACCAAGTTGTTCTCTAATTTTAAAAGTAATTCTATCAAATGGCTTATGAAGAAGGATTAAAATCAAGTCTAAATGATAAAACTACTCTGCCCTCTAACTATCTACTGTACACTGTTTCTCTTCTCTGAACCCCCAATTCCTAACCTAGGACTGCATATTAAATGTAACTTAATGTCTGTATTGATGTCTGATTGTATTTCCCTATAATTCTGCACTCCATAACTACTGTATACCTGCAACACTTGTAACTGTCGAATGCGCCCATATACTTCCAGGTTAAGTTGCGCTATAGCAATACATAAACAAACAAACAAAACTAAGAATTAATTATAGTACATTAATGCTATGTCGATACAGAGGCAAACTAGTTAGCCAATCTACCACTTCCTAGCTTAAAAACTCTCTGTGAAAGAGCACCCTGAGAATAAAGCTAAGAGGTTTTTGACACATACTTTCGTCAGCTGATATGTCTGTCCACAATTCAGCTTCAGAGCCCTTGACAAATACTGTTGTCTTCCGCAGAGTGGCAGCAGAGTTGACAGCTGGGGATTGCAGTCTGCTTCAGTCTCTCTACATTGTTGGTTGCTGTGTTGTTGGAGCACAAGGGGAGGAGCCCCTGACAAATGCTGCTTTCTCCCACAGAGCGTCAGCAGAGTTGGTTGCCGAGTTTGCAGTCTTCTGTAGTCTCTCTACCTTGTTGGTTGCTGTGTTGTCAAAGCGCAAGGGGATGAGCCCCTGGCCAATACTGCTTTCTTCCGTGGAGCGGCAGCAGATGTTGTCAGCCGAGTGTGTAGTCTGCTGCAGACTCTCTAACTTGTTGGTTGCTTTATTGTCAGCGTGCAAGGGGTGGGGCCCCTGACAAGTACTGCTTTCTCCCGCAGAGCTGCATCAGAGTTGGCAGCCAAGTTTGCAGTCAGCTTCAGTCTCTCTACATTGTTGGTTGCTGTTTTGTTGGAGCACAAGAGGAGGAGCCCCTGACAAATGCTGCTTTCTCCCAAGGTGCGGCAGCAGAGTTGGCTGCCGAGTTTGCAGTCTGCTGCAGTCTCTCTACCTTGTTGGTGCTGTGTTGTTGGAGCACAAGGGGATAAGCCCCTGAGAAATACTGATTTCTTCTGCAGAGAGGCAGTGGAGGTTGGCAGCTGAGTTTGCAGTCTGCTTCAGCCTCTCTAAATTGTTGGTTGCTGTGTTGTTGGAGCACAAGGGGAGAAGCCTCTGACAAATGCTGCTTTCTCCCACAGAGCGGCAGCAGAGTTGGCTGCTGAGTTTGCAATCTGCTGCAGTCTCTCTACATTGTTGTTTTCTGTGTTGTCGGAGCGCAAGGGGATGAGCCCCTAACAAATATTGCTTTCTTCCACGAAGTGGCAGCAGAGGTTGGCAGCCGAGTTTTCAGTCTGCTGCTGTTTCTTGATGGTTGCTGTGTCTTGATGGTTGCTGTGTTGTTGGAGCGCAAGGTGAGGAGCCCCTGACAAATACTGCTCTCTCCCGCAGTGTGGTGCAGTCTGCGCGGGTCAAGCGGGACAAGAGAACTTCAAACGATGGAGGAAGGTTGCAAATTTGCAGAGCTCTAAGCTTCGTAGAGAAGGGGAAGGTGATCCCCCCGAGTACCGAGGCGGCCCCACCAAACTTTCATCTACCCTAAGGTGAATCAGCACATTCCTTGGGTAAGTGAAAAATGAAAACTGCCTTAATATTTCATTGTCTCTCATCCCTACTCCATCCCACAGCTTACGTGATCCTAGCTCAAGTCACTCCCCCATAACTCCTGTGTTGCTGTTACTATCACCGACCCCTTCCACCTTTACTCTTCCAACAGAATTAGTCCAAGAAACTGGATGGGAGCCCATTAGCTTTATGATGTAATCAGATTTATTTATCTTTGTGAAAGACACTAATCAAACTACGAGTGTCCCATGGTCCCAATGGACCGGAAGCCATGGGACATTCCGGATTGCACGCTGGATACTTCAAACTCATTAGCCGCTACAACCCTAACTGAATTGACTTCAGTAGCAGCTTTAACAGCCGTTAATCATGAAACTATAAGTGAGGAAATGGGGAGTGGTCAGGAGGTCATTCATTTATCTCCAGCCCATGAGGTCAACATGGTGATCCATTCAGCCGCTCAGTTGCCTCTGACGCAAACCCCAGGTATCCCTTCTACCCAGCTTTCAAGTGATGCGATTCAAACTACTAAGTGATCTGCCAAGCCAGAGATCATGGTTCAAACTGAGGTGCACAATCCTCAATTGTATGCACCAAACTTTGTGAAAAAGACTCTGACTCCACACCTATCTGATTACACTCCTATGGTGGACCGTGTGATCTAGCTCAAGAGGCGGCCCATGAGCTGATTCCTGAGGGCCCATTGAATTCACCACTGTGTGTTGACTCTGTGAGAAGCCTCCCTCCTATAGTACTCCAAGCATCCGTAACTGCGGCGAGAAAGGAACAGGGTGCCCCTCAGATGCATCAAGAAGGGAACGCTGGTCTATTAAATTAACGACACCAGACTCACTAATACTTGAATCCCAATCAGTAACATTGATGAAGCATAGAGTTCCCACATCTCCTGGAAAAAAGCCCTCAAGACCAATTCATTGCAGTGGAGCCATCCCACCAAAAATGATTTACCAAAAGGCATCCTCTAAAGGAAACTATCTGGTTGCTATAATATCTGCTTTCTTTCACCCGAACAACAAAGAAATTGATCGCCACTTATACTCCAAGCTAACTTTCGGATGTGGAAATCCTGGAGGAACTCAGGGATATACCCCTGACCTCAAACTCTCCAGGTCACTTACCGGACCCTGACAATCAAATCTCTGTATATCCTACCAACAGTGGGCCCAGTCCACTGTCCAGAACCCAGCAATTGACTACACAAAATAGAAACTCTTATACACTGCAAGCCTCTTCAAAAACAGCAATCTCACATTTCACTTGTCCCCTCGAAGGGTAAGTCATGGCCAACAAAGTGGCTTGTGGGGCAATTCCTTCCAACTAAACAGACCCCCATCAAACAACTATCCAAAACTCATCATCAGCAAAGAACATATTTGTAAAGGACCCGTTGTGTCCAGCACTAAAGTGATCAAGTGCTGACCATTTTTCAAAATTACTTCCTGAGGTCCCACAAGAAATTCTACTGATTGGGAAGTATATACAGGTAGGGGAGGTTTTGCGAACTAGAGCCTCTTCGCGCCATCTACACCCATTAGACATGGTCGTGATATTTTCGGATAGTGCCTTAAAGTCCCAGAAAACCGGGACTCCACAAGATCATTTAAACGGTCCGCACATATTGGTTTATTTATTTATTTATTTATGTTTGCATTTTTAAATCGCTCACACAGGCCGCGGGCATTGAGGCGCTGCTACAGGAATAGTTTTTTTTTGTCTTAGTTGCGTATCTATAACGCTCTTAGATACCCAGAGGTTTCTAAGCGCGAACCTGGGGATCGTACCTGAGTTGTTTATTGTTGTTTCGCTTCCACGTCAAGCACTGTGCCACTGAGCTATCCTCCTGGGATATATTTCTTCACTTCACTTTGGCAAGAAAAAAACAAAATACTTGAGCAACCTAAGTAGATTCTGGAAAGAGACAACAAAAATAACAAACAGGATTTACTAGCAATAATGACATCCCTTACCATTGCTCTTGCTCTGATCACCAACCTATATAAATCATTAAACAACACTTTAAAGGACCTTGATGGCAATGATGCACTCACAACTCCTGTTTCTGGAAGGGTACATCACTGCCAAGGACTCCAGGAATCCCGAATCCGAACAAACTCCTTCCATTCAGAAATGATAAGGCTTCTCACTCCTTACACACAATGTTCCCTCAAGCTACACAAACACAAGTGTGGGATCAGATACAAGTTGACCTCACAGTTGAAGAAAAGACTATCACAAACCCTATTGAAAATAAAACAATGTTTGGCTCCATGGGGGATGTCTCCTTAGCATGCCATGAGGACACCAGGGGCAACGATAGGGAAACAACAACAACGGTCTCTGAAAGTTCTATGTCTGGGGCGTGTGGACCCGGGGAGCTACATGGCCATGGACAGCCTCCACACCCATTGGAAGAGAAGCAAACATAGGTTTGAAACAACCTGTTGCTCCCACAAACATAAACAACCAAGACTTTGCAATTATTCTTCAAAAGACAAAGAAGAAAAACAAATAAAATATAGTAACGAGCAGTTGAAACCCTGAAATGTCAATGCTGTAATCAACATCGAAACAATACATGATCTGAAGAACTTATCTCTCTACTATATTGAAGACTCTAAATCCGAACTGGTCAAGGAGGACACAAGACATCAGGGTTCCTAATGTTAGAAACAAGAAAATGAATTGCCAATACCCACCTTTATGCCTATTCCAGAAGAGCGAGAGACTCCCGTTTTCTTGACTCTTTTGGAAAAAAGAAAAAGAGTGTTGAGGAGATCCAGTCTAATCGAGACTACGGTCCACAAGTCACCTGACCCAGACCAACGTATCAACACAGATCTCTCCAGGCCTAATCGCTCAGATATGAGGAAGAAGAGGGTTTGGACTTTGCTCCACCAAGTCCAGAACCCCGGCCGGAAAACCTATTATTGGGAAGAAGCCACAAATGTCACCACTGACTACCCTTTGACCGGCAGGAGACAGATCACCCAAAGAGATGCCTCCGATGTGGGGGCATCCAAACACAAAGTCATTGGCCCTCACAAATCAAGTAACATAACCCTGAAACAACAGTTTACAATCACTAAAACTTGAGAGAATCCTGGCGAAAGGGGAGGATTTGATACTAAACAGGAAAACTGTCATCGAATTACTTCACCATATCCCCAATTTACAGCAAGTACTATCAAGGGATTTTAAGATCACTTAATTCGGGCACAAACAGAGAATTCATAGTATATTTCTCCAAATACCATCACCTGTGGTGAAAAGGATTCTGTTGGATGCAGTAGAAAGCCTGTTAATGGTAGACTTCAACTTAACTGCTGTCAAAGACCCAGAGGTTTCCCCACCCACCCTTCAGGAAAACAGTGGGGGTTATACGAATGCCCTAACAATACGGTCTGAACTGGGGCGTTAAAGCAGAAACGATTGGAAGAAATAATACTCCTTCAAGATCCATTGGGGACAAGTTGTGTTCTGGAGGTCCCCAGACACAACCTGAACGTGACAATCAAACTGGACTGGCACTCGACTAAAGGATGAGATATCACAACAACCTCAACCACCCAGAAAAAAGGCCTAGACAAATGTAATTGGTCCCGGTTGTCGGGAGCCCTGGCTCAGCAAGCCCATGCATAGCCATACCAGCTGTCTGTGCCATTCTGTACATTTATAGTCAGTCAAGACCGCAGGTTGCCTTTCATAAACTGCCTAAAGATGGACTCCAGAAACACTAGAGGGTTTAAACACTTGACAGTCCAAAGCAATGTTAATTTGGGAGTTTTTGATCTGGTATGTCTCCAGGAAACCTGGTTGAATGAGAAACCTACTCTGGATGGTGTGATGCTGGAAATGCATTGGAGGGACAGGGCCTCTGTATACTTGTCCTTTACTGCTTTTTATTGTATGTTCTGTCATGTATTCCACGCAGGAGTTCATGTGGGACTCCTGGCGGTACAGCTCTCTCTTTTGGTTTGGCGTACAGACCCATGGGATACACTTAGGGCACCCATGGGTGGGGGTACAAGCCTGTGCCCCTAGTGTATGTTTTTGGGCACCTGTATGTGACCCACAGAGCAGGGTAGGGGCTGGTGGCAGCTCAGTGCTGAATTGACTGGTGCCCTGAGCGTCCTACATTTTGGGATGCCAAGGCCCTGTCATTGGAATCGGTAGATTCCTGATAGAGACAAGATGGCCCCATGAGCCTTACATCGCCTGTTACCTTGATCTTCCCAAAGTCCCAGGAAGCCCTGACTCTGCCCCTTCCCCCTGACGGGCTATTGGGTGGAAGTTCCATATATGGTAGTGTGCGGAAGTGCCGACCAGACTGGCTGGAGCCTTCCCAACAACTGTATGTTGTGGGTACACCTGTGGTTGGGACATGAGTGAATGGAGTGTGTGACAAATCTACACTTCTTGTTGTGGATGTCTGGTATCTGGTGTTTGATACAATGACTGAGACAGCCCTGCCCGAAACTGGTATGAATGCAGTGTGTACTGTTGTATGGTGTGGTACTTGTCCAAATCCACATTCTGTGTTATAAGTGTCTGGATGGAGAAGAATGGCCTGAATGCACCGTGCGCCTGATTGGCTGACTAACTGCTGACTGTAGTGATTGGCTGCTTAAGTGTGACCCAGCAGAATGAATGCGAGATCAACAGTATATCTGGGGACCTCTCACTGCTAGGAATCGTGTTCAGAAGTGTTCAGAAACTGAAGTCCAAACTACGAAGACTAACTGGAGTGAAAATGAAGCTTGACCTTGAAGCCCTGCTGGAAGAGAAGAATTGCTGTTTATTGCTCTTCCTCATCAATCTGAAAGCTGCTGTGTCTCCAAGGACTGACCCAGAGAGGACCTGGTAAGGCACCCTCCCGAGCTACAAGGGACCATCGTGCACCAGTGGATCTTTGCCAAAGCTCCCTGGTAGACAGACCAATGAAAGGCTGCCGACCGCAGATGGGGACTGCCGCAGAATCCCAAAGAAAAGCGCCAGGACTGTTGTCCACCACCGTCGACGACCGCCATCGCCGTCCGGAGCCGCTGTGCTCACATTGCCTAAGAACTTTCTAATTCACAGATGCGCTCGTCCACACCGCCGCCACCTTATCCCGTCAGAGAAGGCCAGGCTGTCAACATGCAGAGGAGCATCCGCCGGTGGGTTTCCCGGCACCCAAAGACCACAGAGACGCAAACGACTTGCTGGGCCACAGTTCTTCAAACTCTTTGTGGTCCAGAACTATCGATACTGAGGTGTCCCGCATGCCTCTTCCTTGCACGACGTTTATGCTTCCCTGTCAACGAGCACCGCTAGGAAAGAAGCTGCCACTTCACCGCTGTAGTACACCCTGTTCTTTGCCGGACGTTCGACGACCCGTGACTCCTGCCTTAAAAGGAGGGCACTCAAGAAGGTGTTACAGCCACTAGCTCCATATAGAAGTTCCAACCCCAATCCCTGCGCATATGCACACATATTAAAAAACCCATCGGGTCACATAGGTTCCATGGGCACTTTTTGGGGGCTCATGCCAGTTCAGGTGTAAGTACTGGGAAACATAGTTGGGTGTAAGCATGGCGCAGCTGGTGCCACATCCTTTTTCCAATGAGTAAGGTTAGGAGTAATCACGTCCTGTCTTCCCCAACATGGAGGAGGACTGCAAACACAGCATTGGATGCTGCAGACCAGCTTTTGGGTTTGTCTGGGAGGCTTTGGGCGTGGTCGGGTGTGGCCAGATATATAAACCACACCCAGACCAGTTCTCCTTGCTTCACGTTACTCTGTTTGACAGCGTGACGTTCACCGGTACCAGCTCCTGCAAGTAGAAGAAAGAAAACGTTATTTCAGGGACCAGGTCATCATTTTTGCTTAGCTGTGGATTCATCAGACGAACGATCCTGAATCTGCAAGTCTTCGGGTCCAGCTCCAATCAGGAAAAATAACTGCACCGCAACCTGTGGAATCAAGAAACAAAGAAAAGAACAGTAAGGGTTGCGCATACCAAGCAGTGCACATCAAGCCAGAAACACTGCGCACATGCAAGTCTGCACTTAAAAACCATGTAAACCATTACCAACAATAAGAGCAGCAGAAAAGGCGTAGAACCGGCTTGCAAGGAAGGAAAGCATAGAAAATCAAGCACAACAAGAAGGAAAGCACAGTAGCATACCGCAAGGTAAAATTTCACGCAAAGAAGGAGAACGATACAGAAAAGAAACAAGGCAGCCAAGGAAAAGCGTATTCAGAGCAGAAGCATGCACTGTAACATTGGCACAGCATAAACACTAATTGAACATCGCAAAACCATGCATTGAGACTGTGGCAAGGACTAGGTGGGAGTACCGCCACGTTGTCAGAAGCAGACCATGCCGCAGCCGGTCTGGGCTGGGGTCAAGGCTACGATAAGTGAGGTAACTGGTCTTCTACACCTGCCCCTGCTTGAAGAAGAGGCAGGATGGAGAGCGCACTTATTCTATAAAGAAGGTGAGCATAGTCCCAAGGGTTTTGGGTCACAAGGAGGGTGTTGGGTATCTTGTTACACTTCTCCCTAACCTTAGTGTTCTTACCACAGGGGGAGTTCCCGTGCAGCAGTCGCAGTCCTAGGAGGCCCCTGTCCAGATCCTTGAGAGAGAGGTTCCAGGTGCAGTTAAGGTGAGCGTAACAGAAGGGGTGTCGATTTCGTGACGAAGAATGCTACAATGCCAGGTACTTTGGGGTTGCTGAACTATTGGGAAGACTCTTGTGAACAATATATAGACTGGGCTTGTGATACGTCTTTATTCCACAGGTTGCCCAGGTGGGGGGATCTCCACACAGAACTGTGTCTAGGTAAACAGGGCCAGTAGTCTGCCTATTGCTCTAACCAACTGCTTTCCTCTTATATCTATTGTTGGTTTCCTTTACAAACTGATTTGTGTGACATTTAACCATACAGTTGATGCACTTTAAAGAGATCGAATAGTAATTGTGGTACCACGTAGAACTGTATAGATTTGCCATTATAGATAACTGAGTACAAAGTGAGTTATTGTTATATTGTACATAACCTTGAATATTAATGATATAAAGACTGTGTTTTAAATAATACAGTGTGCAGACATTACTTTGTGGGTACTTGGGGATACACTGTACTTAAGAACCAGCCTGCATCACCTCCTGAGAAGCTAGGACTTTATTGCTCCACCACATACCAATAATAGAGAATCTTGGCTGGGGTCCTCTGTGCCTCTCTTCTGCCATATAGGGAGCAGGAGTACAGACACCCCACTCCGGTCCTTTACAGTTTACAGATGGATACAATGTAGTCCTAAGTCCAGCAGCAAAGGGGCTGAAAGGAAGACCTACATCGGACCTATAAACAGCGCTGTGATCCGGCAGCGACTTAAACTTGAGGGATATAATCTTCTCTAATCTTTTCATCCAAGAGCTTTTGGTGGAATGGAATCAACCAACAAATTCAGTAACTCAGGACAAGCCAACTACGATGATAATTATAAATCTCTATTGGAACCCCCAAGCCATCTCTAACCTGGCCTTTCTGGACTTGATTGCCAGGCTGATCGATGATGCATATATTAATCAGCATTCTCATTATATAATTCTATGCAGAGATCTCAATGCCAGATGCATAAACTGTGATTCTGTAAGAGGGGGTATGCAAGGGAGATCTGCCTCGATGGCTAAAGGAACTTTGTAGATGATGCACATGGCTTCTCGTGATCTGCACATGTTAAACAGTCAGCACTGATTGATTATGTTTTTGTATCAAAGCATCTCCTGCCATTCATCTCTTCTTTCAAAGTAATAGGGACACCAAATAGCGACCACAACCTGCTATATGCAAGCTGGATTGCCCCAACCCAACCAGAGAGACAGAGAATGATGCCATCAGTAATGGTATGCAATAGAGGTACCCATTTGAAAATGACTAAGCCCGCAATTGACAAGTTGGCATCAACATTTATGGAAAAAGTAAGGTCCAATGACACTAACGAAGATGAAACAAAAGTGGAATACAGCCTTCTTCTCGAACGCTACTGCACCACCAAACGAGGGTCTCATATTGGGATACCTAAATGACTTAATATATACGATTCCTTAATCGTAGAAAAAAGAAAAATGTTGAGAAAACTAAGAAGAACAGTGGCCAAGAAAAATCTCCCTGATGACAAAAAAAAGCAAACATGGCAATCAAGATATGTAAAAACTGGTTACTTATGCACAAAGCACAAATGTACCAAAACGATGCAGAAACCCTGTTTAAAGTGATATGCAGAAGGAGGGTGAAAGACTTCTGGTCACTAGTCAAGTCCACCGCAGGCCAAAACACAGACCTACAACAGAACAAAATCAAAGAAGTGGTTTGGGTGACTCATTTTGCTAACCTTTTCTACATGAAGCCAGCCCCGGAGTCTCTGCAAACTCTGAGTAAGACCGAACCATGGGACATCCCTCACGGTTTAGATCAACTGTGGGAGAAACTACGGAAGCTAAACTCATCACGGGCTGCCGGACCTGATGGCCTGACTAACGCTATGCTGAAGGAACACCAGGAATCATGGGCCCTCTTCATCAACAAATTGAGGGAGCAAATTACCCAAACCTGCTTGATCCCCAGTTCTTTCTTTATTTATTTATTTATTTATTCATTTATTTATTACATTTGTTATACGCCCAGACTCTGAGGTATCACGGCGTAGTTACAGACAGTGGGTAAATACAATACAAGCTTAAATTTAAAAAGAGACATGAATGCAAGAGCAGATTTAGTATTACATTCAGTGCATATACAAAAGTCAATTGGGTTTGCACTAGACTATGGACTTAACTACATTTAGTGTTGATTGAATAGCCATGTTTTCAGTAGCTTTTTAAATTGTGGGTGGGAGTTTTCATTTTTGATGTCTGTAGGTAGGGAATTCCAATGTTTGGGAGTGAGGACTTTGAAGCCCCCCGCTTGTTCTCTTTTATAACGGGGTGCTTCTAGATTACAGTTGTTATTGGATCTGAGTGGTCTAGTTTGGAATCATTTTTTCATGACTGTGTTGATGAGCTATTTGGGAGCTTTGTTTGCAAAGCATTTATGCGTGATACTTAAGGTTTTGAATATCATCCTGGTTTGGATGGGGAGCCAGTGGTTGTCTCTCTTAATATTAGAAATGTGCTCAGATTTTTTTATGCCTAGAGGCGCTCAGAGGGCTTTATTTTGCATGAGTTGGAGTTTAGCTATATTGGTTTTGGACGTGCCTAGGAGGAGGATGTTGCAATTGTCAATTTTGGAGAGTATGAGTGCTCTTGCTAATGTAACACAGTTTTCCGGTGAAAGGAATTTGCGACTGAGAGAGATGAGTTTAGATGTATAGGAGGTGGAGAAAGCTAGAGTACTGACCTGTTTTGACATATTTAGAGTGGCATCTAGGTAGATTCCGAGCGTCTTTACTTGTTTGAGTACTGGGATAGTAGTATCATCAATGGTAAATGACTTGTAGGCAGGCTGAAGAGCATCAATTTTGGATGATGAGCCTAGAATGAGTAACTCTGCTTTGTCATCATTGAGACAAAGGCTGTTGTTGGCCATCCAGTTTTGGATGAGTGAGTAGATTTGATTGATGAGCAGGGAGTCATGCTCATAGTTACCTATTAATGGGATGAGAATCTGGGTGTCATCTGCAAAGTTGGTGTAGATGACACCCATACCATCCAGTGCTGCAAAGAGTAGCTTGGTATAAGCATTATAGAGGGTGGGGGATAGGCAGGAGCCTTGCAGGATTCCTAAAGGACTGATATGGGGTCAGCTGATTCTTTACTGATGGAGACTCTTGATGTCCTGTCTGCTAGAAAGGATTTGATCCAGTCAGTGGTATCCCGAGATAGGTTGAGGTTATTGGCTAGTGAGTCGCAGAGTTTGTCATGGTCAACCAAATGGAATGCTGCTGATAGGTCCGATAGCATTACTAGGCAAAGTGTACCTCCTTCTCTGGTGGCATCCATTTGGATTTTTAAATCGAGAAGAGCTGTCTCCATGCTGTGATTCGGGCGGAAACCTGACTGGCGGACCCCCAATAGTTGATGCTGTTCTAGGTCATTTTGTAATTGGGAGTAGGCTATTTTATCTATTATTTTTAGAAGAAACAGGACTGTTGTAGTTGGTCGGTAATTGGTGGGGAAAGATGGATCTAGGGTTTGTTTTTTTAGCAGCGGGGTCACCCATGCTTTTTTGATACTGGTGGGGACTGTGTTAGTTGAGAACGAGGCATTGATAAATTCAGTGATAATGGGTGTGAGGGTGGGGGAGCATAGTTTAACTAGGTGGGATGGGAATTGATCTTCTTTACAGTTGGAGGCTTTGAGTTTGGCTATAGTGTCTGAAACATCTTTATGGGAGACAGGTGTGAAGTGAAATAGGTTGCCTGGAGTCGAATGGGGTAGGTTGGCTTAAGATGGTGGGTGGTGTTTTATCTGCTATCTGTGTTTTTTTGCTAATAATTTTCTTTTGTAGTAGAATGATTTTACCTGCTAGTGCATCTTGTATAGTAGTGCACCAGGCTTTGCTAGTGTTTGTGGGAGCTGTATCTTGGCATGGGTTTTCTAGTTCTCTAAGGATAGACAATAGTTCTTTGCTGTCTGAGGCGGCATTAGTTATTCAAACATTAAAGGCATTTGTTTTATGAGTAAATATAGCTACTTTGTATTTTTTGTTGGCTTCATCAAAGGCTTTTGCTGAATTTGGGGTGTTAGTTTTTCTATGGATGTGTTCCAGTGATCTTTTTGTGCACCACAGGGAGACTAGTTCCTCATTGAACCAGAAGCACAATCATTTGTTTGGCTTAAGAGTTTTAGTGGTTATGGGAGCAAGTAAATCAATGGTATGGGTAAGGCTCTGTTGGCAACGTTCTGCTGGGTAATTTGTATTATTAGTGTCTGTGGCGGTGTTGGCTAGTGCCGCAATTAGGGTGGGGGACAGATTGTCTGCTGTGAGTTTCTTGATATTTCTGGTATCAAAGGTATCAGGAGTTTTGGGGGGAGTAGGATCAGTGCTATCGTTATTCAGTGTGAAATTGATAACTGAATGATCTGACCATTCTACGGGGAGGATTGAGTCGATGGTGACTTGTGAGTTCAGGGTGAGAAGCCAATCCAAAATTCTACCTTTGGAGTGAGTGGGTTCCTTTATGAGCTAAGTGAATTTCATATCTGATATTGCTATGTGGAAGACTGAGGCGTGAGGATCTAGGGGATCATTGAATCCTCGGTTGATGTCAATGAGGATGACGCATTTCGTGTTGGGTTTGATAATGGGTGTTAGAAGTAGTGGGATGTCCAAATTAGGGTAAGAATTTTTGTTTGGCGATCTATACACTACCAGTAAGTTGGTGGTGGTTTTAGGGTTGGTTGTGTGTTTAGCAAATAGGAGTTCATAGCCCAAGATTTGTTCAAGTGGGCAACCTCTGATTTGCAAAGATGTTCTAGCTATGATGGTGACTCCGCCTCCTTGGGTGTTTGCCCTGTCTGTTCTGAAGATACTGAATCCTGGGGGAATAGCAATGGCCAAGTGCGGGCCCGCAGGAGGATGTAACCATGTTTCGGTGACCACCAGTATGTCCAGTTTTTGATCTATTCTTAGGTCATGGATTTCTATTGCATGATTCCAAGGGAACGTGCATTTATAAGTGCACCTTTGAGGGTGGATATAGTGGCTGGAGCATTCCCTTGCGTGTTACCTGGGTTAGGGGACTTCAATATAGGTTGAATTTTGGTTATGGAATTGGTATGGGGTTTGGTCGGGTTCTTGTGAAGGTTTTTATGTTACCAATTTTGTGACTAGGTACCTAGTCTGGTAGGTGAGTTTGTGATTGGGGAGAGTGAGATAATTCTTTGGGTAGTATTAGTTTTGGTTCTGGCCATACATCTGTTTAGCCTGTCAATACCCAAGGGTTTTATTAGTTGTCTCATTTGGTCTGGACTGTTTAGTGTGGTCGTGGAGATGGTTTGGGGCGCTTTGATTTTGTTATTCGAAGAGATATTATTTAGCTGTACAGTTTGTACAGGGAATGGTGGTAGTGAGGGAAAGAAAGGGGTGGGGCATGGGATTGGAAGGTGGGGCTGGCAGCCCAATTTTCTAGACCTTTGTTGACCTTGATGAAGGAACCGCTTGTACATGGGGTGGATTGGGGAATTATACAAAATGGAAACATGATGGACATTATGGAGATCAGCATTGTGTGGGTGGGTTGCACTGTGAACAACTTGGTCATTGTTTCAGGGTAGACTGGTGGAGCTAAAATACTGTAATCACAAGTTAGGCTAATGCAGCCGAGGTTCTGCAACAACAAGATTCGGCTAGTGCTGCTGAGGTATTGTTACAGGCAAGAACAGCATTATTAGCAATGAGCGTTAGAGTGGCTTGGAGGCGGTTATAGTCTGTTCAAATGACCTCGCACCAAGTTCGGTGGTAGGATCACAAGGTTTAACTTATGTAGAGGTGACATGCTGTGTGCACAGAATAGTGGGTGGGTCTGTTGTATGTAAGAGACACTGAGGGTGCTAGCAGTATACGTGGCAGATAGATACACTTTTGGTAGTGTACTTAAAGTTAGGGTGGCTTGCAGTGGAGTTTGGATGTGCTTTTTTGTGCATCTATGCGCGGACAGGCGCAGACAGGAGATGGCCCTTAGGGTCGCCGGCCCGTGGGGGTGCGCCGGCTCTCACCTTCCGGTGGCGGGTCGGGGCAGAAATCTTGTGTGGCACAAATCCAGGCTGATTGCAGTTGCTATGCAACCGCAACGCTTATCGGAAGGACGCCATCTTAGGTCGGGCCCTCGTGGCTGCGGATAATGCTACAGCTGTTTAATGGAGGCTGTGCATTTGGCGTAATTGTAGAAGGAGCAGGGGCGCTACTGTGCTCACTTGCACAACGTGGATGATGTTGCCTGCAATCTACAGCAGAGGAAGTCAAGAGTTGTCCCAATCATCTTCAAGAAAGGAGAAAGAGAAAATCCAAGGAATTATCAGCCTGTCTCACTTCTAGATGTGATTGGGAAAGTTTTTGGATCTCTCATTTTGGATCAACTGCAAGACTGGACCAAGGCAGAGGGCTGTAATAACCCTTTTCAAATAGGTTTCGTCAAAGAGATCGGTATGGCTGCAAACATCTTACTTTTGAGCATCTTGAAGGGAACAGTGTGGTAAACCAAGGCTCTTGTGGCATTTGTTGACCTAGTTCAAGCCTTCGCCAAAGTTAACTGACAATGCTTCTGGGGAAAATTGGGAGAGTTGAACTGGGCAAACTCTATCTTGGAACCCATGATGGCTCTTCACTCTAAAACCACAATGCGAGTGCAACTGAATCCATCTGGCCTACTATCATGCAAAATCCCCACTACTAGAGGTGTAAAGCAAGGATGCCCACTCGCTCAGGCTTTGTTCAATTTTTTTCTGGCCGACATCCAGCACTTTGATCCCTCGATAAGATCCTTCCCACCGACTATAGGGGATGTCCAGCTAAATCATATTTTGTACGCCAACCACCTAGTCTTAATAGACCAGACCCTGGTGGGCCACCAACGTCAGCTGGATAGCCTGCAAAAGTACATAGAAAAGAACGATCTGGAAATCAATATAGATAAAACTAAGATCATGTGTTTCAAAAAAACAAAAAAAACACAAAGAAAAACTGAATTGGTTCTTGGGACATACCAAAATCAGGCAAGTAAAGCAGTTTAAATACTTGGGAGCTTTATTAAGTAATAGCATAGTTGAAACACTGATTTACGACCACCTTCGAGAGAAAGCAAAGGACTTGGCCAGTTAGGTTATGGCCCTGAACAAGAAATATGGTCGCTTTTCAATGCAACCAGTGCTGAACTTCTATAAAACATAAGTAGTCCTTTTGCTGACTTACGGTGCAGAAGCCATGATGATGATGAAAAAACATGGCGCATGCTTGAGGGACTCTTTTGGAAGAAAGTACTGAGTGTTCCCACTTCAACACTGGTCCAGATCATATATAGAGAGCTTGGTCTTCTGCCCCTAAGAGACGTGGTGGAATGGAACAGTTTAGCACTATTCTGTAAGATCATTTTACGCCCACAGCCGGTAATCTTTCACATCATCAATAAAGAACTACTTGGAGTGCCTTGGTGTGCCTAATGCAACGCTGGAGAACTGGCCAAACAAAAAACAGAGACATTCTGGAGTTCATTAACAGTACGGAAAATGATTTGAAAACAAACCCAGTGGGCCTCATTACGATTTTGGCAGTAGCCATGCCGCCAAAATCGGGTTCGGGTCCGGGTTCCCAGAATGAGGAATTACTGGGCCATTTTGAGTTCGGAGGGCTCGGTAAATCCTCCCTCTGGGAACCCGGACCCGGGCCTTCCCCATTTCCATTTCAGCCCCCATAGGGCTGAATGGGAATGGGAGAGGGAGCAAACAACGGGCTGATTATGAGCCAGATGTGCAGACCAGGTCCCGCTAGGGGGCCTCGTAATCAGGCAGTACGGGGATGACGGCGCCGGCACCTTTACCGGCGCTGTTAACCCCTTACCACCTGACTTGTAATGAGGCCCAGTGTGAGTAAAACAAAAGCTAGGTGAAGGTGACTGGGTAACTACTCTCGCCAGTGCTGCTGGCTACAAATCAAATCAATTGCACACCTTTCTGCAGAAAAAAAGGAATTTAAACACAATTCCGGTATAGCTGGCCACATTTCCCAGCAGACTTTATTGTCATCAGTTTCTGCGAATACGATTAAATCGCTTACCAACAAATGAGATTATCGCAATACGAGCCACAGTTGATGACAACACGGATCGCGGACGGACTTCCCTGTTCGCTCCGCGGACAGCACCCCGATTGGCCCATGGCCTTACGTCATGTCCGCGGACATGCAACGTGTTCGCTGATTGGACGGCAAGGGGCGTGGAGCGCGTCAGATTTTCTGTGGCGCCCGCCATCTTGTATTCGCCGTCGACCGCGTACAGCGCAGTGAAACATGGATAAAAAATTGTATTTAGTGCGGTGTGTTGGTGTGTACGAGTGTTTGGGGAGGGTGGGGGAGTATGAGATAGGTTCAATGTTTTGTTTTTTTATGTGCTAGACGTTTTTGTTGCGTTCGATTTGTCCGCGGAGAACACGGCTGTTCTGACATTTTGTAAATAAACTAAATGGTGGGATGTTTAGAGGACGGAGTATGTGTCATTTTTGTTCGCAAGGAAGGTAAAAATGAGCTATGAACACTCGCGGTGTACTTAATTGTTCGTAAATACACAAACTGGGGGTGTCCTCAGGACACTGTCCGTATTGTAATCTGTCTAGTTGAATGTGTTCTAAGAACACTTGCGGTGTCCCGAAATGGTTGCAATTGCACAAAATGGGGGTGTTCTGAGAACGTTGTTTGTATTGTTCGTTGTCAGGGTGAAAGTGTTTTAAGACCACTCTTTTTGTCTGCTAATTGTACAATTTCCTATGGGCGTCAACTGACTTTTTGTCCACTAAAGAAACGATAAATCCGGCTGGTGTGCGCCAACATTATGTGATAATCCTATTACTGGCGCTATTGACCTGGCTGACTTGCTTTTGCAACACTAAATCATATCTCCCGCCCCTAAGCCTGATATTATCAAAGCATTCATATTCCCCGCCTCTCTCCGTGATGTTACAGGGTGCGTCATCAAACGCACCCAGTCCTCTCTGCAGTCCTAAGTGACTTTACACAGAACCCGGAAGACAACACATATTATGTCACAACACAGCGCGCCACAATTCGGAATATGAAACAGTGATTTAAAAGCAAACAGCAAGATTGTAAATTTTGTAAAGTACATTTATTTGACATCAAATGTTTAGAGAATATTCAGCAATTTGTATTTGTCTTTGTTGTCGATCGCAAAAGTTCATGTTGAGGCACGCGATGTTCCTTTGCGGTACCGAGGGTGTTAGATCAACTTACAACTCAGTGCGCCACAATTCGGAATATGAAACTGTGGTTTAAAAGTAAACAGCAGGATTGTACATTTGGTAAAGTACATTTATTTCACATGAAATGTTTAGTGAATATTCAGCGATTTGCTATTGTCTCTGCTGTCGATCAGCAAAAGTTTATTTGGAGCCACGCGTTGTTCCTTTGCGGTAGATAGGCTGTTGGTTTATGATAAAAGCAGTAAATGGTCGCTCTGATAATCGGAACGATGCTCCAACAACAAGCCATTAGACCACCCTATTGGTTGGTATGTTGTTTGCAGCCGCTAGTACTGCGTAAGGGCATATTGGTCCTTGGCGATTGTCCCATAAAATGGTGAGGGTCATGAAGTTGCATATTTGGACCTGCACCTGGCAGTTGAAGACCCCATCCGCTGGAGTCTGTAAATCGTGACATAGGCAAAATGGGGCCACATACCTGTTTTAAAAAACATAAATTAGTCTCACCAGCCGATCTTCATTAAAAATCATCATTTTATTTATTAAGGCGTGAAACTATTTGCTATCGAAGATAGTGCAACAGAGTATGTTAATAATAAAATAATAATATTTTCCCATTCATATAGCGCTAAGAACCGTGAGGTATCTAAGCAGTGCTTATTATTAACCACAGTGTGTGGTGCTCATTTATCGACCACGGAAGGATGAAAGGCTGAGTTTGGCCTTGCCGGGATTAGCTTTGCACGGATGTCAAAGCGAGCGTTGTACTCGCTGTGCCACTTGACAGGCTACAGAGCACTTGACCGCCTATAGACCGGTTAAATTATTTCTATTAACCCACCCTGTGTCGACTGCCTTTTTCAGAGCCCTCTAAACGACAGGGGATCAATTCGGCGGTGATAGTGCGTGGTAGAAAACATTATGCCACTTTCAACTAACAAGTTCAACTTGAGCGGTCTTTAATGCTACGCTATTGTAATTATATTTGGTATAAAATAATCTAAAGGGTTACTTACAGTACAATTGCAATTTCCATTGTCTACGAGTGGTGCAGTCCCAAAATACGACTCTGCGTGTACGAACGATCTTTCGCATAGAGGTATATAATATATAAAAGTGGTTTCGTTATCTTCTCTTACGTTTTAGCAACACTCCTTCAGGAGAAGTCTTTCATCACAATCTCTGGCTGTCAAGGTCAAAACACAATACAACCTTATAGTCCACTTTGTGAGCCTCTCCGGGGCCCGAGAAAAAAATGGAAGCAGCTGACCTTCACTGTGAACAAGCATAAATTCTTACTTTGCAACATTCTGTGTAAAGCCATCTGTAGAAGTTGGTTTTTGCACGCCATGTTTGTATATTGTTTGCATGATATTAAAACAAGTTTGTTCAAGGGACGTTATGGTTCTAAGTACAGCCGAAAGACCCCTGAAAATGGCAAGTTATGGTAAGCTATGAAATATAACTCGTGCCACCACCATGCACTGCTAAGACTAACACCCAGGACATCAAAGATGACATCGCAAATGTCATTGATGAAATCACTGATGACATCACATGTGTATGTACTTTTCATGGAATTTGTGTACTAGGGATTTTTATTATAATGTAGCGAAAAAAGTGTCAAGGATATTGCAATAAATATCATACCGTTATTAGTGGTTTGAACGATGCATTGATATAAATAGCATTGTATTATGGGATTCTATCTAGTATACTGAGCTACTAATGGAGAAACATAGCATTGTGTGCAGAGTACAAGATGAAAGTATAATATTTGTAATGTTAATATGTTGAATAATGAAATGATAATTGTCCTGAAATGTTCGAAAATTCACAAAATGGGGGTGTTCTGAGGACGTTATTCGTATTGTGTGATTGCTTAGCTGTATGCAATGAGGGAATGGCACAGAGTAAAGTGGACGCCGTCCGCGGACACCGCGGCTGTTCTTGGACAGGGCGTGCTACATCCGGGTTTTTCCAGGAAATCCAACATGGAAAGAAGACTGTACGGATCAGCCAATCAGATGTCGAGTTTAGGATTTGTGTTGAAAGAGACTGTGTGTGGTGAAGATGGCAGAAGTAGAGAAAGTCAGGGTGTTGGTGCTTGGAGATATGTTTGTGTATGGTTTACAACAGTATGCTCAATGCAGGCATGTTGCAAAGAACTTTGATGTGAAAGGAGTGGAGGTGGTGTGGAGCACTGTGCCTGATTGCAATGTACAGGGAATTGTACAAGTTTGTGAGGATATGGCCACGATGAACAGTCCGCATGTGGTAGTTTTGCACTATGGTGCTTTCCATTTGGGCAACGTCAGTGCCCCTACTTTGTTGGCTGATTTGGAACGCTTGGTTCAAGCCGTAATGAAGATCCTTCCAAATGCGAAAGTATTTTTTTCTGGATTACTACCTAGGGCAATATGGGACAATAGTTCAGTTTTTTGTCCTCAGCAAAACATTGCTAGGTGTGTCATCAACCGAGGCATGTGTGCCTTCATGCTTAGAGCTGGTATGTTCTTTTGTAATAATGAGAATATTGATGCCAGTAATGCTGTTAATTTTAAAGAAGATGGCATTTCTTTATCTTTTACGGGAAATGCCTTTCTATTTTGGAATGTAAGGGTTGCTTTGGAGAAGGTTATGTGAAGATTTTAGGAGTAAAGTAAGAAAAAAGAACAAGAAAAAAATACAAAATAACAGGTGTCTGCCAAGCATCTGTAAAAAAAAAAAAAACGGCTCTTTTCGGAGCCAACTTCAAAGGGGAAATGGGGCACACTATTTAAATTTACATTCACCACGCTCAGATTTTCGATATGTCCGCGGACATGGCGGTAGTCCGCGGACATGAAAATCACTACGAGGGGGTTAGTATGTTCTATGTTACATGTATATGAAGTCAGGGATATTATGGTTAAGTTGTGCTACTAAAAACCTATGAAATTCAGTAAAAAAACTTTGTTAAAGGGACGTTATGGTTCAAAGTAAAACCGAAAATCCCCTGAAATTCGGCAGTTATGGTAACATAAGCAACCATAACTCGTGCCACCGTGCACTGCTAACACTAACACCCAGGACATCAAAGATGACATCACAAATGTCAGTGATGACATCACTGATGACATTACATGGCTGGCTCTCCCTTTTTATCCTTTACTGACATATCGAAGCCACATAGTTTTCTTCAGTAACAGTCAGGAAGTAAAAATTGAAAAGGTACTATATTTGTAGACTTAGGGTCAAGTCACATCATATGAAACATATACATAGCGGAAGACACAGGCTTCAAAGAGAGCAATCCTTTCTGTGCATGAAGATAATCATTAGGGTTAACAGCAGTTTCTCATAGTTGTATTTTTATTACTCTACCTTCCCTGTATATGCTCATATTTGTATACATTATACTCACTCTCCTTTCCTTTGGGTGCAGTCACATCATGTGATACACATACATATGGTAAGTAGCAGCTTTGAAACAGAGCAATAGTTTGTCTGTATAAAGACAATCAGTTAGGTTATGAACTCTTTCTGCTACTACTTCTGCTTTTTTGTTTACTTCACTGTCCCTGTATATACTCATATTTGTATGTGTTGTTGTCTCTTTGTGTTTTGTCTGTAATAATTATGTATTAAGTGGGTTTTATTATCTACTTATTACATGTTTCACAGTACGCAAAACTCTAATAAGAAAGCAGTTATCATTTCAGTATTCAACATGGCAAGATTATGAATATGGCACTTTCATCATGTATGCTGCACACACTGCCTATGTTTCTGCATGAGTAGCTTAGTATACTGGATAGAACTTCATAATAGAATGCTATTTATATCAATGCATTGCTTAATGCACTAAGTAGCTCATGATATTTATCCCAATGATCCTTGACAGTTTTTGGTCAGCATTATAAGAATCCCTTGTACAGAGTTTTTATGAAAAGTAAAGGCACATGTGATGTCATCAGTGATGTCATCAATGACATTTGTGATGTCATCTTTGATGTCCTGAGTGTTAGTGTTAGCAGTGCACGGTGGCGCGAGTTATAGTTGCTTATGTTACCAAAACTGCCGAATTTCAGGGGTTTTTCGGTTTTACTTTGAACCATAACGTCCCTTTAACAAAGTTTTTTCACTGAATTTCCTAGGTTTTTAGTAGCGCAACTTAACCATAACGTCCCTTTAACAAAGTTTTTTTTACTGAATATATATATATAATATATATATATATATATATATATATATATATATATATATATATATATATATAAAATGTCTTTTTATAACCATCATTTAATAACAATGGCTATACAACGGCTATACAAAAAGTCAATGAACAAGTGCAGCTATCTAAATGACCCATTATAGCTGCTGCCACATAAGACCAAAAAAATGCACAGCATCCCATTACCCAGCCGATAACTGTGACTATAAGTGCCACCATGTAACCACGGGTACCCGTAAGTTGTTGTTAATACTCAAAAACACATATGGCCTTGGTTTCAAAGTTGAAATTAGACAGGGATACAGGTGAGGGCATGGAATCAAAAACGTGTATAAAATGGTGTGTTCCAACATCCACAAAATAATATGATAATGGCACAAAAATGTGTTTCCCGAGATACGCGGCTATCTCAGCAGTAAATATACATGGGTACACATAGGCGTCCAAACACACAATGCCCCCTTGGCACACAAATAGCCACAACTATGGTGGTATAAGCGGGGAGAACATGCACATTTTTAATGCACTCACATATAGACAAGGATTGCAACTTCAAATGACACAAGGGTTGGGATGAGGACACAGATTCAGAAATCCATATAAAATCACATGCTCTAACATCCAAACTATGATTATTTCACAGAAATGTGTGTCCTGAAATACACGGCTATCTCAGTAGTGGTACCCACGGCTACCATTGGCCCTGTGATGGCATGATGTGTCATTTTCTGCACTTTAGCCGTGAGCACAAAGAAATCCTTTTTAGCGGCTATAAGGAAATTTTAGGCAATTCAACTCCCATTTTTATTGGTACATGTAAACGTCAATCAACAAATTACATTGGGGTAATCAGAAGTTGGGTGGTATCCTGGCGGCAAATGCGCTGGTATACAGCCCAACAGTATTAGTGTTAATGCAAATCGGTCCAGTGCAATTAGTGCAATGTACTCTTCCACCCAACTTATTATGCAGGCTCATTGAGCCTCATTATGAGTATGGAGGTAGCCATGCCACTAAAAGCGGCATGGCTACTTCCATACCGGGTTCTAGGTCTGGGTCCCCAAAAGGGGACTTACCGGGCCATTCTGACTTTGGAGGGCCCGACAAATCCCTTTCGCGGGATTCGGACCCGGTACATCCCCATTCCCATTTGAGACCCCATAGGGCTCAATGGAAAGGGGAGGATGCTAACAACGGGCCCGTTAATGACGGGTCCATTGTTAGCATCCTGGACTGCTAGCGGGACCCGCTAAGGTTGCCTGGTCTGACCAGGCATTCCTTAGCGGGTCAGGCAGCAGTCCTCATAATAGGGCAGCCCGTAATGAACGGTGCCGGTCTCGTACCGACACTGATCATTATGTGGCCGCGTGCCTCCTAATGAGTCCCATTGTTTTATAGATTGAATAGCTGAAGAGCAGCTGAGATACTTGACATCCTATTGGATATTACAGAAACAATAAACACCCAAACGAAGAGTAAATGCAGCAAATCCCACATTCTTTCATTACGCAATGTGTTTCCATTGTTCATTCTAACAACTAAAGGAACAGACAGTGTTGTTTGGTCTACATTGGAAAACTTACAAGAGTGATTAGAGCAAAATTATCCAAGGGAAGAGGAAATAATCAAACAGATGAATCCTCAGGACATTCAGGATTTCGTGAGTGTATTCTGTATCTTAATCTAAATAGTGAGAAACTACACTTTATACGAGCAACAAATATAATTCAGCATAAGAAAATAGTATTCAAAGTGAAAATATCACAGATGTATTTAGATGGCATATTCTTCCTTATTTATTAGCTATATACATTGTGCTTTTTACTATGGTAATCTGTTTTACAGCAAATGCCATTCAAATTTTAATATGGCACTGAAGTAATGATAAATAATTAAGTCCTTTACTGTAAAATCTTACTGTAAAATTTACTCCTTTGTGTAAAATCCACATCTATGTGTAATTTGTCATCCATGAAAAGAAACACAAAATCACCAAAATGATGTGTTACGGGAGTCTTTCAAAAGTCCAACTTGTAGCAAGACTTTAGTAAACTATCCCAGTGGTTTGTAGATCTCCAAATCTTAGTGTTAGTCTGTACTAACTCAGGACCTTGGTAGAGTGACAGAGCAATCAGGCTTATCTTAAGAGGAAGATGTGAGCTGTAGGTAAGTATACTGAACCTTAGATAGAAATGCACACCAAAGAAACTCTTACACATATCATTTATATACAATTATATATTTATTATATATGCACCAGAATCACTTTAAATACATTAGACATTTCCACCAGAACACTTTGGAATTACTTGAGAATACAATTCAATCGGTACTTTCACTTATGTTCTTGGTTACATTTGTAGCAATGTTAAAAAGGGAAAACACAATGTTATTGTATTATCAGTTATTATGCTTTGCTGTGGATTCTAACAGTTCATTTAGTAATTCTTTTCCTCTGGAAACAGGTATAGACAAGTCACTTAAAGGGAGGAAAATGGTAAGTTAGTGTAACATTAGACTGACTCTGTATGAGAACTGGTCCTATTCAGGCATTCTGGCAGACTAAGCACACGGGGGTGGAAGACTCCTCCCCCATTTCCTGCTTGGGCAGATGCTCTGGAGCCTAGGTGGGGACACCCAAGGGTTCCTGGCAAAGGCCAAAAACACACCCTGCACTCCTCCTCCAAGAATTGTAGAAGAAGGGCTAACAAAGAACAACCACGTAAGAAATTTAAAAAAAAGAAGGGAGGCCCCAAGTTGGTACTTGGTTGCCCCACTTGTGCACTACCGGGGCTATGGACATAGCCTGAGGTATACAAATGACACAATAGTTGATAGAACACATCCACTGCCACCAGCCATAATTAGGAAAGTGTCTATGTGACTAAAAAGTCACAGGAGCAGCGAGAAGGGGGATGCTTGGTATCCCTTTGGCACTCCACTGAAGGTGATCTATGCCAATCTCTCAGACTATATAGTTGCGTGAGAGATACTAAGGGGTCGATTCATGGAACAAACGTGTGCCAAAAATCCCAGCGCAAGCAGGCGCAAGGAGGCGCAAGCGTGAGAAATCAAGCGCACGCGTGCGATACAAGGAAGGCGCTGCGCTAGTTTCCCGCTGGTCGTGCGCCAAATCCATGCATGTCGCACACGGGCACACACGTCATCAAACGGCGTGCGCTACGCGCACAGCAAAAGCGCACATAGCGTGGCGCACACAACAAAAGTGGGCGGAACAGTGGGCATAACACTGGAATGGGGAACAACGCGTGAAAAAGAAGGCGTAACTGGGGAAGTACTGCAGGGAACTACACGGAACGCCCACACGCACGTGAACAACCAGTATTCATGGATTCGAATACGGGAAACCCACGCATGGCAAAAGACGCGCCCAGGCATCAACGCGTCCGCCACACGAAGGCAGGTGGAAGCATCCCTGTGCACAGTATAAAAGTGCGCGCAAACAACAAACACATATATACAGCTACGATGAATGCCCCATTTGTCGCAGCACTGATCGTGGGACACCGAAGGAGGAGGAGAATAGCCAGGGCATGCATTTTCTCACCACGGACAAGCCTTTTTGGGATGCCTGATGACCAGGTCTACGGCAGGTATAGGTTTCCACCCCACATCATCCTAGACCTGGTCAGGGAGTGGGAAGATGACCTTACATCCCCCACCCTTTGCTCCCAAGCATTGAGCCCCTTGGAGAAGGTGCTCAATGTCCTGCATTTTCGGCCACTGGGTCATTTCAGCGGACCACTGCCATAGTGGGAGGGGTCTCACAGGCCACGCAGTCACACTGCCTACACCAGGTCTTGGCAATCATGACAGCGCGCCCCTCAGTCTGCAGGCAAATATACATGCCCAGAACACCCGCAGAAAGGCAGGCCCTGGTCCTGGATTTTTACAGGGTGGCACACTTCCCCAAAGTGCTTGGTGCCATAGATTGCACCCATGTGGCCCTACGTCCACCTAGGGCCACTGAGCACATCTACCGAAAACGCAAGCACTGGCATTCCATCAACATACAGGTGGTATGGGATGCAAAGGGAATCATCACCTCTGTCTATGCAAACTACCCTGGCTCCACCCATGACAGTTTCATATACAGAATGTCCACCCTGAGCCGGGCCCTGGAAGCTGGGCAGCATGGTGACACATGGCTCCTAAGTGAGTACAAATGCCTGTGCACATGCATGCAAGTCACACACAGACAAATACCCAAACCCTAATAATCTCAACTATTATCACCTCCCCAGGGGACAGTGCCTACCCTCTGAGCAACCACATGATGACGCCAATCCAGAACCCCACCACACCACCCCAGGTAAGGTACAACGCGGCCCATATTGCAACCAGGGCCATAGTGGAGCACACATTCGGAGTGCTCAAGTCATGCTTCCGCTCCCTTGACCGCTCTGGCGGGCAGCTACCCCCCCCCCCCCAGTAGTGTGCAGGATCATTGTGGCAGCATGTGTCCTGCACAATGTTGCAACACGGCAGGGCGTACCGGTGAACCTGGTGGTGCCCCCACATCTCCAGCCACAGGCACAGGCGCTGCCCATGGGAGGGGATAGGGCACGTGGCGAGGAAGCCCGGACCGAGCTTGTGGCCACATTTTTCACCTAAACTCCCACCCCTGTGGAGTGCACACAGGTCTGGCACATACCAGGTGACAATTGATGATGACAAAGAGACAGTCAACTGTCACAACCTTACCACCCTGAGATTGTTGCCATGGAAGTGCCACATTGTGTGCATCCCTAGCTACTTAAACACAAGCTATCCTGTGTGACCAAAAGGCACACATATGATATATGATATGATATGATATGGCATTTATAACACGCCTATACACAAGTGTTGCAAGGCGCAACGAGGCAGGGAGGAGGGAACAAAAGAAGACAGACAACGATCCTACTAGGCCAGGTGTCATTTAGATCGCGCAAGTGCAGGGGTAGGTGGAAGGGAAAAGTGCAAGGGGAAGGGGAGGGGGGGAGTGCAGTACAGGGTAAGTAGAATAAAAAATAAATAAATAGGCCTGCTGGTGGCAAGTGCAAAGGTAAGTGCAGACAAGTGCTGTGAAGCGGGGGCTGTAGGGATACAGAAACAGTCCCGCAGTGCAGGGGTTGCCAGGGAGGCAGTGCAAGTGGAGAGTGGCTGGGCCAGGGGCCGAGGTCGGTGAGAGTGGCCCAGTTGCAGATTCAGTGCAGTTTCAGTGAAGACATTAGCAAGGGAGAGGGAGAGAGAAAGCAGAAGCAAAGAGGAAGGTGTTCAGGTGCTTCCTGAAGTGGAGATGGTTCTCAAGTTACAGGGAGGCAGGAAGGCCGTTCCAGAGGGAGGCCCCTGCCATGGAGAGAGATCTACCCCCAGCTTGTTGCTTCGAGAAGCGGCTGACCCTGACATGCAAGGTGTGAATCACACAAACCTGCAAAACAGGCCATGACCATCACTGTTATGTCACTCAAACCCTCCCAAACCACAACATGACATGGCAAGCAATAGCCATACACCAACACAGTACCAATAAGGTACACATTGCCATGTGAAAAATGTAAATTGGCATCAGACAATGATGCCTGACATGGAATCAGATGAAATGACTGACCAACAACCTACCACCCAAAATAAGTCATTCCCAAATGCATCACAAAAGTAGTAGCCGCAACATAACACAAGAATGCCTCTCTACATGCACATTGTGCATTGCAAAATCAACACTGCAGCTTCTGTGTGCTGTGTCCAACTCCTGCAACACACTGCTCAGTGCACAGCACAGTGAACAGCCATTGTGTGTGATGCACACCCTGAGCATCACATCTAAGCGACAAACCACATCAAAAAGCAAAATAGGCATGTACAGGATCCATAATTGTTCACAGAATATTTGCCACAGGGACACAGTGGGCAGCAGAAGGCAAACAGAGTGTACATGTGGATATCGAAGGGTGGTTGTACATGTAGTGCATCATAGTGCAGGTGTGCGGGTCAGCAAGGACAGGCACTCAACATATGCATGTGCAACCAATTGACCATCAGTGTCCTCTACACATCACATGTGAACATTCACCATGTGTACACCCCAGCATGTCAAACCACAACTATCTCCTCACACCTGAAAGGTAAATACAACACATGAACATGCATTGATCAGCCGATCACATCATGTACATAGGATACCACAATTACAATGTCAGGGTTCCCATCACACTGCAGGGCAAGGAAACTATCAACAACAAAACACCCCCCCCTGCCTCACAAATGACCATGACCCACTGAACAACTGCACCTGGGTCATGGAGCCTTCAACCCTAAATTTCACCTGGCCACAGGATCACCATTCCCCTTCGTCACCATCTCCCACCTTGTGTGTCAAAAGTTGCCTGCACCCTCAGAGTCCACCTTCATTTGCAAAGCCACAAAATCAAAGGCAGAAAAACAAACCTAAACAGCCTCCAGTAGATGACTTGAAGTAGCAGTACCTCACAAAGTCCAAGTACTACCACAATGATGTAACAACCAAGGTAGCACAGTAAAACAATGTAACAACAGGATGTGAACCATGTGTGGTACATAACATAGAATGATGCACCACGAACGGATGTGTACTGTCACAGCTCCCATGTACAGGCGCAGGAGTGGCATGAAACAACCAACCCCACCGTGGCCTGGGTGCCTGCAAGGTCAAACTTACACAGGCTTCTGGGATCCTGGTGGGGAAGGAGGGTCAGGGTTATGCAGTTGGGACAGCCGTTGGCATACTGGATAACTGGAATGAGGGGCAGAAGAGGGGACTAAGAATGACACGTAAAAGTAGGGAATCCACTAAAATGGAGTACTTGCATTAACACATACACAATCATAACAAACTTGTACATCATTGTCAGGGCCTTCCGGAGTCCAGGAGCAGGAGTGGCATGAACCAACCACCCCCTCTAGGGTTTTGACGCCTGCAAGCTTGGGGCTTGCACAGGCATCCGCAACCCCAGCGGGGAAAGAGGGTTAAGGAACGTTGGTTGGATAGGTACGGGAAGCAGGAACACCGGGTAGAGGGTACAGGGTTTACAATTGGATAGGACTCGGGGTGATTATGAAAAAAAAAACATACCAAATTGAATTACACATTCATCCATGCAACAGTGCACCCCCCAGCAAGCCTATGTAGAGCAGTTTGAAAGAAAAACAACAAGACACTCAGCTCTGGTTTTGAGTGCTGGCCTCCTGCCTGCGCACTCTCAGGTCCGGTTACAGGAGCACTTCAATGCTGCAAAGAGAGCCACAGTTAATAATCTGTGCATGCCCATAACACACAAACACACCACCAAAAATGCCCCATAGCAACAAACTACTCTACAAACAAACAATCTGGTGTGGATGCTTCGTACCCATACATAACATTACCCCTGTGATGGTTCATACACAGTCAATGCAGTAAGTCAGGCGCCGGTGGGTGCGCGGCAAATGGAACACCAATGTGGCACGAGTCACACAACATGCAATGTTCCCTGGGTAAGCAGACAGACGCATATAGCAAGGTATGACTCCAGAAAAAGTTGTGTCCCACCATGACCGTAAAAAATAGGCAGTGCATGTTTCAAAATGTACATGGAAATGAAATGCACTGCACCCGAGTTTGTCCCTTGCTTTATGTCCCTGTGAGCTGCTCCTTTCCATGTCTCGGAAGGCAGCATGGGTGATACAAGTGCCTCAATGGCCCATGGTGGACCGGAGGGTATGTGCCACTGACCCTGCAGGTGCCCCAGACAACCTTACAATCAACTAGACATCAGTCTACCAACACATCTGAGCTGTATTGTGTGCTTCAACACCAATATTCATCCAAGCTCACCCTCAGTGCTGCTACTAAGCCTGCATGTGCAACTGGCCTGGTGGAAGCTTTGCTGTGTTGTGGCCCCCCTGTGCTGCTCACCTTGCCTGGAGTTCCTTGGAACACGTCAGCAGTCCTAGGATGTATGTCTGCAATCCCTGTGCCTCTGCTTACGCACACATGTGCATGTGGGCACCAACAAACGTGTCCAGAATCCAGACGTCCAATGGGCCATGTCTGCTGGCAAAGGTGGTCTGGAGGCTCATCCCCCTGCAGAAAGGGCATGAAACACATGATTAATGCTTCAGAGTCATCTGTGTGTGTCTCTTCAGGCATCTCATTACTGGACCATGTCAGAGACGTACATCAGAAATCACACCATCAGTCCGTCTTTCACATCCAAAGTGTGGAACACACTATCTACGGCATGAGTTGCAACAAGCACGTGTACAGTAAAGATAAGAAACATACTACACAATGCATAGCAATGAATGTACACATTAATCATGAAACACACCATCTAGCAAAAGCAGAACAGTGGTCAATAACACAGCAATCATCCCCACTAGGGGTGTTAACACAAGTTTCACAGCACCAGACATGCCACAGATATGACAGTCCAAAGCCCTTGTGTAATAGGCTGTTACACCGAACCATCCTTGCGAGCTCATGTATAAGGGAGGAAGGAGTGTCTTATGTGAGTCAAGGACCCCAAGCAGCAAACACATACACAAGACAAGCCTGAAGGGCCCAGCTGGAACAGACAGTGGGTGCTTTCAAAAGCCACAAAGCACCGCACCGTCACATGAAAGCACAATAGACAAGCAATTTTAAACTATATTAACTAATTACACTAACTATGAAAAACCTACATTACCTAATTAAACTAACTATCAAACAGAAACTTAGCTAACTAAACTAAAAGAAAAATCAAAAATGGCCACATGTGACCCGGGGGGGAGGGGAGGCACCCAGGAGGGGGGAGGTACAGGGTGCTGCCCAACACCCACATGCGATGATGCTGAGCCAAAAAAAAAACCTCCATGGGCTCAACGCCTGCACAGCCCGACCTATGTGGGAGATAGATGGTCGTCCGAGTCTGGCTCATCCTGGAAAGGAGGACGTGGCCAGGCTAGCCGCAGCTTGCCCCTCGACGGCAGCAAGTCTGGCGGACGGGTGAGCCTGGTTCTGTGTGGCGATGTGATGTAGGTCTGCATGCAGAACCTCACGTGATACACGTGCTTCCTCTTGCAAGGTAGCACGTGTAACACGGAGTTCCTCCTGCAAGGCCAGGATGGACAACTGCTGCACCTCACGGCAAGCCTGTAGCTCAGCCGAGATGGTACGCTCAAGCTGTGCAAACCTCTCCTCTGCCCGCTGCCTCTGGGACATCATAAGGACACTCAGAGTGGATCTGAGGGAAGCATACTCCTCCCTCAGGGCATCCATGTGTGCCTCTGCATGAGTAGCAATTGCTTGACGCAGAGATGAAATTTCAGCCTGGCGTGCCCTGTCTGAGGCCGCCATGCCCAGCCTGAGCGAGCGGGCCGTGGACCGTGCCGCCTGCTGCTGGAGAAGCATCTGCCTAGCAGGGGGGAGCACAGATCAGGCCATACGCCCCATGCTCTCAGCGATGTTCTCCATTGCTGCACCCTGCCATTCTGAATTGGCAGTCATGTCTTGCTCCCACTCAGTATACTGCAGTTGCGAGCGGCGACCGCGTTGCTGGGCTTGACCCCTGCGGGACCCAAGGCCCGGGTGTCCTCGCTGTGTTGGCACCGCTCGCGGCTGCACGACTACATGCCCCCGTCGACGTGATGTCCCAGGCACATCAGTGACTGGTATGGAGGGTGACCCTGCGTCCCGATCCACCACGGGCAGAGGAACCAAGACTGTCTGACCCTTCAGTGCAGGTGTCGCGGACAGAGGAGTGTCCACATCAGAATCACTCACCCCTGACACATGGACTTGATGCTCATCCAACTCGACATGGACGTCAGAGTCGTCATCAGGGCTGGACTCATAGGCAGCCAGAGACAAGATGGACTGTAGCACTTGGGGGTTTTCATGGCCTACCACCCCACGACCCCCACTTGTGCCGGGTTGATGTAGTGGTAACAACCCTGTGTCTGGCATGACAACACCATCCTCCGCCTCCATTGCGTCATCACCTGAAAAATAGAGAGAAAAAAGGTCACTACACATGTCAGAAGCACACAACACACACACACACCGACAACAAACACATCAGGCAGACATGTGACACACAAAATAGAACCTGGCATGCATGCTGGGTCAACTTTGAATTTCTTCTGTGATCAGACCTGTTGAAAGGTGGCAGTTTGCATAGAAGTGGGTCTATGCAGTGCAGCAAATGTGTATGTCACTCACTACCTACATGTACAAGGACTCCATGGTGTGTGTCAGGAAATGTGAAGGCAGTGCAAGGTCAAATTCAGGCATCATGTGCACTGTGCATTCAATGGGTAACCTATCTACAAGCAAACCACCCCTCCACCCAAGTACAAAAGCAGGGATGCCTGGCATGGTATCAAAACCATAGACCTGTGTATTGACAGGCAGTGTTGACTGGCATCAACAGCTTAATGTGATTCAAATGACAACACTGCAAATGATGATGGGACAGTAAGTAGGACACATGATGAAAACTCTGGAGGCCGCCCACGTGTGAAGAAGACACTACAATAGTCGGACAGAGTCATTGGCCATTAAAAAGGCTGAGGCCTGTGACCCACATAGATTGTCAGACCCTAAACATGTGTGCAACGCAGTACTGAGCCACAGTTGACATGGGAAGGCTGATGAGATAACATGCAATGTATGTCACCCAGGACTTGTATTACAGTGATCATCCAGTCAAGGACACATAGGGGCATGCGTGCAATGCACATGGAGCATGAATGGGCACTCATGTCCCAGCGGGGCATCTGACCTATGCACAGTACAAGTGAGATACGCTGCATCAAGTAATAAGGCTGTACCACACAGCATATGTCTGGCAGATTGTACGCTGGAAGTTAGCATGTACATATGACGCATGAACAGGAAAGTACACAATGGGCCTCATTACGACCCAGGCGGTAAGTTACCGCCTGGGTCGTACCTTTACCACCATGGCGTAAACTACGTTTACGCCATGGTGGTTGGCGGACTTACCGCCCCATTCCGAGGTTGGCGGGGCGGTAAGTCCCCAATCCCCATTTACCCTTCCCCATTCCCATTTTTGCCCCATAGGGCATAATGGGAGTGGGGAAGGCGTTAATTACGCCACCGTAAATTACGGTGGCGTAATTAACAACAAGGTCCCTTAGCGCCATGGGTTTTAACACCTGCTAAAAGCAGGTGTTAAATCCTCCATGGCGCTAAGGGACCTCGGAATCAGGCGGTAAGGGTCGGCGCTGTTTACGCTGCCGTAAACCCCTTACCGCCTGGGTCGTAATGAGGCCCAATGGCAAGATTGAAGCAGACCAGTGCAAAGGTGGAACTGGGGTGCAGAGTGGCGGAGGAGGGGCAAGGGAGCATGCCTACATGGAGTACCCGCATGCAGGCAGAGGACACATGCACGTCAGTCATGCTATGACATTGTGCCTGGGCTGAGAGGAAGGTCACCCCACGCCACATGCAGAAGGGCCGGTGAGCTGGAACATGGACCGGAGGGGTATACTGGTAACCAGCATGTGAGTAGGGTGCAATAGTGGTGATGCGGACAGTCCCCGTCTGCTCCACATGTCCACCATCCAGCAGAGCAGACATGCATCATGGAAGCATTGCATTACTTACTCATCAGAACCATGTACACGTCACATGTAGTGGCAATCATGCACAACACATCCCACAAGTAAAACGCACACGTCCTCAACAAACATGCATCAACACTCACTGGACTGGGCATCAAAGTCCAGCATCTCTCCCACTTCTTAGACTGATTCAGGTGGTATGAACTTCGCAACGAGTGGCCCATGCGGAGTGAGCTCTTCCTCCTCTGGTGCAGGCCCACCACCAGTCACCAGAGTCAAGTTGTAATTTGAGGCACGCTTAGCCTTAGCGCTGCGTTTGAGGTAATTCCAACGCTTTTTGCACTCTTGCACCATGCGCACCTCATGGCCGAATGAACTGACAAGTTCCGCAGCATGCTTCCAGAGGGTGTCACGGTGGGCAGCCGTAGTCTGACTATTGGCACCCACTACCATGTCACGGCTGTGGCCCCGCACGTAGTCCACAAGGAAGTCCAGTTCCTGCTTGCAGAAAGGCTTCTTCCTCGACATGCAGGAGGTCGTGGCTGTGTGTGGGGTCCCAGCCTGTGCTGCAGGTGCAACCTTCCTCCTCTTGGACTGTGGCGCAGACCTTGGCTGGCTAATGCCGCCCTGACCAGTATGGCCAGTGGGTTCGGTGGATTGAGCCAAGGGAGTGGCAGGTGGAGGGATGACCAAAGGCCTGACTTGTGTCACTGGCAGCTGGCTGCCCTCTAATGGACCCTGCGCAGCAACATCTGCTGTGGCAGGGTCATTGACCGCAACGGTCCTGGTTAGCAGACTCACAACCGGGGTGTTGTTGGGTGCAACTGCCCAAGCACTTGCCAACACCCGGCTGTTCGGGGCAGCAGATAACATAACTGCCCCAGGGACACGTGTCTTGGTCAGAGCAGCCCTGCATGCCCCTATGGTTTCCCTCCTGGCCTGTTGTAAATCTTCCAAGGGCTCCTCAAGTGCCAACGCAGCCTGCGCTGGCAGACCCTGAGCCTGGGTGGCGGTGTCCACAGCTGCACCTGCAGCTACCACTACCCTTGGGCCCGTGGCAGTCGATGGAACGGACTGCCGGGTCACACGGGGGCAAGTGCCAGATGCAGAGGCTGCATCTCCCGGAACCACAGGGGGTGGTGGCATGACTGCACCGACACATGGCACAACATTGTGCTCAAGTGGCGCACCCCTGCCTCTTCCCCCTCTGTGGCCGCCCTGGACACCCTGGAGTCCCCCTACTCCCTGGTCACTACGGCCATGTCCCTGACCACGCCCGCCATGAGGAGTATGCCCAGCTGAGGCGTCCCTCACCTTTGCTGGCCTCCCAACCATGACACAGATGGAGCAGTGCCGGCACAGATGGAGTAGTGCCAATGGGAGGTGTACAGCACAATTGACCTGGGCAATTGGGGTGAAGGGGGTGGGAAGCAAGATGTTAACAGCCCGCCTGCACCTGCAAGGCTGTATGTGACCCCGGTGATGTAGTGACGGGTCACGCAACGCTCAGGCACCCCAAAACTGCAGTAAAACTGTGCACGCAACCCTGCAGCCTACGTGCGTGGAATCAACCTCCCGCAGTACGCGGTAGCACCCAGTAACACGAATAACGCGTACGCATGGGAAACGCAGGCTACTATGACCTCGAAAATGGGTGTGATACAGAGGGGCACCCGCAGTGGGAAAAATAGCGTGTGCGACTCACCGTCTGACTAGCGTGATGCAGAAAAACACACGTAGCCAATACCCCCGCCAAAAGAAGAGATACGTCCTTGATAGCTGTGAAGTTGTGATGGCGCACGAAACAACAGGAAGCAGCAACACACGTTGGTCTCCACGAAAGGCACGTAAAGCGAACTGCTGCCCCTGCTCACCTTTAACCCGTGCTGAGGGAAACGCCCGAGCGCGTCACGTCACTTACGCACATGGGCCCTTTCCTCGGATTACACACGTTCACACGCGGACGTGCAGTTTTTCACGCGCGCTGAACCACTATGCTAACGTCACGAGGGAAACAGCCGCGCACGCCCGCACGTCATGTCACAGAGGCGCTTACGCTTGAAGGGCCTTTGGTCCAATGAAAGCACGCACGAGTGCTGACACGCTTACGCGCTAGGGGCCTTTCCTCGAATTACACGCTGACATGCAAGATTTTCACGTGCCAAATCACTGTATCAAGCAGGCCACGCGTACACACATGGAAGACCACGCTCCTGCCCAGAAGGCCATTTTCCTGCCCCCCATAGCCCCGAGCACGCTCCCACTATCCATCTGCTGCTGCCTGTCTGCCTGCTGCCCACGTGCATTGCTATTTGGTGCCTGCACGTCAGCCATCTTCAGGGGTCCAGTTGCTGTGTCCACCCCTGCTGGAACAGAAGACTCCCGACTGGGATACCATCGCTCCACAGCCCAGCCCCAGGACCCAGTTGCCCACCCACTCCTGCCTCTGGGGTTGCCATGTCGGGCACTACACCATCTGGAACCACTGGCAACCCCCAGCCAGAGAGGCAGACGGCCACCAGCTTCACTGCCACCGAAGTTGGTGTCCTGGTGGAGCATGTCCTGGGGCATTATGATGCCCTCTTCGGAACATCACGTGACAACAAGGAAGGACGGGAGAGGATCTGGGACGACGTAGTGGTTGCCATCAACGCGGAGGGGGTGGCAACCCGCGACATCAAGCACGTCAAGAAGCGCTGGGAGGACTTCAGGTCCAGGACCCTCCACAAGGCCCAGCGTCTCGCGGAGGGGGGCCGGGCACGCCTGAGTTCCATCCAGATGAGGGTCCTGGAACGCATAGGCCCAGCGCACCACGTCCAGATCCTTGGGAGGCAGACCCGTCTGGAGTTGAGCGGTGAGTGGCCAAGCATTGCTGTGTGAGACAGGGCATGTTGCAGTGTGCTGGTAGTCTGATGCTTGTCTGATGCTTGCCTGTATGTGTGACATAGGCCATGTGTGTGTGCAGGGACATCATGGTCATGCATGTGAGACCAGTTATGTGTGAGCCACATGGTTGGTGCATGTGTCTTAAAGCAACATGGGGAGCTCTATGTGGAATGCACACATGAGTGCATGGCTGTCTCTGTTCCTGGACCTGGAGGGGGGGTGAGGAATGGGTGCTGATGTCATGTACATGTATGATGCACATGTGTGTGTGTGTGCCTGAGAAGTGTGTGTGTTACTTTGAAACGCCATGGATGCAAGTGACTTTGAAGGCAGCATCTTGGTTTCCAGGGGCTCTTCTACATGGATGTTGATGTTGATTGCAGGTGGCGGACTGTTTCTGCATGTGTGTTGTGTGCATTCACCCATGTGTTGTGGAATGACAGGATGGAAGTGACATTTGACCCTGCCACTCATGTGTTATTGCTTCCTGTCTAGGGTATTTTGTACTGTGCCCTGATGCTTGTGGTCTATGTCTCCCTCTACGCAGCGAAAAGTGAAGAAGAGGGCAGAGACGGCGCTGTGGAGCCAAGCGGCGGGGATGCCTCCACTTGGCGGCGACGCAAGGCCCAGCCACCCTCCCAGGAATTACCATCATCCGGGAGCGAGGGGGCTGGTGCTGCGTCTGCCTCAACGGCTGTGGCGGAAGGGCCGGGTGAGCCCCCACAGGGACTTCCAATGGTGGAAGACGGTGTGGAGACATCCAGGTTGGTGGTCTCCACAGAGGAGGAAGAGCCCGCTACTGAGCCGCACATGGGGCCTGGTGGGGGTAGTACCACTGGTGCAAGTGGTGCTGTCCAGGGCCAGGGTCAGGAGGCAGCACAGGTCACCATGGAGGGGCCTGTCCATGTCGCTGTCCTTGACCATGTGACTGCACCATCATGCACCAGCAGGGAGGCCCTGTCCCAGGCCCGTTCGCAGGTAGGGGAGAGTGCCATGCCACCTGCCTCTCCACTAACTACGGACGAGGGGTCCCGCGACCATATGGGATCCATCCTGGTTGGTGTCGCGTTGCGCACGTGTGTCATTTGTGATGACGTGCATTCTTCCTGGGCGGAGAACACACGCCATCACGAAGAGCAGCGTCGTGACGTGGGACTGCTGGGAGGGGCCCTGGTCGGAGGGTTCCTACATGTGACGCGCACTCTGGCGGACCTCTCCTCCTCTGTGGGGGCTATGTGCCAGTCGTTCTCCACATCGTCTTCCGTCCCAGATTCCACCAGGGCCCTCTGTGGACCTGGCCTGACCAACACAAACAGCTTGGTGGAGATCCCATCCCTGCCACAGTCGGGAGTTGGCAGTCCAGCAGGGGTGGACACCACAACTGGAGACCAGCAGATGGAGGATGTGCAGGCACCATCGGACAGGGCACATGGACAGCAGCAGCAGCAGCAGCAGGAGCAGGCTGTAGGTGGGAGCAATGATGGCTTGGGGCCATCAACATCGGAGGGGCAGGCATTGGCCGGAGGGCAGGAGGACCCTGGACAGGACATGTCTTCCGTGTGGCAGCGGTTGGGCCATGCGATAGATGTAGAGCGGCAGCGGGCGGAAGAGGCATGGCTCACGATGGTCAGGGCGGAGAACTCCATGTGTAGGGCCCTGAGGCGGGCCGAGTGCCTCGAGGCCATTTGCAGGGACCTGGAGTTCCAGTTGTCATCGTCCCTGCGAACCCTCGGGGCCATGGAAGAGGACCGCCTCCGGGACATTGAGCAGAGTTCGATGATGCCCTGGCCCGGGACATCCAAAAGTGAGCCGTCGGACTAGCCCGCTGCCCTTGTAAATAGTTAGTGTTAGGTTTCCTTTGTTTTTTTCTTTATTTTGGTTGCGCTTGGACAATGCACCACGTTTCTGTATATAGTTTTTCATTAGGTAGTATTTTTGATAGGTTTCATTTCTTCAGTTGGGATCATGGACCCTGGATTGTTCATCTGTATACAGTTCACTATTGGATTCATCTCTTTTTTTTTATTTCCCCATGGAGCAATGGTTTTCACTTTTGTTTTTCCCTTGGATTTGCTTTGTTGGACTATGACTTTGGACACCTTTCCTTTGGATTATGATTTCTTGATTTTCATTATTTTACGGACATGCAGCTTTTCTTTTTTAATTCCCATTGTTGTTTGTTTGATTTTAATTCCATTCATGTTGCTTTTAATACATTGTTTTCTTCATACTTCGATGTGTGGTATTATCTCATTGGTTTCATGCATGTCATGATATGGGTTTTCACATTCACTTGCAACCATTGTGTGTGTGTGACGGACATGTGTTCATTTACATACTTGCCATTGGGGTTGTATCATGTAATTGCCTTTTCTATGTGGGTGGATGCAATACTTGGCTGGGTCTTTGGGCTGGGGAGGCTGGCCATAGGGGCCATGATTGAGGATCGTCATGACCTGGGGGACATGAGTGGGGGCCTGCTGGCAGGTGCCTCACACTGCTGCGGGGTGGGGGTGCAAGGGGACATGAGTGGGACATGAGTGGGGGCCTGCTGGCAGGTGCCCTACACTGCTGGGGGGTGGGGGTGCAAGGGGACATGAGTGGGGGCCTGCTGGCAGGTGCCCCACACTTCTAGGGGGTGGGGGTGCAAAGGGACATGAGTGGGACATGAGTGGGGGGCTGCTGGCAGGTGCCCTGCACTGCTGGGGGGTGGGATGCAAGGGGACATGAGTGGGGGCCCGCTGGCTGGTGCCCCGCACTGCTGGGGGGTGGGGGTGCAAGGGGACATGAGTGGGACATGAGTGGGGGACTGCTGGCAGGTGCCCTGTACTGCTGGGGGGTGGGGGTGCAAGGGGACATGAGTAGGGGCCTGCTGGCAGGTGCCCCACACTGCTGGGGGGTGGGGGTGCAAGGGGACATGAGTGGGACATGAGTGGGGGCCTGCTGGCAGGTGAACCACACTGCTGGGGGTGGGGGTGCAAGGGGACATGAGTGGGGGCCTACTGGCAGGTGACCCACACTACTGGGGGGTGGGGGTGCAAGGGGACATGAGTGGGACATGAGTGAGGGCCTGCTGGCTGGTGCCTTGAACTGCCGGGGGTGGGGGTACAAGGGGACATGAGTGGGACATGAGTGGGGGCCTGCTGGCAGGTGCCCCACACTGCTGGGGGGTGGGGGTGCAAGGGGACATGAGTGGGGGCCTGCTGGCAGGTGCCCCACAATGCTGGGGGGTGGGGGTGCAAGGGGACATGTGTGGGGGCCTGCTGGCAGGTGCCCCACACTGCTGGGGGGTGGGGTGCAAGGGGACATGAGTGGGACATGAGTGGGGGCCTGCTGGCAGGTGCCCCACACTGCTGGGGGGTGGGGGCGCAAGGGGACATGAGTGGGGGCCTGCTGGCAGGTGCCCCACACTGCTGGGGGGTGGGGTGCAAGGGGACATGAGTGGGACATGAGTGGGGGCCTGCTGGCAGGTGCCCCACACTGCTGGGGGGTGGGGGTGCAAGGGGACATGAGTTGGTGATCAGTAGTGCAAGGAGACATGTGGCTTTGCTGGAGCCATACCAGCAAGCTGCTTTTGAAACAGAAACTGAAGGCCCATGGACCCCAGTCAGTATGGGGTTAACTTTGTGAGAACTCCACCTATATCCCTTTAACATCTTCTGTTCGTCTGGACTCCACCTCTGTCCCTTCAACATCTTCTGCCCCTCTGGCTGCATCATCACCAGCTACAAGTGCACCCTCAGCTGTTACCCATCATCAAGCTGCAAAAGTTAACCTCCTCCACTGCTACCAACCTGCTGTCTTTCGCAGTAATAAGTTATGCGCTGCATATGTCACAATTGGGTCATGGTTGGAGATGCCACCCTACCTTGATGGCTAAGGACTGTTTTGAAACACCAGGTAAATTGACACCAATAGGCCTTTTTAATGTGTCATTTTCCCCCTTTTTTAAAAAATAAATAAAAATAAATAAAATCAGAAAACGACAAAATCCCCCAAAAATGAATGTTACTTGTTTTTACCAGTTGTTACGTGTTAGATCGTACATTTTGTTCCCTTCCCAGTTACACCCTCCTTCTGCCCTCTCCCAGAAAATAGCTCTTTGAAGGGCCTGCTTCTAAGTTATAAAAATAGGCAAAATAAAACACAGACTGCACTAAAAGAACACAATGTCTTATGTGTTCTATTTTATGCAGTTTGTGCTGTTGTAATGTATTCATAAGAATGTTTATTTGTAGACACAGGTATACTTCCATACATATAGTCGTAAATAGCAGCAAATTTCCTATAGATGCATCATTTCTTTTCTGAATCGTCAAGTCCAAACTTTCACACAGATTCTTTATACAACCTCATCAACTCTATCCTAACCACTTTTCAGCTTTTATAAATTTACATATACTTGTTTTACAATGTGGGAAAATAATACAGGTATCTGTGGCTACAACACAACAGTGCCTGTTGTAGCCACAAATAAGTCCTCCAGTCTTTACTGAGAATACCGGCATGTGCGCATCTTCCAATCATAGTGTCATGCTTACCGGGAGACCGGGGTTCGCTGCTCGTGCTCTTCCTCGCTGGCGCCTCTATTCGCGCTTTCGCACTTGGGGAGGCGCCGGGAGGAGAGCTCCGGGGACATGGGCTGCAGCTCCTCGGCGCGTGCACCGGAGACCGCGGTCACGGTCCCGCGCAAGCGCCGTGGAGCGGTTGCCCAGGATTGGAGCAGCTTGCTGCTCAAGCCTCGTTCTGGGTCCGCCGGCACCTGGCAAAAATCAGGCTTGCGCTCCGGGCCTCCGGCGGCCCATAAAGGGGGAGACGCGGTCGGGAGCAGATCGCGTCTCAACGCGTTCTGTTCCGGATCGTGTACTCGCTCTCCTTTGCTTCGCTCAGCGCGGCCTCAGCCCAAGACTTCTGCTTCTGCTCTCCTTCTCCTCCTGCCTGCTGCCTATTTGGTTTTCCCTAGGACTAGTTCTGGTCCTCTTCCAGGTCTTCTCCCAAGGTCCCAGCCAGTTTTCCCTTCTATTCCTGGTTCCTCTCCCTTGCCAGCCCTAGTTCACCTGCCTGCCTTCTCCTTCCTCTCCTCTCTGGCCAGGCCCCTTCTCAGTGGTTCCCTCCAGTGTCTCTCTTGGGACTGTCTCCACAGCTTTGTACTCTCATCTTCACGGCCTCTAGTACCAGCTATAGAAGTACGGATTCCACACCTTTGGTCTCTCATTACCACAGCCTCCAGTGTCAGCCACGGGAGTACGGCTCCCACACCTTTGGACTCTCATCTTCATGGCCTCTGGTACCAGCTATAGAAGTACGGATTCCACGCCTTTGGTCTCTCATCACCACCGCATCAGTGTGAGCTACGGGAGTAGGCTCCCACATCTTCGGACTCTCGTCACCACAGTATCCATCGCCAGCTACGGGAGTACGGCTCCCACTCTTTGGGACTCTCGTCACCACAACATCCATTGCCAGCTACGGGAGTACGGCTCCCACTCTTTGGGACTCTCGTCACCACAACATCCATTGCCAGCTACGGGAGTATGGCTCCCACTCTTTGGGACTCTCAACTTCTCTAACATCCAGTGCTAGCTTCTGGAGTCCTGCTCTCTCATATTTGAACTCCGGAGCCTCGCCTCTTCAAGGATTATCTCCTTCAACTTCTCCGGTCTGTGCTTGCACAGCTCAGACGTCACTGAATCCAGCTTGTGGCGTTGGGAATCGGCCCATCTTCTACCCAGTATCCATTCTGGGTGGTGGAGAGGCTGGTTGCTTGTGTCACCTGTTCTTCTCGTCAGTCTGGCTGCCCCGTCGAGATCAACCAGGAATTCAGGTACGCAACTCTCCCGTGATTCTCACCTTAACACATAGATCATTTAGATAGCTGGTCGTTATGCTGTTCATTGAACTTTTTTATAGCCGCGGTTATGGGATGATCGCTAAAAAAAGAATGATGTATATATTTATATATATTCAGTGAAAAAACTTTGTTAAAGGGAAGTTATGGTTAAGTTGCACTAATAAAACCTATGAAAGTCAGTGAAATACGTTGTTAAAGGGTTGTTATGGTTACAAGTAACACTGGAAATTCCCAGAACTTTGCAAGTAAGCTAAGCAACCATAATTCATGCTAGCACCAGGCACAGCTAAAACTAACACCCAGGACATCAAAGATGACAGCACAAATGGCATTGAGAACATCCTGATGAAGTCACATATGAAATACATTTTGATGAAAAGTCGCTACAAGGATTTTTGTTTATAATGTTGGTAAAAAGATGTCAGGGGTGATCGGGAGACCTATAATGAACTACTTAATGTATTAAATAATGCACTCATCTAACCAAAACATTATATTGGAATCTTGTTGCCCATTTCAGAAGCAGGCTAACAAGCTCTACGCCATCTTCCTTGACTGCTTCTGCAACCACACAGGATACTCTTGTGGGGCAGAGCAATCCAGAGGCCACCTCAAAGGCCATACAGAATGCTGTCGACCCTTAACATTCAATGATCACAGTTCTATGTTTGTACTGCAATGCACCGATCTGCAGGGGTGGCAGTTTCATAGTTATTTTGAGGAGGCAGTTAAGGAGCATGAGAAACACTGCCACCTACCTTAAATTTAAGGCCCGCCCAACATCTTCCTCTGTCCACCCGTCCCACTGTCTCTGTGGTATGTACCCCTTCCCTCCCCCACATTATCTTAGCTCTCCTGAATATAAACAAAAAAATGCCTGAAAATACAAAATCAAAAACACACAAAAAAAAACTGTACCGTTAGGAGCCACCTTTCACAGTTAAAAAATAGAACTGAAAAAACTATCACAGGTCCATTTGCAACATACATAGTTTGCAGACAGCGCGGTAGCTGGGAAATTCCAGGCATGGAATGGGGGAATGAAAATCATTTAAATAGTTTTTTTCGCAAAAGTGGTTGCTCTTAAAAGAACTTTTATTTTCTATTTTTGACTTTTATATATGTTTTTGATTTTTTTTGTTTTATGTACTAGACTAGTATACAGTACTCATTTCTTTTGTAACTTTCACAGAAAGTGCTTCTATTTTTTTCTCTTTTTCCTTTTTTTATGCATCTTTTAAAGAATACTTAAATCCATATGTTATGTGTTTACAGAAACGTCTTCAATGAATTTTGAAAGTTTTCAAGAAAAATCTAATTGCCCACATCAGTTACATGCAATCCATGACAATATTAAATTTAATATTTTCATTATGAAAAGATGTCATACCAACATCCTGCTGCACACACAACCTTGTTCACTTTGTGCCTTTCTTTCTCAATTTGTGGACAAAATATTTTTGAACACATCCACATTTGTCTCTAAGGTATCCGAGAATGTATTTGTTTGAATTTGGAAACAGTTGTATCAACTTTCCAAACGTATCCTTCATTGCAAACTGTAATGATATTCCAGTAACGTAGCCCAAACTGTTGCCTTCACAGTGAACTACATGTCTGGATGATTCAAGTGAACCATATTCTCACAAAACGGGAAGAAGTATACCCATTTCTTCCTTAAACTCCATACCATAAAACTTGAAATTCACTGAATCCAAGATTCGCAGACAATCAACAGTGCTCAGAATACATCTTCAGCGCACTCAACAAACAAAACTACTGCTACCCTCTATTCCTCTACACCACACACATGAAACCTGATTGGCTCATCCTCCAATGTCTGTGGACATGCACAATAGTCCGCAGCCTGTGAAGTCCCCTTTCCATGCCAGTCATCCTTAAAAGACCTGGATGACATGTTAGATGTCCACAGACTACCATGGTGAATGCAGACACCATAGCACAGGGAAGCCCTTCTACCCTTTCTACTTTCATGTTTGTAACACTCCCTCATTGAAAGCTTTCAAACTGTTACATACCCATCTACCAATCACATTTTAAAACTCTACATGTAACCCTTTCATCTCAGTTCAACTCTTCAGATGTACTCTTGAACTCTCAGAGTACATGACTCCTGTTACTTACAGCCACCTGCATCAAACACTACTGTAAAACTCTCCAAGATTTCTATCTCCAGATTCAACATCTGCATCTAACAAGAAATAGCACAGGTATGCTTAAATGTTTTAAAGTATTCTGTTACAAATATATATATATATATATATATATATATATTACATGGCCACAGTAGTGGCCATGTAGTTATGGTTAAGTTGCTGTTTCGATAGGAAGAGCACTTTTTGGGCGGCTTATAACTTTGCTCTCCCTGGACGGATCCTCACCAAACTTTGCAAAAAAGTAGTTAGGTCACTCTGAATTTTTTTGCAAAGTTTGGTCAGGATTCATCCAGGGGGGGAAAAGTTATAGGGGGGGTCCCAAAACTTTTTTTTCCCATAGACTGAATGGGAAAAAACTTTGCGCACGGCTACAGCCCGAACCGCTGGACGGATTTACACCAAATTTGTGGCAGGAGCGGCGGCCTGGTCCCAAAAGCGTGCTTTTGTAAATTTGGTGTAAATCTGTCCAGTAGTTTTTTTAAAAATGACCAAAATGTAAGGCAAAAAAATTAGTGATATCTCTGTTCGCTTCGCGGACGGACTTCCCTGTTCGCTCCTCGGACAGCACCCTGATTGGCCCATGGCCTTGCGTCATGTCCGCGGACATGCAACGTGTTTGCTGATTGGACGGCGAGGGGCGTGGAGCGCGTCAGATTTTATGTGGCGCCCGCCATCTTGTATTCGCAGTCGACCGCGTACAGCACAGTGAAACGTGGATAAAAAATTGTATTTAGTGCCGTGTGTTGGTGTGTAAGAGTGTTTGGGGAGGGTGGGGGAGTATGAGATGGATTCAATGTTTTGTTTTTTTATGTGCTAGACGTTTTTGTTGCGTTCGATTTGTCCACGGAGAACACGGCTGTTCTGACATTTTGTAAATAAACTAAATGGTGGGGTGTTTAGAGGACGGAGTATGTGTCATTTTTGTTCGCAAGGAAGGTAAAAATGAGCTATGAACACTCGTGGTGTACTTAATTGTTCGTAAATACACAAACTGGGGGTGTCCTCAGGACGCTGTCCGTATTGTAATCTGTCTAGTTGAATGTGTTCTAAGAACACTCGCAGTGTCCCGAAATGGTTGCAATTACACAAAATGGGGGTGTTCTGAGAACGTTGTTTGTATTGTTTGTTGTCAGGGTGAAAGTGTTTTAAGAGCACTCCTTTTGTCCGCTAATAGTACAATTTCCTAGGGGCGTCAACCGACTTTTTGTCCACTAAAGAAACGATGAATCCGGCTGGTGTGCACCGACATTATGTGATAATCCGATGACTGGCGCTATTGACCTGGCTGACTTGCTTTTGCGACACTAAATCATATCTCCCGCCCCTAAGCCTGATATTATCAAAGCATTCATATTCCCTGCCTCTCTCCGTGACGTTACAGGGTGCGTAATCAAACGCGCCCAGTCGTCTCCAGTACTACGCGACTTTACACAGAACCCGGAAGACAACACACATTATGTCACAACACAGCGCGCCACAATTCGGAATATGAAACTCTGATTTAAAAGCAAACAGCAAGATTGTAAATGTTGTAAAGTACATTTATTTGACATCAAATGTTTAGAGAATGTTCAGCAATTTGCATTTGTCTTTGTTGTCGATCCGCAAAAGTTTATGTTGAGACACGCGATGTTCCTTTGCGGTACAGAGAGTGATAGATCAGCTTACAACTCAGTGAGCCACAATTCGGAATATGAAACTGTGGTTTAAAAGTAAACAGCAGGATTGTACATTTGGTAAAGTACATTTATTTCACATGAAATGTTTAGTGAATATTCAGCGATTTGCTATTGTCTCTGTTGTCGATCAGCAAAAGTTTATTTGGAGCCACGCGTTGTTCCTTTGCGGTAGATAGGCTGTTGGTTAATGATAAAAGCAGTAAATGGTCGCTCTGATAATCGGAACGTTGCTCCAACAACGAGCCATTAGACCACCCTATTGGTTGGTATGTTGTTTGTAGCCGCAAGTACTGCGTAAGGGCATATTGGTCCTTGGCGATTGTCCCATAAAATGGTGAGGGTCATGAAGGTGCATATTTGGACCTGCACCTGGCAGTTGAAGACCCCATCCGCTGGAGTCTGTAAATCGTGACATAGGCAAAATTCCTAACACATACCTGTTTTAAAAAACATAAATTAGTATCACCAGCCGATCTTCATTAAAAATCATCATTTTATTAATTAGGGCGTGAAAATTATTGCTATCGAAGATAGTGCAACAGAGTATGTTAATAATAAAATAATAATATTTTCCCATTCATATAGCGCTAAGAACCGTGAGGTATCTAAGCGGTGCTTATTATTAACCACGGTGTGTGCTGCTCATTTATCGACCACGGAAGGATGAAAGGCTGAGTTTGGCCTTGCCGGGATTCAAACTTGCGATAGCAAGCTGTGCACGTATGTCAAAGCGAGCTCTGTACTCGCTGTGCCACTTGACAGGCTACAGTGAAGTGGCACAGCGAGTAGAGCGCATGACCGCCTATAGACCGGTTAAATTATTTCTATTAACCCACCCTGTGTCGTCTGCCTTTTTCAGAGCCCACTAAATGACAGGGGATCAATTCGGCAGTGATAGTGCGCGGTAGGAAACATTATGCCACTTTCAACGAACAAGTTCAACTTGAGCGGTCTTTAATGCTACGCTATTGTAATTATATTTGGTATAAAGTAATCTAAAGGGTAACTTACAGTACAATTGCAATTTCCATTGTCTACGAGTGGTGCAGTACCAAAATACGACTCCGCGTGTGCCAACGATCTTTCACATAGTGATATAATATATAAAAGTGGTTTCGTTTCAGAAATGTCATCTTTATCTTCTCTTACGTTTTAGTAACACTCCTTCAAGAGAAGTCTTTCATCACAATCTCTGTCTTTCAAGGTCAAAACACAATACAACCTTATAGTCCGCTTTGTGAGCCTCTCCGGAGCCCGAGAAAAAAATGGAAGCAGCTGACCTTCACTGTGAACGAGCATAAATTCTTACTTTGCAACATTCTGTGTAAAGCCATCTGTAGAAGTTGTGGAAGCAGCTGACCTTCACTGTGAACGAGCATAAATTCTTACTTTGGAACATTCTGTGTAAAGCCATCTGTAGAAGTTGGTTTTTGCACACCATGTGTCTATATTGTTTGCGTGATATTAAAAAAAGTTTGTTTAAAGGACGTTATGGTTCTAAGTACAGCCGAAAGACCCCTGAAAATCACAAGTTATGGTAAGCTTTGAAAAATAACTGGCGCCACCACCGTGCACTGCTAAGACTAACACCCAGGACATTAAAGATGACATCGCAAATGTCATTGATGAAATCATTGATGACATCACGTGTGTATGTACTTTTCATGGAATTTGTGTAGTAGGGATTTTTATTATAATGTTGCGAAAAAAGTGTCAAGGATATTGCAATAAATATCATACCGTTATTAGTGCTTTGAACGATGTATTGATATAAATAGCATTGTATTATGGGATTCTATCTAGTATACTGAGCTACTAATGGAGAAACATAGCATTGTGTTCAGAGTACAAGATGAAAGTATAATATGTGTAATGTTAATATGTTGAATAATGAAATAATAATTGTCCTGAAATGTTCGAAAATTCAAAAAATGGGGTTGTTCTGAGGACGTTATTCGTATTGTGTGATTGCTTAGCTGTATGCAATGAGGGAATGGCACAGAGAGTAAAGTGGATGCTGTCCGCGGACACCGCGGCTGTTCGTGGACAGGGCGTGCTACATCCGGGTTTTTCCAGGAAATCCAACATGGAAAGAAGACTGTAAGGATCAGCCAATCAGATGTCGAGGTTGTGGATTTGTGTTGAAAGAGACTGTGGCCCTCATTACGACCCTGGTGGAGGTCCATGGTGCAATTTGCACCATGGACCATGGCGCAGAGCTGCCAACTCCGCCATGGGGGTTGGCGGACTTACCACCCCATTCCGACCTTGGCGGGGTGGTAAGTCCCCAATCCCCATTTACCCTTCCCCATTCCCATTTTTTCCCCTTAGGGTATAATGGGAGTGGGGAAGGCGTTAATTACGCCACCGTAGATTACGGTGGTGTAATTAACAAGAGGTCCCGTAGCGCCATGGATTTTTCCGCCCGGAAAATCCAGGCGTAAAAATCACCATGGCGCTACGGAAAGTCGTACTCTGGCGGAGAGGTACGCCATGCATTACGCTGGCGTAAACCCCTCTCCGCCAGGGTCGTAATGAGGGCCTGTGTGTGGTGAAGATGGCAGAAGTGGAGAAAGTCAGGGTGTTGGTGCTCGGAGTTATGTTTGTACATGGTTTACAGCAGTACGCTGAATGCAGGCATGTTGAAAAGAACTTTGATGTGAAAGGAGTGGAGGTGGTGTGGAGCAGTGTGCCTGATTGCAATTTACAGGGAATTGTACAAGTTTGTGAGGATATGGCCACGATGAACAGTCCGCATGTGGTAGTTTTGCACTATGGTACTTTCCATTTGGGCAACGTCAGTGCCCCTACTTTGTTGGCTGATTTGGAACGCTTGGTTCAAGCAGTAATGAAGATCCTTCCAAATGCAAAAGTAATTTTTTCTGGATTACTACCTAGGGCAATATGGGACAATAGTTCAGTTTTTTGTCCTCAGCAAAATATTGCTAGGTGTGTCATCAACCGAGGCATGTGTGCCTTCATGCTTAGAGCTGGTATGTTCTTCTGTAACAATGAGAATATTGATGCCAGTAATGCTGTTAATTTTAAAGAAGATGGCATTTCTTTATCTTTTACGGGAAATGCCTTTCTATTTTGGAATGTAAGGGTTGCTTTGGAGAAGGTTATGTGAAGATTTTAGGAGTAAAGTAAGAAAAAAAACAAGAAAAAAAATACAAAATAACAGGTGTCTGTCAAGCATCTGTAAAAAAAAAAAAAACGGATCTTTTCAGAGCCATCTTCAAAGGGGAAATGGGGCACACTATTTAAATTTACATTCACCACGCTCAGATTTTCGATGTGTCCGCGGACATGGCGGTAGTCCGCGGACATGAAAATCACTACGAGGGGATAGTATGTTCTATGTTACATGTATATGAAGTCAGGGATATTATGGTTAAGTTGTGCACTAAAAACCTATGAAATTCAGTGAAAAAACTTTGTTAAAGGGACGTTATGGTTAAGTTGCGCTACTAAAAACCTATGAAATTCAGTGAAAAAACTGTTAAAGGGACGTTATGGCTCAAAGTAAAACCGAAAAACCCCTGAAATTCGGCAGTTATGGTAACATAAGCAACCATAACTCGCGCCACCGTGCACTGCTAACACTAACACCCAGGACATCAAAGATGACATCACAAATGTCATTGATGACATCACTGATGACATCACATGGCTGGCTCTCCCTTTTTATCCTTTACTGACATGTCGAAGCCACATAGTTTTCTTCAGTAACAGTCAGGAAGTAAAAATTGAAAAGGTACTATATTTGTAGACTTAGGGTCCAGTCACATCATATGAAACATTTACATAGCGGAAGATACAGGCTTGAAAGAGAGCAATCCTTTCTGTGCATGAAGATAATCATTATGGTTCTCAGCACTTTCTCATAGTTTTATTTTTATTACTCTACCTTCCCTCTATATGCTCATATTTGTATACATTATACTCACTCTCCATAGAGTGAATGGGAAACATTTTTTGCTCGCGCCTACAGCCCAAACCGCTGGACGGATTTCCAACAAATTTGGACCAGGAGCAGCGGCATGGTCCCGAATGCGTGCTTTTGCAAATTTGGTGACAATCCGTCCAGTATTTTTTTTTAAAATGACCAAAAAGTAGGTCAAAAAAAATTAGTGATATCTGTGTTGGGTTTGCGGACACACTTCCCTGTTCGCTCCGCGGAAAGTGTCCTGATTGGCCAATCGTCTTGCGTGATGTTCGCGGACATGCAAAGTGTTCGCTGATTGGACGGCGTGGAGCGTGAAGCGCGTCAGATTTTTCGGTAGCGCCTGCCATCTTGGATTCGCGGACATCCCCGGACAGCGCGGTGAAACTTTGTTCAAAATGTGTATTTTGTAGAGTGTGTTGGTGTGTAGGAGTGTTTGGGGAGGGTGGGAGTGTATGAGATAGGATGAAAGTTGTGTTTTTTATGTGTTAGACGTTCTTTTTGTGTTCGATTTGTTTGCAGCCATCACGGGTGTTCTGAAATGTTCTAAATAAACTGACTAGGGGGTGTTCTAAGGAGTCAATATGTGTCCGTTTTGTTCGCAAGCAAAGTGAAACTGTTCTAAGAACACTCGCGGTGTCCGGGGAGTGTTCGTAGGGGGTGTCATGAGGACGCTGTCCGTATTGTTCTCTGTCAAGTTGAATGTGTTCTAAGAACACTCGCGGTGTCCTGAAATGTTCGCAAATAAACAAAATGGGGGTGTTCTGAAGACGCTTCTAAGAACACTCGGGGTGTCCGGGGAGTGTTCGTAGGGGGTGTCCTGAGGACGCTGTCCGTATTGTTCTTTGTCAAGTTGAATGTGTCCTAAGAACACTCGCGGTGTCCTGAAATGTTCGCAAATAAACAAAATGGGGGTGTTCTGAAGACGCTTCTAAGAACACTCGCGGTGTCCGGGGAGTGTTCGTAGGGGGTGTCTTGAGGACGCTGTCCGTATTGTTCTCTGTCAAGTTGAATGTGTCCTAAGAACACTCGCAGTGTCCTGAAATGTTCGCAAATAAACAAAATGGGGATGTTCTGAAGACGCTTCTAAGAACACTCGCGGTGTCCGGGGAGTGTTCGTAGGGGGTGTCCTGAGGACGCTGTCCGTATTGTTCTTTGTCAAGTTGAATGTGTCCTAAGAACACTCGTGGTGTCCTGAAATGTTCGCAAATAAACAAGATGGTGGTGTTCTGAAGACGCTTCTAAGAACACTCCCGGTGTCCGGGGAGTGTTCGTAGGGGGTGTCCTGAGGACGCTGTCCGTATTGTTCTTTGTCAAGTTGAATGTGTCCTAAGAACACTCGCGGTGTCCTGAAATGTTCGCAAATAAACAAGATGGTGGTGTTCTGAAGACGCTTCTAAGAACACTCCCGGTGTCCTGGAATGTTCGTAGGGGGTGTCCTTAGGACGCTGTCCCTATTTTTCGTTGTTAAGTTGAAAGTGTTCTAAGAACTATCGCGTTGTTCTGAAATGTTCGTAGGGGGTGTCCTGAAAACGGTGTCCGTATTGTTCGCTGGCAAGTTCAAAGTGTTCTAAGAACACTCACATTGTTCGAGGACATTAAAAGTTTCCCATAGATCATAGTTGAAATGTTTGACTCTATGGATGTGATATGCTGCGGTGGTTGTTGCCAGGGCATAGAGTCTTGGGTGCATGGCCAAATGGCCATGCACAAGAGAAGGAATTTAGCTGTTGAGGGTCCTATCCGTTCTACTTCTGAAAGTTTGTCAAAGAGTATATTGACAAACTGAATTTTGTTGTCACGTGGGTATGTTTGAAAGCCAACAACTGTACCCAGTGCTCCATTAACTAGTCCTTGGTCCATGTCAAGGTTACGATTAACCGTTACTCTGCAATTTAAAGATAATTTTAACATCTTTTCTAAGCCTGCTGTGTTTGAGATTGATTTTTCTAAATTATTTAGTCTTGTTGTGGCTTGGTCACACATGGGTAGTGTCATACCATGTACATCTAGTTTGTCTGTGGCGCTAATTTCCATTATTGGTTGCATTTCTTTACTTAGCATGATTTCATTGAATTTGAGACAGCTTGCAAGAGTTGGCATTAAGGCCATACAATTGACATTTTTGTGGGCTAATTGTTCCATAACATCTGTAGCACATGCATTATCGCCATAAAGTGCATTAATGTGCCGGCTTTTCAATGTTGCTTCTGCTTCTTTAGAAAGTATACGAACTCTCAAACTTTTTAAAATGTTGGCATAAGTTAGATCTGCAGATTGGCGCATTTTTTCTGTTAATTCTCTGTATTGGAAATGTTGCCAAAGGTTGACATTTCCAATGCTGCCAACAGTTTTACGGCAGAGTTTGTGCCCTAATGTTTTAAAAATAGGTTCACCTTTTACTGGTGTTAATTGAAGCAGATCTCCAAAAACAATAATGTGTTTTCCTGCAAAGAGCTCTTCATAGTCTGTTTTGAGTACTTCTTGTAATCTGAGGTGAATCAAAGCTAACATCAGGTTGGAGACCATGCTCACTTCATCTATTAGTAGCATTTTCATTTGTTTCAATACTCTGCGTAATTCCATTGCAGCTTCTGCAGAAAGTTTGTAATAGTCTAATTTGTTCTGGTGTTCTACTGGTAATAGTAGTAATCGGTGTAATGTAACACCACCTATGTTATAGGCAGCTAAACCTGTGGGGACAGTGACAACAGCTGACAGTTTGTTGTTTGTCAATTGTTGAAGGAACTTACTAATGATTTTGATTAGGAATGTTTTGCCAGAACCAGCTTCACCACTGACGTACAGTAGTATAGGTTTATAATTATGGCAGGAACATTCTTTATTTTCATGTTTTACACCATGTGCAATTTGTTTTGTTACTTCTTGAAAAATGCTACTTTGCTCATTGTTTAGTTTTGATTGTAGTATAGTTAAGTCTTCCTTATCTTCATACTGACACATGGTGTTTTCTACTTCTATCATAGCTAATTCTGCCTCATTGTTATTAGTGGTTCTCCCAGTGGTTCTTGGCTTCCTGTTACAGAAGGTTGACTACTGTCAGGAGTATCCTTATCTAATTGGGCTTGGAGTTCTTCTTCATGTTGCTGTTCATTGTGCAACATTGTTTTGTACTGTGTAAAGTTTACATCAGTTATAGTGCTTTCATTTGCTTTGAAAGCATCCTCATATGAGTCATAGTTATCTAGTAATTGTTCTTCCTTTCTCCATGGTTTCAAGAGTTGTAGCAGGGACATGTAATATACTTCTTTATGTTGAGGAGTCTTCAATGACAATTTGATATGATTAATTAAATTTGGTTTAGTGAGTTTAACTAAGTGCCGTCACAGTCTGTCACTCTATATTTACCTTTTTTTTCATCAGGTTTCATATTATTTTTGTATGTGTAGTTTTAGGCTATTTGGTATAGACACATGTTTTCCAAAGTATTACTTCTGTTTGGGTAGTATGTGTCCAATAAATTGTTTTTTAAAATGTCTTGGCTGTTTGGATCATGTTTGGCTATTGTTTCTATATCTTCATATGATTTTAGAACTCTTTTTCTAGATTTAGCTGGACCAAGACTTAGCCATACTATATTTTCAGATTTACCATACAATGAAGTACCAGTTAAACGATCAGCTGCTTCATAAGATCCACATTCTCTATGGGTGAGCATTTTTATGCCCAAGCTGTATAATTTCTGAGATACTGTTTTATCTGATGACAGGTCATTCCAGAGGTCTTGGAGCTCTGTCTTTAGTTAAGTATGCTGTGACATATCGTGCAACTGCAGTAGAATTGTCTGCAATGTACTGCACATCTATCTTTGCATTCCATATGTGGGCAATGATTGCATTATAATCATTGATATATTTTCTTCTTCTTTTCTTTTTATGTAATATGAATTTTTAGGTGACTTACCTTTAACACTATGTCTAACTGAAGACATGAGGTTGTTTACTTGACCTGTATTTGTAACTGGTCTAGGGAAACCAAATCAGCATTTGGTGTAGTATTTGCCTTTGTTTTTGTATTTGCGACGACAATATTTTCCACATTTGTGTCTTTGAAATTGTAAAATTTGTGCATGAAGATCACTATTTGTGGCTTCTGATGGAATTTCACAAGTGACAAATTTTCAATAAACTGTAAAACAGTGGCATCACTGTCTTGACCAAATTTAGGAGCATCTTTAATCCATAAAAGCATGTGGATATGTGGTGCTCCTCTGGCGTGGTATTCTTTTCTCCAAAAGAAGTGTTGCACTTCTCCAACGGGAGGAACAGTTTTATTACAAATAAAATGTAGCACAGCAATGAAGCGATGGTGAAAATATCTTGAAACATTAACAGGATCCAAAGAACAAAGTTCTCCAGGTGTTAGAATATCTATGTTTGTTTTGTTTTTATTTGATATGTGTAGGAAATCATGTAAATCTTCCCATGCATATTTTGCACAACTTAATGTAACAAACCAAGTGGGTGGGCCAAGGTTTCTGATCATACAACGTACATCTCCATGACGTCGAAACCAGTACTCTTTAGTACCACGCATATTTGCTAATAGATTTGTAATATTTGATTGGAAAAACTCATCCTTTTGTTTCACTTTCTCTAATAATTGCGTAGCTGTCATATTTTGAAAGTGTGATCCTGATTTTAATATGTGTGCAACTCCGTAACATAAAGTTGCTAGTTCACTTTCAAAGAGTAGGTGGAATATGTATTCCACATTTTGTCTAAATCTGGGATCTTCAGAATACATCCGTAATGAGCGTTATTCTGTAGCTGTTATTTGAATAGGTCTATCATCATACCTTCCTCCTTTGCCAGTAGGAAAGAGTAGAGGAAAAGCACGTGTTTCTATACTTTTTTCCCATATACTGATTGGCGATCCTTTTGTTTGACGCATTTGGTAAGTTTCCAGTACATCTTGTACGGTGTCATTACAGTGCAAAGGATGAATTGTATAATGGTCTAAAGTATTTGATATTGTAGCAGGATCTAGTAGCTCAAATTGACCAGCTTCTTGTGTTTTCTTGAATTATTTCAGTTGTATCTTTCAAGTTTTCTTCAATATTAATTTCTTTGTAATATTCATTATTCTCTTTAAGATATTGGAAGGCTTGTGTAACTTTATATAAATCTACCAGCTGTTGCCATATTTTTTTGTCTTTTGTAGGTACTCCATTTACTAATATAATTAAAGATTGCTACATTGGACGTTGCACTCCTAGAGTATGCACATTTTCTTTTAGATTTAATGGTAAATAAACTACTTTTCCACAAATGCCTTTTACCAATTCAGAGGGAGGTAATTTTGCTGTTTTTCGTTGAAGGCGTATTATTGCTTGAAATGGGTGTACTGTTTGAGTTATGATGCTCTCATATAAATTAAGTTGTTGTAGAGGTTTTAGTACTGGGTATAATTCCAAATTATTTGTGATAGAACGTGAAGGAGTTTGGTTGTTGTCAAGTTTTGTAGTGCAATAACTGCAAAGTATTAAGGGCTCAGTTATTTCATATTTGTTTTCTGCTAGAAGGTAGAGAGCTAATTCACACCATTTAGAATCTTCATTGTCTTCTATTTTGTATGATAGGTCCACAGTTTTTGTGTTACTTTTATAAAAAATTCTACGGCAACATACACATACATGGTTTGGTACTTCAGCTGATGTACTTTTAAATTTTAGTATTTCTTTTTTGTATGTGTTTAGCAAAAGGTTGCCATGTGTAGAATTGTTGCTTAATTGGTTTAAAGCTATTTCATTCTGTAAATGGCTTTCACTTCTAAACTATTTTTTCTGGATATAGTGAATTTCTTCAAGTAGGTCTTTTGCTGTACCATGTAGAAGGATGTTATTTAACTTTGCTAGTGCTAAAGCAGGACTTTTAGCATAGTACAGTTTATAGACTAGATTTCTTATAGTTGAATGATGTGTTGATATCCTTTTGATATCATGGAAAGTGGTTTTACAAGTAGGTCCTGTAATGCAGGCCAATGAATGTCCTTGTAGTCCTGTGTACTTGTGCACTGGACAGGTATCTATATTTTGCAGTAATTTAATTTTGATTTTGTCTTTGCTTTTTACATATTTATTGAGGAATTGATGTAAAGATTTGAAATATTGTTTGGGAATGTTACACATTGACGTGCATGGCCATTTGTACACTAGACGTTCTGATTCAGTTGAATGGAGGGGTAATTCTAAGTTTTCAGGGCATATTTTTGTAAGGAGTACTTCTTGTTCCATTAAGTATTATTCACTTTTTCATAACCTCAACCACTGCTATTTATGGCAATTGTATTAGTTTGCTTTTGTTTGTACGCTTCTTCATTAAAATATGGTTCTGTGCTCGTAGTGTGATTCCATTCACCTCCACAGATACTTAAGAAGTTCTTTCTGTTGAGATTTCGCTTATTGAGAAGTCTTTTTTGTAATTTAGTTATTAGTTTTGTTAGTGGTTTCATTTTGTTTAACAGTAAAATAAATACATTTCTTTTGAGAAGAATTGCACTGTCCATCAATGCTTCTAAGATTAATTTCCTACGGTAGGTTTTAAGCTTTGAACCTGATTTCTCTCCTGTTTTTACAAGATTTTGAAGGACTTTGTGACGGTATATTTTGGCTAAAATACTTTTCTTGGTATGCTTACTTTGCACTATATTAAAATTTGAAGAAGTAGTTTTATCTGTACTGATAGCTGATTTTCTGTTTATTGTTTTTTGGTTTGTTTTACATTTTGATAGAGGAAGCGAAGTTGTTGTACTTGAAACTTCTTGTGTTTCACTAAATGATTGTATTAGCTGTTTTGTTTCAACTTTTTTTACACATTCTGCTAGAGATGGATGCTTATGTTGGACACCTTTATTTTCATTTGCTCTAATTTTGCGTTGCTTTCTACGGAGTTGTCTTTTGGTAGGCATTCTTTAGGGTCTGTTGAAAAAAATAAAGAAGATATGGGTTGGGGTGTTCTGGAATGTATGTGTGCTGTGTGCATGAGCGTTTGAGTAAGATGATAAAGATGTATGTAATGGTGTGTGATTGTGCTTTGGGAACTAAAACTAGTAGGGATAGGTATTCTTGAATTTATGTGTTACTAAACTGGGGTTCAGATGACAAAAAATAGTAAGCTAGTGGTGTGGAAAAGTACAAATAGTAAATCTAATGTATACAATTAAAACAGTTGTTTGTTCTATAATATGAACATTGTAGTGGTTCAGTTGGCTAATTTGTGTGTCCAAAAATAGAAATTTGTGGGCGTTCTGGCTGTAAATCGCTGTTTAAGACATGGAAATATTTGGACAAAATGGTACAAAATCTCTATTTTAAAAAAACCGAAACAGCTCGTATTAATGTTATAGTATATTTGATTACTAATATAAATATTAAGGTGATATTTTACTTACTTTTTTTAAAATTAACAGGTGACTTCTAAGTTTTTCTTTCTTCTTCGAATTCGGCTGCTTCTTTTCAGGAAACTGGTCTTCACTGCAATTGTAAAAGCTTCAAATTAGTAACTTTGTTTGTATATAGCACTGTTTTTAATTTAGATATTGATTTTTTTAATTGAAATCCTCAGTGCCTTCTGTAAAACCATTAAACTAATTTATTTACATAAGATGCATTGCATCAGTTCAGTACATATGATATGTTCTTAATGAACAAATTGTATTGAATGACAAAATGTAGCAAAAAAAAATATCTTTACTATGTCTTGTGAAATTTATAATATATTAGGGAATACCACTATTTCTGTAAGTAAACTGTTCTAGGTAATAGCGCCTCAATGTCATGTCTAATTTAACGTAATTAAATAAATAAATAAATAAAAAAAAGTATACCAACTCTCAAACTTTTTAAAATGTTGGCATAAGTTAGATCTGCAGATTGGCGCATTTTTTCTGTTAATTCTCTGTATTGGAAATGTTGCCAAAGGTTGACATTTCCAATGCTGCCAACAGTTTTACGGCAGAGTTTGTGCCCTAATGTTTTAAAAATAGGTTCACCTTTTACTGGTGTTAATTGAAGCAGATCTCCAAAAACAATAATGTGTTTTCCTGCAAAGAGCTCTTCATAGTCTGTTTTGAGTACTTCTTGTAATCTGAGGTGAATCAAAGCTAACATCAGGTTGGAGACCATGCTCACTTCATCTATTAGTAGCATTTTCATTTGTTTCAATACTCTGCGTAATTCCATTGCAGCTTCTGCAGAAAGTTTGTAATAGTCTAATTTGTTCTGGTGTTCTACTGGTAATAGTAGTAATCGGTGTAATGTAACACCACCTATGTTATAGGCAGCTAAACCTGTGGGGACAGTGATAACAGCTGACAATTTGTTGTTTGTCAATTGTTGAAGGAACTTACTAATGATTTTGATTAGGAATGTTTTGCCAGAACCAGCTTCACCACTGACGTACAGTAGTATAGGTTTATAATTATGGCAGGAACATTCTTTATTTTCATGTTTTACACCATGTGCAATTTGTTTTGTTACTTCTTGAAAAATGCTACTTTGCTCATTGTTTAGTTTTGATTGTAGTATAGTTAAGTCTTCCTTATCTTCATACTGACATATGGTGTTTTCTACTTCTATCATAGCTAATTCTGCCTCATTGTTATTAGTGGTTCTCCCAGTGGTTCTTGGCTTCCTGTTACAGAAGGTTGACTACTGTCAGGAGTATCCTTATCTAATTGGGCTTGGAGTTCTTCTTCATGTTGCTGTTCATTGTGCAACATTGTTTTGTACTGTGTAAAGTTTACATCAGTTATAGTGCTTTCATTTGCTTTGAAAGCATCCTCATATGAGTCATAGTTATCTAGTAATTGTTCTTCCTTTCTCCATGGTTTCAAGAGTTGTAGCAGGGACATGTAATATACTTCTTTATGTTGAGGAGTCTTCAATGACAATTTGATATGATTAATTAAATTTGGTTTAGTGAGTTTAACTAAGTGCCGTCACAGTCTGTCACTCTATATTTACCTTTTTTTTCATCAGGTTTCATATTATTTTTGTATGTGTAGTTTTAGGCTATTTGGTATAGACACATGTTTTCCAAAGTATTACTTCTGTTTGGGTAGTATGTGTCAAATAAATTGTTTTTTAAAATGTCTTGGCTGTTTGGATCATGTTTGGCTATTGTTTCTATATCTTCATATGATTTTAGAACTCTTTTTCTAGATTTAGCTGAACCAAGACTTAGCCATACTATATTTTCAGATTTGCCATACAATGAAGTACCAGTTAAACGATCAGCTGCTTCATAAGATCCACATTCTCTATGGGTGAGCATTTTTATGCCCAAGCTGTATAATTTCTGAGATACTGTTTTATCTGATGACAGGTCATTCCAGAGGTCTTGGAGCTCTGTCTTTAGTTAAGTATGCTGTGACATATCGTGCAACTGCAGTAGAATTGTCTGCAATGTACTGCACATCTATCTTTGCATTCCATAAGTGGGCAATGATTGCATTATAATCATTGATATATTTTCTTCTTCTTTTCTTTTTATGTAATATGAATTTTTAGGTGACTTACCTTTAACACTATGTCTAACTGAAGACATGAGGTTGTTTACTTGACCTGTATTTGTAACTGGTCTAGGGAAACCAAATCAGCATTTGGTGTAGTATTTGCCTTTGTTTTTGTATTTGCGACGACAATATTTTCCACATTTGTGTCTTTGAAATTGTAAAATTTGTGCATGAAGATCACTATTTGTGGCTTCTGATGGAATTTCACAAGTGACAAATTTTCAATAAACTGTAAAACAGTGGCATCACTGTCTTGACCACATTTAGGAGCATCTTTAATCCATAAAAGCATGTGGATATGTGGTGCTCCTCTGGCGTGGTATTCTTTTCTCCAAAAGAAGTGTTGCACTTCTCCAACGGGAGGAACAGTTTTATTACAAATAAAATGTAGCACAGCAATGAAGCGATGGTGAAAATATCTTGAAACATTAACAGGATCCAAAGAACAAAGTTCTCCAGGTGTTAGAATATCTATGTTTGTTTTGTTTTTATTTGATATGTGTAGGAAATCATGTAAATCTTCCCATGCATATTCTGCACAACTTAATGTAACAAACCAAGTGGGTGGGCCAAGGTTTCTGATCATACAACGTACATCTCCATGACGTCGAAACCAGTACTCTTTAGTACCACGCATATTTGCTAATAGATTTGTAATATTTGATTGGAAAAACTCATCCTTTTGTTTCACTTTCTCTAATAATTGCGTAGCTGTCATATTTTGAAAGTGTGATCCTGATTTTAATATGTGTGCAACTCCGTAACATAAAGTTGCTAGTTCACTTTCAAAGAGTAGTGGGAATATGTATTCTACATTTTGTCTAAATCTGGGATCTTCAGAATACATCCGTAATGAGCGTTATTCTGTAGCTGTTATTTGAATAGGTCTATCATCATACCTTCCTCCTTTGCCAGTAGGAAAGAGTAGAGGAAAAGCACGTGTTTCTATACTTTTTCCCATATACTGATTGGCGATCCTTTTGTTTGACGCATTTGGTAAGTTTCCAGTACATCTTGTACGGTGTCATTACAGTGCAAAGGATGAATTGTATAATGGTCTAAAGTATTTGATATTGTAGCAGGATCTAGTAGCTCAAATTGACCAGCTTCTTGTGTTTTCTTGAATTATTTCAGTTGTATCTTTCAAGTTTTCTTCAATATTAATTTCTTTGTAATATTCATTATTCTCTTTAAGATATTGGAAGGCTTGTGTAACTTTATATAAATCTACCAGCTGTTGCCATATTTTTTTGTCTTTTGTAGGTACTCCATTTACTAATATAATTAAAGGCTGCTACATTGGACGTTGCACTCCTAGAGTATGCACATTTTCTTTTAGATTTAATGGTAAATAAACTACTTTTCCACAAATGCCTTTTACCAATTCAGAGGGAGGTAATTTTGCTGTTTTTCGTTGAAGGCGTATTATTGCTTGAAATGGGTGTACTGTTTGAATTATGATGCTCTCATATAAATTAAGTTGTTGTAGAGGTTTTGGTACTGGGTATAATTCCAAATTATTTGTGATAGAATGTGAAGGAGTTTGGTTGTTGTCAAGTTTTGTAGTGCAATAACTGCAAAGTATTAAGGGCTCAGTTATTTCATATTTGTTTTCTGCTAGAAGGTAGAGAGCTAATTCACACCATTTAGAATCTTCATTGTCTTCTATTTTGTATGATAGGTCCACAGTTTTTGTGTTACTTTTATAAAAAATTCTACGGCAACATACACATACATGGTTTGGTACTTCAGCTGATGTACTTTTAAATTTTAGTATTTCTTTTTTGTATGTGTTTAGCAAATGGTTGCCATGTGTAGAATTGTTGCTTAATTGGTTTAAAGCTATTTCATTCTGTAAATGGCTTTCACTTCTAAACTATTTTTTCTGGATATAGTGAATTTCTTCAAGTAGGTCTTTTGCTGTACCATGTAGAAGGATGTTATTTAACTTTGCTAGTGCTAAAGCAGGACTTTTAGCATAGTACAGTTTATAGACTAGATTTCTTATAGTTGAATGATGTGTTGATATCCTTTTGATATCATGGAAAGTGGTTTTACAAGTAGGTCCTGTAATGCAGGCCAATGAATGTCCTTGTAGTCCTGTGTACTTGTGCACTGGACAGGTATCTATATTTTGCAGTAATTTAATTTTGATTTTGTCTTTGCTTTTTACATATTTATTGAGGAATTGATGTAAAGATTTGAAATATTGTTTGGGAATGTTACACATTGACGTGCATGGCCATTTGTACACTAGACGTTCTGATTCAGTTGAATGGAGGGGTAATTCTAAGTTTTCAGGGCATATTTTTGTAAGGAGTACTTCTTGTTCCATTAAGTATTATTCACTTTTTCATAACCTCAACCACTGCTATTTATGGCAATTGTATTAGTTTGCTTTTGTTTGTACGCTTCTTCATTAAAATATGGTTCTGTGCTCGTAGTGTGATTCCATTCACCTCCGCAGATACTTAAGAAGTTCTTTCTGTTGAGATTTCGCTTATTGAGAAGTCTTTTTTGTAATTTAGTTATTAGTTTTGTTAGTGGTTTCATTTTGTTTAACAGTAAAATAAATACATTTCTTTTGAGAAGAATTGCACTGTCCATCAATGCTTCTAAGATTAATTTCCTACGGTAGGTTTTAAGCTTTGAACCTGATTTCTCTCCTGTTTTTACAAGATTTTGAAGGACTTTGTGACGGTATATTTTGGCTAAAATACTTTTCTTGGTATGCTTACTTTGCACTATATTAAAATTTGAAGAAGTAGTTTTATCTGTACTGATAGCTGATTTTCTGTTTATTGTTTTTTGGTTTGTTTTACATTTTGATAGAGGAAGCGAAGTTGTTGTACTTGAAACTTCTTGTGTTTCACTAAATGATTGTATTAGCTGTTTTGTTTCAACTTTTTTTACACATTCTGCTAGAGATGGATGCTTATGTTGGACACCTTTATTTTCATTTGCTCTAATTTTGCGTTGCTTTCTACGGAGTTGTCTTTTGGTAGGCATTCTTTAGGGTCTGTTGAAAAAAATAAAGAAGATATGGGTTGGGGTGTTCTGGAATGTATGTGTGCTGTGTGCATGAGCGTTTGAGTAAGATGATAAAGATGTATGTAATGGTGTGTGATTGTGCTTTGGGAACTAAAACTAGTAGGGATAGGTATTCTTGAATTTATGTGTTACTAAACTGGGGTTCAGATGACAAAAAAATAGTAAGCTAGTGGAGTGGAAAAGTACAAATAGTAAATCTAATGTATACAATTAAAACAGTTGTTTGTTCTATAATATGAACATTGTAGTGGTTCAGTTGGCTAATTTGTGTGTCCAAAAATAGAAATTTGTGGGCGTTCTGGCTGTAAATCGCTGTTTAAGACATGGAAATATTTGGACAAAATGGTACAAAATCTCTATTTTAAAAAAACCGAAACAGCTCGTATTAATGTTATAGTATATTTGATTACTAATATAAATATTAAGGTGATATTTTACTTACTTTTTTTAAAATTAACAGGTGACTTCTAAGTTTTTCTTTCTTCTTCGAATTCGGCTGCTTCTTTTCAGGAAACTGGTCTTCACTGCAATTGTAAAAGCTTCAAATTAGTAACTTTGTTTGTATATAGCACTGTTTTTAATTTAGATATTGATTTTTTTAATTGAAATCCTCAGTGCCTTCTGTAAAACCATTAAACTAATTTATTTACATAAGATGCATTGCATCAGTTCAGTACATATGATATGTTCTTAATGAACAAATTGTATTGAATGACAAAATGTAGCAAAAAAAAATATCTTTACTATGTCTTGTGAAATTTATAATATATTAGGGAATACCACTATTTCTGTAAGTAAACTGTTCTAGGTAATAGCGCCTCAATGTCATGTCTAATTTAACGTAATTAAGTAAATAAATAAATTAAAAAAAGTATACCAACTCTCAAACTTTTTAAAATGTTGGCATAAGTTAGATCTGCAGATTGGCGCATTTTTTCTGTTAATTCTCTGTATTGGAAATGTTGCCAAAGGTTGACATTTCCAATGCTGCCAACAGTTTTACGGCAGAGTTTGTGCCCTAATGTTTTAAAAATAGGTTCACCTTTTACTGGTGTTAATTGAAGCAGATCTCCAAAAACAATAATGTGTTTTCCTGCAAAGAGCTCTTCATAGTCTGTTTTGAGTACTTCTTGTAATCTGAGGTGAATCAAAGCTAACATCAGGTTGGAGACCATGCTCACTTCATCTATTAGTAGCATTTTCATTTGTTTCAATACTCTGCGTAATTCCATTGCAGCTTCTGCAGAAAGTTTGTAATAGTCTAATTTGTTCTGGTGTTCTACTGGTAATAGTAGTAATCGGTGTAATGTAACACCACCTATGTTATAGGCAGCTAAACCTGTGGGGACAGTGATAACAGCTAACAATTTGTTGTTTGTCAATTGTTGAAGGAACTTACTAATGATTTTGATTAGGAATGTTTTGCCAGAACCAGCTTCACCACTGATGTACAGTAGTATAGGTTTATAATTATGGCAGGAACATTCTTTATTTTCATGTTTTACACCATGTGCAATTTGTTTTGTTACTTCTTGAAAAATGCTACTTTGCTCATTGTTTAGTTTTGATTGTAGTATAGTTAAGTCTTCCTTATCTTCATACTGACACCTGGTGTTTTCTACTTCTATCATAGCTAATTCTGCCTCATTGTTATTAGTGGTTCTCCCAGTGGTTCTTGGCTTCCTGTTACAGAAGGTTGACTACTGTCAGGAGTATCCTTATCTAATTGGGCTTGGAGTTCTTCTTCATGTTGCTGTTCATTGTGCAACATTGTTTTGTACTGTGTAAAGTTTACATCAGTTATAGTGCTTTCATTTGCTTTGAAAGCATCCTCATATGAGTCATAGTTATCTAGTAATTGTTCTTCTTTTCTCCATGGTTTCAAGAGTTGTAGCAGGGACATGTAATATACTTCTTTATGTTGAGGAGTCTTCAATGACAATTTGATATGATTCATTAAATTTGGTTTAGTGAGTTTAACTAAGTGCCGTCACAGTCTGTCACTCTATATTTACCTTTTTTTTCATCAGGTTTCATATTATTTTTGTATGTGTAGTTTTAGGCTATTTGGTATAGACACATGTTTTCCAAAGTATTACTTCTGTTTGGGTAGTATGTGTCCAATAAATTGTTTTTTAAAATGTCTTGGCTGTTTGGATCATGTTTGGCTATTGTTTCTATATCTTCATATGATTTTAGAACTCTTTTTCTAGATTTAGCTGGACCAAGACTTAGCCATACTATATTTTCAGATTTACCATACAATGAAGTACCAGTTAAACGATCAGCTGCTTCATAAGATCCACATTCTCTATGGGTGAGCATTTTTATGCCCAAGCTGTATAATTTCTGAGATACTGTTTTATCTGATGACAGGTCATTCCAGAGGTCTTGGAGCTCTGTCTTTAGTTAAGTATGCTGTGACATATCGTGCAACTGCAGTAGAATTGTCTGCAATGTACTGCACATCTATGTTTGCATTCCATAAGTGGGCAATGATTGCATCATAATCATTGATATATTTTCTTCTTCTTTTCTTTTTATGTAATATGAATTTTCAGGTGACTTACCTTTAACACTATGTCTAACTGAAGACATGAGGTTGTTTACTTGACCTGTATTTGTAACTGGTCTAGGGAAACCAAATCAGCATTTGGTGTAGTATTTGCCTTTGTTTTTGTATTTGCGACGACAATATTTTCCACATTTGTGTCTTTGAAATTGTAAAATTTGTGCATGAAGATCACTATTTGTGGCTTCTGATGGAATTTCACAAGTGACAAATTTTCAATAAACTGTAAAACAGTGGCATCACTGTCTTGACCAAATTTAGGAGCATCTTTAATCCATAAAAGCATGTGGATATGTGGTGCTCCTCTGGCGTGGTATTCTTTTCTCCAAAAGAAGTGTTGCACTTCTCCAACGGGAGGAACAGTTTTATTACAAATAAAATGTAGCACAGCAATGAAGCGATGGTGAAAATATCTTGAAACATTAACAGGATCCAAAGAACAAAGTTCTCCAGGTGTTAGAATATCTATGTTTGTTTTGTTTTTATTTGATATGTGTAGGAAATCATGTAAATCTTCCCATGCATATTCTGCACAACTTAATGTAACAAACCAAGTGGGTGGGCCAAGGTTTCTGATCATACAATGTACATCTCCATGACGTCGAAACCAGTACTCTTTAGTACCACGCATATTTGCTAATAGATTTGTAATATTTGATTGGAAAAACTCATCCTTTTGTTTCACTTTCTCTAATAATTGCGTAGCTGTCATATTTTGAAAGTGTGATCCTGATTTTAATATGTGTGCAACTCCGTAACATAAAGTTGCTAGTTCACTTTCAAAGAATAGGTGGAATATGTATTCCACATTTTGTCTAAATCTGGGATCTTCAGAATACATCCGTAATGAGCGTTATTCTGTAGCTGTTATTTGAATAGGTCTATCATCATACCTTCCTCCTTTGCCAGTAGGAAAGAGTAGAGGAAAAGCACGTGTTTCTATACTTTTTTCCCATATACTGATTGGCGATCCTTTTGTTTGACGCATTTGGTAAGTTTCCAGTACATCTTGTACGGTGTCATTACAGTGCAAAGGATGAATTGTATAATGGTCTAAAGTATTTGATATTGTAGCATGATCTAGTAGCTCAAATTGACCAGCTTCTTGTGTTTTCTTGAATTATTTCAGTTGTATCTTTCAAGTTTTCTTCAATATTAATTTCTTTGTAATATTCATTATTCTCTTTAAGATATCGGAAGGCTTGTCTAACTTTATATAAATCTACCAGCTGTTGCCATATTTTTTTGTCTTTTGTAGGTACTCCATTTACTAATATAATTAAAGATTGCTACATTGGACATTGCACTCCTAGAGTATGCACATTTTCTTTTAGATTTAATGGTAAATAAACTACTTTTCCACAAATGCCTTTTACCAATTCAGAGGGAGGTAATTTTGCTGTTTTTCGTTGAAGGCGTATTATTGCTTGAAATGGGTGTACTGTTTGAATTATGATGCTCTCATATAAATTAAGTTGTTGTAGAGGTTTTGGTACTGGGTATAATTCCAAATTATTTGTGATAGAACGTGAAGGAGTTTGGTTGTTGTCAAGTTTTGTAGTGCAATAACTGCAAAGTATTAAGGGCTCAGTTATTTCATATTTGTTTTCTGCTAGAAGGTAGAGAGCTAATTCAAACCATTTAGAATCTTCATTGTCTTCTATTTTGTATGATAGGTCCACAGTTTTTGTGTTACTTTTATAAAAAATTCTACGGCAACATACACATACATGGTTTGGTACTTCAGCTGATGTACTTTTAAATTTGAGTATTTCTTTTTTGTATGTGTTTAGCAAAAGGTTGCCATGTGTAGAATTGTTGCTTAATTGGTTTAAAGCTATTTCATTCTGTAAATGGCTTTCACTTCTAAACTATTTTTTCTGGATATAGTGAATTTCTTCAAGTAGGTCTTTTGCTGTACCATGTAGAAGGATGTTATTTAACTTTGCTAGTGCTAAAGCAGGACTTTTAGCATAGTACAGTTTATAGACTAGATTTCTTATAGTTGAATGATGTGTTGATATCCTTTTGATATCATGGAACGTGGTTTTACAAGTAGGTCCTGTAATGCAGGCCAATGAATGTCCTTGTAGTCCTGTGTACTTGTGCACTGGACAGGTATCTATATTTTGCAGTAATTTAATTTTGATTTTGTCTTTGCTTTTTACATATTTATTGAGGAATTGATGTAAAGATTTGAAATATTGTTTGGGAATGTTACACATTGACGTGCATGGCCATTTGTACACTAGACGTTCTGATTCAGTTGAATGGAGGGGTAATTCTAAGTTTTCAGGGCATATTTTTGTAAGGAGTACTTCTTGTTCCATTAAGTATTATTCACTTTTTCATAACCTCAACCACTGCTATTTATGGCAATTGTATTAGTTTGCTTTTGTTTGTACGCTTCTTCATTAAAATATGGTTCTGTGCTCGTAGTCTGATTCCATTCACCTCCGCAGATACTTAAGAAGTTCTTTCTGTTGAGATTTCGCTTATTGAGAAGTCTTTTTTGTAATTTAGTTATTAGTTTTGTTAGTGGTTTCATTTTGTTTAACAGTAAAATAAATACATTTCTTTTGAGAAGAATTGCACTGTCCATCAATGCTTCTAAGATTAATTTCCTACGGTAGGTTTTAAGCTTTGAACCTGATTTCTCTCCTGTTTTTACAAGATTTTGAAGGACTTTGTGACGGTATATTTTGGCTAAAATACTTTTCTTGGTATGCTTACTTTGCACTATATTAAAATTTGAAGAAGTAGTTTTATCTGTACTGATAGCTGATTTTCTGTTTATTGTTTTTTGGTTTGTTTTACATTTTGATAGAGGAAGCAAAGTTGTTGTACTTGAAACTTCTTGTGTTTCACTAAATGATTGTATTAGCTGTTTTGTTTCAACTTTTTTTACACATTCTGCTAGAGATGGATGCTTATGTTGGACACCTTTATTTTCATTTGCTCTAATTTTGCGTTGCTTTCTACGGAGTTGTCTTTTGGTAGGCATTCTTTAGGGTCTGTTGAAAAAAATAAAGAAGATATGGGTTGGGGTGTTCTGGAATGTATGTGTGCTGTGTGCATGAGCGTTTGAGTAAGATGATAAAGATGTATGTAATGGTGTGTGATTGTGCTTGGGAACTAAAACTAGTAGGGATAGGTATTCTTGAATTTATGTGTTACTAAACTGGGGTTCAGATGACAAAAAAATAGTAAGCTAGTGGTGTGGAAAAGTACAAATAGTAAATCTAATGTATACAATTAAAACAGTTGTTTGTTCTATAATATGAACATTGTAGTGGTTCAGTTGGCTAATTTGTGTGTCCAAAAATAGAAATTTTTGGGCGTTCTGGCTGTAAATCGCTGTTTAAGACATGGAAATATTTGGACAAAATGGTACAAAATCTCTATTTTAAAAAAACCGAAACAGCTCGTATTAATGTTATAGTATATTTGATTACTAATATAAATATTAAGGTGATATTTTACTTACTTTTTTTAAAATTAACAGGTGACTTCTAAGTTTTTCTTTCTTCTTCGAATTCGGCTGCTTCTTTTCAGGAAACTGGTCTTCACTGCAATTGTAAAAGCTTCAAATTAGTAACTTTGTTTGTATATAGCACTGTTTTTAATTTAGATATTGATTTTTTTAATTGAAATCCTCAGTGCCTTCTGTAAAACCATTAAACTAATTTATTTACATAAGATGCATTGCATCAGTTCAGTACATATGATATGTTCTTAATGAACAAATTGTATTGAATGACAAAATGTAGCAAAAAAAAATATCTTTACTATGTCTTGTGAAATTTATAATATATTAGGGAATACCACTATTTCTGTAAGTAAACTGTTGTAGGTAATAGCGCCTCAATGTCATGTCTAATTTAACGTAATTAAGTAAATAAATAAAGAAAAAAAAGTATACCAACTCTCAAACTTTTTAAAATGTTGGCATAAGTTAGATCTGCAGATTGGCGCATTTTTTCTGTTAATTCTCTGTATTGGAAATGTTGCCAAAGGTTGACATTTCCAATGCTGCCAACAGTTTTACGGCAGAGTTTGTGCCCTAATGTTTTAAAAATAGGTTCACCTTTTACTGGTGTTAATTGAAGCAGATCTCCAAAAACAATAATGTGTTTTCCTGCAAAGAGCTCTTCATAGTCTGTTTTGAGTACTTCTTGTAATCTGAGGTGAATCAAAGCTAACATCAGGTTGGAGACCATGCTCACTTCATCTATTAGTAGCATTTTCATTTGTTTCAATACTCTGCGTAATTCCATTGCAGCTTCTGCAGAAAGTTTGTAATAGTCTAATTTGTTCTGGTGTGCTACTGGTAATAGTAGTAATCGGTGTAATGTAACACCACCTATGTTATAGGCAGCTAAACCTGTGGGGACAGTGATAACAGCTGACAGTTTGTTGTTTGTCAATTGTTGAAGGAACTTACTAATGATTTTGATTAGGAATGTTTTGCCAGAACCAGCTTCACCACTGACGTACAGTAGTATAGGTTTATAATTATGGCAGGAACATTCTTTATTTTCATGTTTTACACCATGTGCAATTTGTTTTGTTACTTCTTGAAAAATGCTACTTTGCTCATTGTTTAGTTTTGATTGTAGTATAGTTAAGTCTTCCTTATCTTCATACTGACACATGGTGTTTTCTACTTCTATCATAGCTAATTCTGCCTCATTGTTATTAGTGGTTCTCCCAGTGGTTCTTGGCTTCCTGTTACAGAAGGTTGACTACTGTCAGGAGTATCCTTATCTAATTGGGCTTGGAGTTCTTCTTCATGTTGCTGTTCATTGTGCAACATTGTTTTGTACTGTGTAAAGTTTACATCAGTTATAGTGCTTTCATTTGCTTTGAAAGCATCCTCATATGAGTCATAGTTATCTAGTAATTGTTCTTCTTTTCTCCATGGTTTCAAGAGTTGTAGCAGGGACATGTAATATACTTCTTTATGTTGAGGAGTCTTCAATGACAATTTGATATGATTAATTAAATTTGGTTTAGTGAGTTTAACTAAGTGCCGTCACAGTCTGTCACTCTATATTTACCTTTTTTTTCATCAGGTTTCATATTATTTTTGTATGTGTAGTTTTAGGCTATTTGGTATAGACACATGTTTTCCAAAGTATTACTTCTGTTTGGGTAGTATGTGTCCAATAAATTGTTTTTTAAAATGTCTTGGCTGTTTGGATCATGTTTGGCTATTGTTTCTATATCTTCATATGATTTTAGAACTCTTTTTCTAGATTTAGCTGGACCAAGACTTAGCCATACTATATTTTCAGATTTACCATACAATGAAGTACCAGTTAAACGATCAGCTGCTTCATAAGATCCACATTCTCTATGGGTGAGCATTTTTATGCCCAAGCTGTATAATTTCTGAGATACTGTTTTATCTGATGACAGGTCATTCCAGAGGTCTTGGAGCTCTGTCTTTAGTTAAGTATGCTGTGACATATCGTGCAACTGCAGTAGAATTGTCTGCAATGTACTGCACATCTATGTTTGCATTCCATAAGTGGGCAATGATTGCATTATAATCATTGATATATTTTCTTCTTCTTTTCTTTTTATGTAATATGAATTTTTAGGTGACTTACCTTTAACAATATGTCTAACTGAAGACATGAGGTTGTTTACTTGACCTGTATTTGTAACTGGTCTAGGGAAACCAAATCAGCATTTGGTGTAGTATTTGCCTTTGTTTTTGTATTTGCGACGACAATATTTTCCACATTTGTGTCTTTGAAATTGTAAAATTTGTGCATGAAGATCACTATTTGTGGCTTCTGATGGAATTTCACAAGTGACAAATTTTCAATAAACTGTAAAACAGTGGCATCACTGTCTTGACCAAATTTAGGAGCATCTTTAATCCATAAAAGCATGTGTATATGTGGTGCTCCTCTGGCGTGGTATTCTTTTCTCCAAAAGAAGTGTTGCACTTCTCCAACGGGAGGAACAGTTTTATTACAAATAAAATGTAGCACAGCAATGAAGCGATGGTGAAAATATCTTGAAACATTAACAGGATCCAAAGAACAAAGTTCTCCAGGTGTTAGAATATCTATGTTTGTTTTGTTTTTATTTGATATGTGTAGGAAATCATGTAAATCTTCCCATGCATATTCTGCACAACTTAATGTAACAAACCAAGTGGGTGGGCCAAGGTTTCTGATCATACAACGTACATCTCCATGACGTTGAAACCAGTACTCTTTAGTACCACGCATATTTGCTAATAGATTTGTAATATTTGATTGGAAAAACTCATCCTTTTGTTTCACTTTCTCTAATAATTGCGTAGCTGTCATATTTTGAAAGTGTGATCCTGATTTTAATATGTGTGCAACTCTGTAACATAAAGTTGCTAGTTCACTTTCAAAGAGTAGGTAGAATATGTATTCCACATTTTGTCTAAATATGGGATCTTCAGAATACATCCGTAATGAGCGTTATTCTGTAGCTGTTATTTGAATAGGTCTATCATCATACCTTCCTCCTTTGCCAGTAGGAAAGAGTAGAGGAAAAGCACGTGTTTCTATACTTTTTTCCCATATACTGATTGGCGATCCTTTTGTTTGACGCATTTGGTAAGTTTCCAGTACATCTTGTACGGTGTCATTACAGTGCAAAGGATGAATTGTATAATGGTCTAAAGTATTTGATATTGTAGCAGGATCTAGTAGCTCAAATTGACCAGCTTCTTGTGTTTTCTTGAATTATTTCAGTTGTATCTTTCAAGTTTTCTTCAATATTAATTTCTTTGTAATATTCATTATTCTCTTTAAGATATTGGAAGGCTTGTGTAACTTTATATAAATCTACCAGCTGTTGCCATATTTTTTTGTCTTTTGTAGGTACTCCATTTACTAATATAATTAAAGATTGCTACATTGGACGTTGCACTCCTAGAGTATGCACATTTTCTTTTAGATTTAATGGTAAATAAACTACTTTTCCACAAATGCCTTTTACCAATTCAGAGGGAGGTAATTTTGCTGTTTTTCGTTGAAGGCGTATTATTGCTTGAAATGGGTGTACTGTTTGAATTATGATGCTCTCATATAAATTAAGTTGTTGTAGAGGTTTTGGTACTGGGTATAATTCCAAATTATTTGTGATAGAACGTGAAGGAGTTTGGTTGTTGTCAAGTTTTGTAGTGCAATAACTGCAAAGTATTAAGGGCTCAGTTATTTCATATTTGTTTTCTGCTAGAAGGTAGAGAGCTAATTCAAACCATTTAGAATCTTCATTGTCTTCTATTTTGTATGATAGGTCCACAGTTTTTGTGTTACTTTTATAAAAAATTCTACGGCAACATACACATACATGGTTTGGTACTTCAGCTGATGTACTTTTAAATTTGAGTATTTCTTTTTTGTATGTGTTTAGCAAAAGGTTGCCATGTGTAGAATTGTTGCTTAATTGGTTTAAAGCTATTTCATTCTGTAAATGGCTTTCACTTCTAAACTATTTTTTCTGGATATAGTGAATTTCTTCAAGTAGGTCTTTTGCTGTACCATGTAGAAGGATGTTATTTAACTTTGCTAGTGCTAAAGCAGGACTTTTAGCATAGTACAGTTTATAGACTAGATTTCTTATAGTTGAATGATGTGTTGATATCCTTTTGATATCATGGAACGTGGTTTTACAAGTAGGTCCTGTAATGCAGGCCAATGAATGTCCTTGTAGTCCTGTGTACTTGTGCACTGGACAGGTATCTATATTTTGCAGTAATTTAATTTTGATTTTGTCTTTGCTTTTTACATATTTATTGAGGAATTGATGTAAAGATTTGAAATATTGTTTGGGAATGTTACACATTGACGTGCATGGCCATTTGTACACTAGACGTTCTGATTCAGTTGAATGGAGGGGTAATTCTAAGTTTTCAGGGCATATTTTTGTAAGGAGTACTTCTTGTTCCATTAAGTATTATTCACTTTTTCATAACCTCAACCACTGCTATTTATGGCAATTGTATTAGTTTGCTTTTGTTTGTACGCTTCTTCATTAAAATATGGTTCTGTGCTCGTAGTCTGATTCCATTCACCTCCGCAGATACTTAAGAAGTTCTTTCTGTTGAGATTTCGCTTATTGAGAAGTCTTTTTTGTAATTTAGTTATTAGTTTTGTTAGTGGTTTCATTTTGTTTAACAGTAAAATAAATACATTTCTTTTGAGAAGAATTGCACTGTCCATCAATGCTTCTAAGATTAATTTCCTACGGTAGGTTTTAAGCTTTGAACCTGATTTCTCTCCTGTTTTTACAAGATTTTGAAGGACTTTGTGACGGTATATTTTGGCTAAAATACTTTTCTTGGTATGCTTACTTTGCACTATATTAAAATTTGAAGAAGTAGTTTTATCTGTACTGATAGCTGATTTTCTGTTTATTGTTTTTTGGTTTGTTTTACATTTTGATAGAGGAAGCAAAGTTGTTGTACTTGAAACTTCTTGTGTTTCACTAAATGATTGTATTAGCTGTTTTGTTTCAACTTTTTTTACACATTCTGCTAGAGATGGATGCTTATGTTGGACACCTTTATTTTCATTTGCTCTAATTTTGCGTTGCTTTCTACGGAGTTGTCTTTTGGTAGGCATTCTTTAGGGTCTGTTGAAAAAAATAAAGAAGATATGGGTTGGGGTGTTCTGGAATGTATGTGTGCTGTGTGCATGAGCGTTTGAGTAAGATGATAAAGATGTATGTAATGGTGTGTGATTGTGCTTGGGAACTAAAACTAGTAGGGATAGGTATTCTTGAATTTATGTGTTACTAAACTGGGGTTCAGATGACAAAAAAATAGTAAGCTAGTGGTGTGGAAAAGTACAAATAGTAAATCTAATGTATACAATTAAAACAGTTGTTTGTTCTATAATATGAACATTGTAGTGGTTCAGTTGGCTAATTTGTGTGTCCAAAAATAGAAATTTTTGGGCGTTCTGGCTGTAAATCGCTGTTTAAGACATGGAAATATTTGGACAAAATGGTACAAAATCTCTATTTTAAAAAAACCGAAACAGCTCGTATTAATGTTATAGTATATTTGATTACTAATATAAATATTAAGGTGATATTTTACTTACTTTTTTTAAAATTAACAGGTGACTTCTAAGTTTTTCTTTCTTCTTCGAATTCGGCTGCTTCTTTTCAGGAAACTGGTCTTCACTGCAATTGTAAAAGCTTCAAATTAGTAACTTTGTTTGTATATAGCACTGTTTTTAATTTAGATATTGATTTTTTTAATTGAAATCCTCAGTGCCTTCTGTAAAACCATTAAACTAATTTATTTACATAAGATGCATTGCATCAGTTCAGTACATATGATATGTTCTTAATGAACAAATTGTATTGAATGACAAAATGTAGCAAAAAAAAATATCTTTACTATGTCTTGTGAAATTTATAATATATTAGGGAATACCACTATTTCTGTAAGTAAACTGTTGTAGGTAATAGCGCCTCAATGTCATGTCTAATTTAACGTAATTAAGTAAATAAATAAAGAAAAAAAAGTATACCAACTCTCAAACTTTTTAAAATGTTGGCATAAGTTAGATCTGCAGATTGGCGCATTTTTTCTGTTAATTCTCTGTATTGGAAATGTTGCCAAAGGTTGACATTTCCAATGCTGCCAACAGTTTTACGGCAGAGTTTGTGCCCTAATGTTTTAAAAATAGGTTCACCTTTTACTGGTGTTAATTGAAGCAGATCTCCAAAAACAATAATGTGTTTTCCTGCAAAGAGCTCTTCATAGTCTGTTTTGAGTACTTCTTGTAATCTGAGGTGAATCAAAGCTAACATCAGGTTGGAGACCATGCTCACTTCATCTATTAGTAGCATTTTCATTTGTTTCAATACTCTGCGTAATTCCATTGCAGCTTCTGCAGAAAGTTTGTAATAGTCTAATTTGTTCTGGTGTGCTACTGGTAATAGTAGTAATCGGTGTAATGTAACACCACCTATGTTATAGGCAGCTAAACCTGTGGGGACAGTGATAACAGCTGACAGTTTGTTGTTTGTCAATTGTTGAAGGAACTTACTAATGATTTTGATTAGGAATGTTTTGCCAGAACCAGCTTCACCACTGACGTACAGTAGTATAGGTTTATAATTATGGCAGGAACATTCTTTATTTTCATGTTTTACACCATGTGCAATTTGTTTTGTTACTTCTTGAAAAATGCTACTTTGCTCATTGTTTAGTTTTGATTGTAGTATAGTTAAGTCTTCCTTATCTTCATACTGACACATGGTGTTTTCTACTTCTATCATAGCTAATTCTGCCTCATTGTTATTAGTGGTTCTCCCAGTGGTTCTTGGCTTCCTGTTACAGAAGGTTGACTACTGTCAGGAGTATCCTTATCTAATTGGGCTTGGAGTTCTTCTTCATGTTGCTGTTCATTGTGCAACATTGTTTTGTACTGTGTAAAGTTTACATCAGTTATAGTGCTTTCATTTGCTTTGAAAGCATCCTCATATGAGTCATAGTTATCTAGTAATTGTTCTTCTTTTCTCCATGGTTTCAAGAGTTGTAGCAGGGACATGTAATATACTTCTTTATGTTGAGGAGTCTTCAATGACAATTTGATATGATTAATTAAATTTGGTTTAGTGAGTTTAACTAAGTGCCGTCACAGTCTGTCACTCTATATTTACCTTTTTTTTCATCAGGTTTCATATTATTTTTGTATGTGTAGTTTTAGGCTATTTGGTATAGACACATGTTTTCCAAAGTATTACTTCTGTTTGGGTAGTATGTGTCCAATAAATTGTTTTTTAAAATGTCTTGGCTGTTTGGATCATGTTTGGCTATTGTTTCTATATCTTCATATGATTTTAGAACTCTTTTTCTAGATTTAGCTGGACCAAGACTTAGCCATACTATATTTTCAGATTTACCATACAATGAAGTACCAGTTAAACGATCAGCTGCTTCATAAGATCCACATTCTCTATGGGTGAGCATTTTTATGCCCAAGCTGTATAATTTCTGAGATACTGTTTTATCTGATGACAGGTCATTCCAGAGGTCTTGGAGCTCTGTCTTTAGTTAAGTATGCTGTGACATATCGTGCAACTGCAGTAGAATTGTCTGCAATGTACTGCACATCTATGTTTGCATTCCATAAGTGGGCAATGATTGCATTATAATCATTGATATATTTTCTTCTTCTTTTCTTTTTATGTAATATGAATTTTTAGGTGACTTACCTTTAACAATATGTCTAACTGAAGACATGAGGTTGTTTACTTGACCTGTATTTGTAACTGGTCTAGGGAAACCAAATCAGCATTTGGTGTAGTATTTGCCTTTGTTTTTGTATTTGCGACGACAATATTTTCCACATTTGTGTCTTTGAAATTGTAAAATTTGTGCATGAAGATCACTATTTGTGGCTTCTGATGGAATTTCACAAGTGACAAATTTTCAATAAACTGTAAAACAGTGGCATCACTGTCTTGACCAAATTTAGGAGCATCTTTAATCCATAAAAGCATGTGTATATGTGGTGCTCCTCTGGCGTGGTATTCTTTTCTCCAAAAGAAGTGTTGCACTTCTCCAACGGGAGGAACAGTTTTATTACAAATAAAATGTAGCACAGCAATGAAGCGATGGTGAAAATATCTTGAAACATTAACAGGATCCAAAGAACAAAGTTCTCCAGGTGTTAGAATATCTATGTTTGTTTTGTTTTTATTTGATATGTGTAGGAAATCATGTAAATCTTCCCATGCATATTCTGCACAACTTAATGTAACAAACCAAGTGGGTGGGCCAAGGTTTCTGATCATACAACGTACATCTCCATGACGTTGAAACCAGTACTCTTTAGTACCACGCATATTTGCTAATAGATTTGTAATATTTGATTGGAAAAACTCATCCTTTTGTTTCACTTTCTCTAATAATTGCGTAGCTGTCATATTTTGAAAGTGTGATCCTGATTTTAATATGTGTGCAACTCTGTAACATAAAGTTGCTAGTTCACTTTCAAAGAGTAGGTAGAATATGTATTCCACATTTTGTCTAAATATGGGATCTTCAGAATACATCCGTAATGAGCGTTATTCTGTAGCTGTTATTTGAATAGGTCTATCATCATACCTTCCTCCTTTGCCAGTAGGAAAGAGTAGAGGAAAAGCACGTGTTTCTATACTTTTTTCCCATATACTGATTGGCGATCCTTTTTTTTGACGCATTTGGTAAGTTTCCAGTACATCTTGTACGGTGTCATTACAGTGCAAAGGATGAATTGTATAATGGTCTAAAGTATTTGATATTGTAGCAGGATCTAGTAGCTCAAATTGACCAGCTTCTTGTGTTTTCTTGAATTATTTCAGTTGTATCTTTCAAGTTTTCTTCAATATTAATTTCTTTGTAATATTCATTATTCTCTTTAAGATATTGGAAGGCTTGTCTAACTTTATATAAATCTACCAGCTGTTGCCATATTTTTTTGTCTTTTGTAGGTACTCCATTTACTAATATAATTAAAGATTGCTGCATTGGACGTTGCACTCCTAGAGTATGCACATTTTCTTTTAGATTTAATGGTAAATAAACTACTTTTCCACAAATGCCTTTTACCAATTCAGAGGGAGTTAATTTCGCTGTTTTTTTCGTTGAAGGCGTATTATTGCTTGAAATGGGTGTACTGTTTGAATTATGATGCTCTCATATAAATTAAGTTGTTGTAGAGGTTTTGGTACTGGGTATAATTCCAAATTATTTGTGATAGAACGTGAAGGAGTTTGGTTGTTGTCAAGTTTTGTAGTGCAATAACTGCAAAGTATTAAGGGCTCAGTTATTTCATATTTGTTTTCTGCTAGAAGGTAGAGAGCTAATTCAAACCATTTAGAATCTTCATTGTCTTCTATTTTGTATGATAGGTCCACAGTTTTTGTGTTACTTTTATAAAAAATTCTACGGCAACATACACATACATGGTTTGGTACTTCAGCTGATGTACTTTTAAATTTTAGTATTTCTTTTTTGTATGTGTTTAGCAAAAGGTTGCCATGTGTAGAATTGTTGCTTAATTGGTTTAAAGCTATTTCATTCTGTAAATGGCTTTCACTTCCAAACTATTTTTTCTGGATATAGTGAATTTCTTCAAGTAGGTCTTTTGCTGTACCATGTAGAAGGATGTTATTTAACTTTGCTAGTGCTAAAGCAGGACTTTTAGCATAGTACAGTTTATAGACTAGATTTCTTATAGTTGAATGATGTGTTGATATCCTTTTGATATCATGGAAAGTGGTTTTACAAGTAGGTCCTGTAATGCAGGCCAATGAATGTCCTTGTAGTCCTGTGTACTTGTGCACTGGACAGGTATCTATATTTTGCAGTAATTTAATTTTGATTTTGTCTTTGCTTTTTACATATTTATTGAGGAATTGATGTAAAGATTTGAAATATTGTTTGGGAATGTTACACATTGACGTGCATGGCCATTTGTACACTAGACGTTCTGATTCAGTTGAATGGAGGGGTAATTCTAAGTTTTCAGGGCATATTTTTGTAAGGAGTACTTCTTGTTCCATTAAGTATTATTAACTTTTTCATAACCTCAACCACTGCTATTTATGGCAATTGTATTCGTTTGCTTTTGTTTGTACGCTTCTTCATTAAAATATGGTTCTGTGCTCGTAGTGTGATTCCATTCACCTCCGCAGATACTTAAGAAGTTCTTTCTGTTGAGATTTCGCTTATTGAGAAGTCTTTTTTGTAATTTAGTTATTAGTTTTGTTAGTGGTTTCATTTTGTTTAACAGTAAAATAAATACATTTCTTTTGAGAAGAATTGCACTGTCCATCAATGCTTCTAAGATTAATTTCCTACGGTAGGTTTTAAGCTTTGAACCTGATTTCTCTCCTGTTTTTACAAGATTTTGAAGGACTTTGTGACGGTATATTTTGGCTAAAATACTTTTCTTGGTATGCTTACTTTGCACTATATTAAAATTTGAAGAAGTAGTTTTATCTGTACTGATAGCTGATTTTCTGTTAATTGTTTTTCAGTTTGTTTTACATTTTGATAGAGGAAGCGAAGTTGTTGTACTTGAAACTTCTTGTGTTTCACTAAATGATTGTATTAGCTGTTTTGTTTCAACTTTTTTTACACATTCTGCTAGAGATGGATGCTTATGTTGGACACCTTTATTTTCATTTGCTCTAATTTTGCGTTGCTTTCTACGGAGTTGTCTTTTGGTAGGCATTCTTTAGGGTCTGTTGAAAAAAATAAAGAAGATATGGGTTGGGGTGTTCTGGAATGTATGTGTGCTGTGTGCATGAGCGTTTGAGTAAGATGATAAAGATGTATGTAATGGTGTGTGATTGTGCTTTGGGAACTAAAACTAGTAGGGATAGGTATTCTTGAATTTATGTGTTACTAAACTGGGGTTCAGATGACAAAAAAATAGTAAGCTAGTGGTGTGGAAAAGTACAAATAGTAAATCTAATGTATACAATTAAAACAGTTGTTTGTTCTATAATATGAACATTGTAGTGGTTCAGTTGGCTAATTTGTGTGTCCAAAAATAGAAATTTTTGGGCGTTCTGGCTGTAAATCGCTGTTTAAGACATGGAAATATTTGGACAAAATGGTACAAAATCTCTATTTTAAGAAACCAAAACAGCTCGTATTAATGTTATAGTATATTTGATTACTAATATAAATATTATGGTGATATTTTACTTACTTTTTTAAAAATTAACAGGTAACTTCTAAGTTTTTCTTTCTTCTTCGAATTCGGCTGCTTCTTTTCAGGAAACTGGTCTTCACTGCAATTGTAAAAGCTTCAAATTAGTAACTTTGTTTGTATATAGCACTGTTTTTAATTTAGATATTGATTTTTTTAATTGAAATCCTCAGTGCCTTCTGTAAAACCATTAAACTAATTTATTTACATAAGATGCATTGCATCAGTTCAGTACATATGATATGTTCTTAATGAACAAATTGTATTGAATGACAAAATGTAGCAAAAAAAAATATCTTTACTATGTCTTGTGAAATTTATAATATATTAGTGAATACCACTATTTCTGTAAGTAAACTGTTCTAGGTAATAGCGCCTCAATGTCATGTCTAATTTAACGTAATTAAGTAAATAAATAAATTTAAAAAAGTATACCAACTCTCAAACTTTTTAAAATGTTGGCATAAGTTAGATCTGCAGATTGGCGCATTTTTTCTGTTAATTCTCTGTATTGGAAATGTTGCCAAAGGTTGACATTTCCAATGCTGCCAACAGTTTTACGGCAGAGTTTGTGCCCTAATGTTTTAAAAATAGGTTCACCTTTTACTGGTGTTAATTGAAGCAGATCTCCAAAAACAATAATGTGTTTTCCTGCAAATAGCTCTTCATAGTCTGTTTTGAGTACTTCTTGTAATCTGAGGTGAATCAAAGCTAACATCAGGTTGGAGGCCATGCTCACTTCATCTATTAGTAGCATTTTCATTTGTTTCAATACTCTGCGTAATTCCATTGCAGCTTCTGCAGAAAGTTTGTAATAGTCTAATTTGTTCTGGTGTTCTACTGGTAATAGTAGTAATCGGTGTAATGTAACACCACCTATGTTATAGGCAGCTAAACCTGTGGGGACAGTGACAACAGCTGACAGTTTGTTGTTTGTCAATTGTTGAAGGAACTTACTAATGATTTTGATTAGGAATGTTTTGCCAGAACCAGCTTCACCACTGACGTACAGTAGTATAGGTTTAAAATTATGGCAGGAACATTCTTTATTTTCATGTTTTACACCATGTGCAATTTGTTTTGTTACTTCTTGAAAAATGCTACTTTGCTCATTGTTTAGTTTTGATTGTAGTATAGTTAAGTCTTCCTTATCTTCATACTGACACATGGTGTTTTCTACTTCTATCATAGCTAATTCTGCCTCATTGTTATTAGTGGTTCTCCCAGTGGTTCTTGGCTTCCTGTTACAGAAGGTTGACTACTGTCAGGAGTATCCTTATCTAATTGGGCTTGGAGTTCTTCTTCATGTTGCTGTTCATTGTGCAACATTGTTTTGTACTGTGTAAAGTTTACATCAGTTATAGTGCTTTCATTTGCTTTGAAAGCATCCTCATATGAGTCATAGTTATCTAGTAATTGTTCTTCTTTTCTCCATGGTTTCAAGAGTTGTAGCAGGGACATGTAATATACTTCTTTATGTTGAGGAGTCTTCAATGACAATTTGATATGATTAATTAAATTTGGTTTAGTGAGTTTAACTAAGTGCCGTCACAGTCTGTCACTCTATATTTACCTTTTTTTTCATCAGGTTTCATATTATTTTTGTATGTGTAGTTTTAGGCTATTTGGTATAGACACATGTTTTCCAAAGTATTACTTCTGTTTGGGTAGTATGTGTCCAATAAATTGTTTTTTAAAATGTCTTGGCTGTTTGGATCATGTTTGGCTATTGTTTCTATATCTTCATATGATTTTAGAACTCTTTTTCTAGATTTAGCTGGACCAAGACTTAGCCATACTATATTTTCAGATTTACCATACAATGAAGTACCAGTTAAACGATCAGCTGCTTCATAAGATCCACATTCTCTATGGGTGAGCATTTTTATGCCCAAGCTGTATAATTTCTGAGATACTGTTTTATCTGATGACAGGTCATTCCAGAGGTCTTGGAGCTCTGTCTTTAGTTAAGTATGCTGTGACATATCGTGCAACTGCAATAGAATTGTCTGCAATGTACTGCACATCTATGTTTGCATTCCATAAGTGGGCAATGATTGCATTATAATCATTGATATATTTTCTTCTTATTTTCTTTTTATGTAATATGAATTTTTAGGTGACTTACCTTTAACAATATGTCTAACTGAAGACATGAGGTTGTTTACTTGACCTGTATTTGTAACTGGTCTAGGGAAACCAAATCAGCATTTGGTGTAGTATTTGCCTTTGTTTTTGTATTTGCGACGACAATATTTTCCACATTTGTGTCTTTGAAATTGTAAAATTTGTGCATGAAGATCACTATTTGTGGCTTCTGATGGAATTTCACAAGTGACAAATTTTCAATAAACTGTAAAACAGTGGCATCACTGTCTTGACCAAATTTAGGAGCATCTTTAATCCATAAAAGCATGTGGATATGTGGTGCTCCTCTGGCGTGGTATTCTTTTCTCCAAAAGAAGTGTTGCACTTCTCCAACGGGAGGAACAGTTTTATTACAAATAAAATGTAGCACAGCAATGAAGCGATGGTGAAAATATCTTGAAACATTAACAGGATCCAAAGAACAAAGTTCTCCAGGTGTTAGAATATCTATGTTTGTTTTGTTTTTATTTGATATGTGTAGGAAATCATGTAAATCTTCCCATGCATATTCTGCACAACTTAATGTAACAAACCAAGTGGGTGGGCCAAGGTTTCTGATCATACAACGTACATCTCCATGACGTCGAAACCAGTACTCTTTAGTACCACGCATATTTGCTAATAGATTTGTAATATTTGATTGGAAAAACTCATCCTTTTGTTTCACTTTCTCTAATAATTGCGTAGCTGTCATATTTTGAAAGTGTGATCCTGATTTTAATATGTGTGCAACTCTGTAACATAAAGTTGCTAGTTCACTTTCAAAGAGTAGGTAGAATATGTATTCCACATTTTGTCTAAATCTGGGATCTTCAGAATACATCCGTAATGAGCGTTATTCTGTAGCTGTTATTTGAATAGGTCTATCATCATACCTTCCTCCTTTGCCAGTAGGAAAGAGTAGAGGAAAAGCACGTGTTTCTATACTTTTTTCCCATATACTGATTGGCGATCCTTTTGTTTGACGCATTTGGTAAGTTTCCAGTACATCTTGTACGGTGTCATTACAGTGCAAAGGATGAATTGTATAATGGTCTAAAGTATTTGATATTGTAGCAGGATCTAGTAGCTCAAATTGATCAGCTTCTTGTGTTTTCTTGAATTATTTCAGTTGTATCTTTCAAGTTTTCTTCAATATTAATTTCTTTGTAATATTCATTATTCTCTTTAAGATATTGGAAGGCTTGTCTAACTTTATATAAATCTACCAGCTGTTGCCATATTTTTTTGTCTTTTGTAGGTACTCCATTTACTAATATAATTAAAGATTGCTGCATTGGACGTTGCACTCCTAGAGTATGCACATTTTCTTTTAGATTTAATGGTAAATAAACTACTTTTCCACAAATGCCTTTTACCAATTCAGAGGGAGGTAATTTTGCTGTTTTTCGTTGAAGGCGTATTATTGCTTGAAATGGGTGTACTGTTTGAATTATGATGCTCTCATATAAATTAAGTTGTTGTAGAGGTTTTGGTACTGGGTATAATTCCAAATTATTTGTGATAGAACGTGAAGGAGTTTGGTTGTTGTCAAGTTTTGTAGTGCAATAACTGCAAAGTATTAAGGGCTCAGTTATTTCATATTTGTTTTCTGCTAGAAGGTAGAGAGCTAATTCAAACCATTTAGAATCTTCATTGTCTTCTATTTTGTATGATAGGTCCACAGTTTTTGTGTTACTTTTATAAAAAATTCTACGGCAACATACACATACATGGTTTGGTACTTCAGCTGATGTACTTTTAAATTTTAGTATTTCTTTTTTGTATGTGTTTAGCAAAAGGTTGCCATGTGTAGAATTGTTGCTTAATTGGTTTAAAGCTATTTCATTCTGTAAATGGCTTTCACTTCCAAACTATTTTTTCTGGATATAGTGAATTTCTTCAAGTAGGTCTTTTGCTGTACCATGTAGAAGGATGTTATTTAACTTTGCTAGTGCTAAAGCAGGACTTTTAGCATAGTACAGTTTATAGACTAGATTTCTTATAGTTGAATGATGTGTTGATATCCTTTTGATATCATGGAAAGTGGTTTTACAAGTAGGTCCTGTAATGCAGGCCAATGAATGTCCTTGTAGTCCTGTGTACTTGTGCACTGGACAGGTATCTATATTTTGCAGTAATTTAATTTTGATTTTGTCTTTGCTTTTTACATATTTATTGAGGAATTGATGTAAAGATTTGAAATATTGTTTGGGAATGTTACACATTGACGTGCATGGCCATTTGTACACTAGACGTTCTGATTCAGTTGAATGGAGGGGTAATTCTAAGTTTTCAGGGCATATTTTTGTAAGGAGTACTTCTTGTTCCATTAAGTATTATTCACTTTTTCATAACCTCAACCACTGCTATTTATGGCAATTGTATTCGTTTGCTTTTGTTTGTACGCTTCTTCATTAAAATATGGTTCTGTGCTCGTAGTGTGATTCCATTCACCTCCGCAGATACTTAAGAAGTTCTTTCTGTTGAGATTTCGCTTATTGAGAAGTCTTTTTTGTAATTTAGTTATTAGTTTTGTTAGTGGTTTCATTTTGTTTAACAGTAAAATAAATACATTTCTTTTGAGAAGAATTGCACTGTCCATCAATGCTTCTAAGATTAATTTCCTACGGTAGGTTTTAAGTTTTGAACCTGATTTCTCTCCTGTTTTTACAAGATTTTGAAGGACTTTGTGACGGTATATTTTGGCTAAAATACTTTTCTTGGTATGCTTACTTTGCACTATATTAAAATTTGAAGAAGTAGTTTTATCTGTACTGATAGCTGATTTTCTGCTAATTGTTTTTCGGTTTGTTTTACATTTTGATAGAGGAAGCGAAGTTGTTGTACTTGAAACTTCTTGTGTTTCACTAAATGATTGTATTAGCTGTTTTGTTTCAACTTTTTTTACACATTCTGCTAGAGATGGATGCTTATGTTGGACACCTTTATTTTCATTTGCTCTAATTTTGCGTTGCTTTCTACGGAGTTGTCTTTTGGTAGGCATTCTTTAGGGTCTGTTGAAAAAAATAAAGAAGATATGGGTTGGGGTGTTCTGGAATGTATGTGTGCTGTGTGCATGAGCGTTTGAGTAAGATGATAAAGATGTATGTAATGGTGTGTGATTGTGCTTTGGGAACTAAAACTAGTAGGGATAGGTATTCTTGAATTTATGTGTTACTAAACTGGGGTTCAGATGACAAAAAAATAGTAAGCTAGTGGTGTGGAAAAGTACAAATAGTAAATCTAATGTATACAATTAAAACAGTTGTTTGTTCTATAATATGAACATTGTAGTGGTTCAGTTGGCTAATTTGTGTGTCCAAAAATAGAAATTTGTGGGCGTTCTGGCTGTAAATCGCTGTTTAAGACATGGAAATATTTGGACAAAATGGTACAAAATCTCTAGTTTAAGAAACCAAAACAGCTCGTATTAATGTTATAGTATATTTGATTAATAATATAAATATTATGGTGATATTTTACTTACTTTTTTAAAAATTAACAGGTAACTTCTAAGTTTTTCTTTCTTCTTCGAATTCGGCTGCTTCTTTTCAGGAAACTGGTCTTCACTGCAATTGTAAAAGCTTCAAATTAGTAACTTTGTTTGTATATAGCACTGTTTTTAATTTAGATATTGATTTTTTTAATTGAAATCCTCAGTGCCTTCTGTAAAACCATTAAACTAATTTATTTACATAAGATGCATTGCATCAGTTCAGTACATATGATATGTTCTTAATGAACAAATTGTATTGAATGACAAAATGTAGCAAAAAAAAATATCTTTACTATGTCTTGTGAAATTTATAATATATTAGTGAATACCACTATTTCTGTAAGTAAACTGTTCTAGGTAATAGCGCCTCAATGTCATGTCTAATTTAACGTAATTAAGTAAATAAATAAATTTAAAAAAGTATACCAACTCTCAAACTTTTTAAAATGTTGGCATAAGTTAGATCTGCAGATTGGCGCATTTTTTCTGTTAATTCTCTGTATTGGAAATGTTGCCAAAGGTTGACATTTCCAATGCTGCCAACAGTTTTACGGCAGAGTTTGTGCCCTAATGTTTTAAAAATAGGTTCACCTTTTACTGGTGTTAATTGAAGCAGATCTCCAAAAACAATAATGTGTTTTCCTGCAAATAGCTCTTCATAGTCTGTTTTGAGTACTTCTTGTAATCTGAGGTGAATCAAAGCTAACATCAGGTTGGAGGCCATGCTCACTTCATCTATTAGTAGCATTTTCATTTGTTTCAATACTCTGCGTAATTCCATTGCAGCTTCTGCAGAAAGTTTGTAATAGTCTAATTTGTTCTGGTGTTCTACTGGTAATAGTAGTAATCGGTGTAATGTAACACCACCTATGTTATAGGCAGCTAAACCTGTGGGGACAGTGACAACAGCTGACAGTTTGTTGTTTGTCAATTGTTGAAGGAACTTACTAATGATTTTGATTAGGAATGTTTTGCCAGAACCAGCTTCACCACTGACGTACAGTAGTATAGGTTTAAAATTATGGCAGGAACATTCTTTATTTTCATGTTTTACACCATGTGCAATTTGTTTTGTTACTTCTTGAAAAATGCTACTTTGCTCATTGTTTAGTTTTGATTGTAGTATAGTTAAGTCTTCCTTATCTTCATACTGACACATGGTGTTTTCTACTTCTATCATAGCTAATTCTGCCTCATTGTTATTAGTGGTTCTCCCAGTGGTTCTTGGCTTCCTGTTACAGAAGGTTGACTACTGTCAGGAGTATCCTTATCTAATTGGGCTTGGAGTTCTTCTTCATGTTGCTGTTCATTGTGCAACATTGTTTTGTACTGTGTAAAGTTTACATCAGTTATAGTGCTTTCATTTGCTTTGAAAGCATCCTCATATGAGTCATAGTTATCTAGTAATTGTTCTTCTTTTCTCCATGGTTTCAAGAGTTGTAGCAGGGACATGTAATATACTTCTTTATGTTGAGGAGTCTTCAATGACAATTTGATATGATTAATTAAATTTGGTTTAGTGAGTTTAACTAAGTGCCGTCACAGTCTGTCACTCTATATTTACCTTTTTTTTCATCAGGTTTCATATTATTTTTGTATGTGTAGTTTTAGGCTATTTGGTATAGACACATGTTTTCCAAAGTATTACTTCTGTTTGGGTAGTATGTGTCCAATAAATTGTTTTTTAAAATGTCTTGGCTGTTTGGATCATGTTTGGCTATTGTTTCTATATCTTCATATGATTTTAGAACTCTTTTTCTAGATTTAGCTGGACCAAGACTTAGCCATACTATATTTTCAGATTTACCATACAATGAAGTACCAGTTAAACGATCAGCTGCTTCATAAGATCCACATTCTCTATGGGTGAGCATTTTTATGCCCAAGCTGTATAATTTCTGAGATACTGTTTTATCTGATGACAGGTCATTCCAGAGGTCTTGGAGCTCTGTCTTTAGTTAAGTATGCTGTGACATATCGTGCAACTGCAATAGAATTGTCTGCAATGTACTGCACATCTATGTTTGCATTCCATAAGTGGGCAATGATTGCATTATAATCATTGATATATTTTCTTCTTATTTTCTTTTTATGTAATATGAATTTTTAGGTGACTTACCTTTAACAATATGTCTAACTGAAGACATGAGGTTGTTTACTTGACCTGTATTTGTAACTGGTCTAGGGAAACCAAATCAGCATTTGGTGTAGTATTTGCCTTTGTTTTTGTATTTGCGACGACAATATTTTCCACATTTGTGTCTTTGAAATTGTAAAATTTGTGCATGAAGATCACTATTTGTGGCTTCTGATGGAATTTCACAAGTGACAAATTTTCAATAAACTGTAAAACAGTGGCATCACTGTCTTGACCAAATTTAGGAGCATCTTTAATCCATAAAAGCATGTGGATATGTGGTGCTCCTCTGGCGTGGTATTCTTTTCTCCAAAAGAAGTGTTGCACTTCTCCAACGGGAGGAACAGTTTTATTACAAATAAAATGTAGCACAGCAATGAAGCGATGGTGAAAATATCTTGAAACATTAACAGGATCCAAAGAACAAAGTTCTCCAGGTGTTAGAATATCTATGTTTGTTTTGTTTTTATTTGATATGTGTAGGAAATCATGTAAATCTTCCCATGCATATTCTGCACAACTTAATGTAACAAACCAAGTGGGTGGGCCAAGGTTTCTGATCATACAACGTACATCTCCATGACGTCGAAACCAGTACTCTTTAGTACCACGCATATTTGCTAATAGATTTGTAATATTTGATTGGAAAAACTCATCCTTTTGTTTCACTTTCTCTAATAATTGCGTAGCTGTCATATTTTGAAAGTGTGATCCTGATTTTAATATGTGTGCAACTCTGTAACATAAAGTTGCTAGTTCACTTTCAAAGAGTAGGTAGAATATGTATTCCACATTTTGTCTAAATCTGGGATCTTCAGAATACATCCGTAATGAGCGTTATTCTGTAGCTGTTATTTGAATAGGTCTATCATCATACCTTCCTCCTTTGCCAGTAGGAAAGAGTAGAGGAAAAGCACGTGTTTCTATACTTTTTTCCCATATACTGATTGGCGATCCTTTTGTTTGACGCATTTGGTAAGTTTCCAGTACATCTTGTACGGTGTCATTACAGTGCAAAGGATGAATTGTATAATGGTCTAAAGTATTTGATATTGTAGCAGGATCTAGTAGCTCAAATTGATCAGCTTCTTGTGTTTTCTTGAATTATTTCAGTTGTATCTTTCAAGTTTTCTTCAATATTAATTTCTTTGTAATATTCATTATTCTCTTTAAGATATTGGAAGGCTTGTCTAACTTTATATAAATCTACCAGCTGTTGCCATATTTTTTTGTCTTTTGTAGGTACTCCATTTACTAATATAATTAAAGATTGCTGCATTGGACGTTGCACTCCTAGAGTATGCACATTTTCTTTTAGATTTAATGGTAAATAAACTACTTTTCCACAAATGCCTTTTACCAATTCAGAGGGAGGTAATTTTGCTGTTTTTCGTTGAAGGCGTATTATTGCTTGAAATGGGTGTACTGTTTGAATTATGATGCTCTCATATAAATTAAGTTGTTGTAGAGGTTTTGGTACTGGGTATAATTCCAAATTATTTGTGATAGAACGTGAAGGAGTTTGGTTGTTGTCAAGTTTTGTAGTGCAATAACTGCAAAGTATTAAGGGCTCAGTTATTTCATATTTGTTTTCTGCTAGAAGGTAGAGAGCTAATTCAAACCATTTAGAATCTTCATTGTCTTCTATTTTGTATGATAGGTCCACAGTTTTTGTGTTACTTTTATAAAAAATTCTACGGCAACATACACATACATGGTTTGGTACTTCAGCTGATGTACTTTTAAATTTTAGTATTTCTTTTTTGTATGTGTTTAGCAAAAGGTTGCCATGTGTAGAATTGTTGCTTAATTGGTTTAAAGCTATTTCATTCTGTAAATGGCTTTCACTTCCAAACTATTTTTTCTGGATATAGTGAATTTCTTCAAGTAGGTCTTTTGCTGTACCATGTAGAAGGATGTTATTTAACTTTGCTAGTGCTAAAGCAGGACTTTTAGCATAGTACAGTTTATAGACTAGATTTCTTATAGTTGAATGATGTGTTGATATCCTTTTGATATCATGGAAAGTGGTTTTACAAGTAGGTCCTGTAATGCAGGCCAATGAATGTCCTTGTAGTCCTGTGTACTTGTGCACTGGACAGGTATCTATATTTTGCAGTAATTTAATTTTGATTTTGTCTTTGCTTTTTACATATTTATTGAGGAATTGATGTAAAGATTTGAAATATTGTTTGGGAATGTTACACATTGACGTGCATGGCCATTTGTACACTAGACGTTCTGATTCAGTTGAATGGAGGGGTAATTCTAAGTTTTCAGGGCATATTTTTGTAAGGAGTACTTCTTGTTCCATTAAGTATTATTCACTTTTTCATAACCTCAACCACTGCTATTTATGGCAATTGTATTCGTTTGCTTTTGTTTGTACGCTTCTTCATTAAAATATGGTTCTGTGCTCGTAGTGTGATTCCATTCACCTCCGCAGATACTTAAGAAGTTCTTTCTGTTGAGATTTCGCTTATTGAGAAGTCTTTTTTGTAATTTAGTTATTAGTTTTGTTAGTGGTTTCATTTTGTTTAACAGTAAAATAAATACATTTCTTTTGAGAAGAATTGCACTGTCCATCAATGCTTCTAAGATTAATTTCCTACGGTAGGTTTTAAGTTTTGAACCTGATTTCTCTCCTGTTTTTACAAGATTTTGAAGGACTTTGTGACGGTATATTTTGGCTAAAATACTTTTCTTGGTATGCTTACTTTGCACTATATTAAAATTTGAAGAAGTAGTTTTATCTGTACTGATAGCTGATTTTCTGCTAATTGTTTTTCGGTTTGTTTTACATTTTGATAGAGGAAGCGAAGTTGTTGTACTTGAAACTTCTTGTGTTTCACTAAATGATTGTATTAGCTGTTTTGTTTCAACTTTTTTTACACATTCTGCTAGAGATGGATGCTTATGTTGGACACCTTTATTTTCATTTGCTCTAATTTTGCGTTGCTTTCTACGGAGTTGTCTTTTGGTAGGCATTCTTTAGGGTCTGTTGAAAAAAATAAAGAAGATATGGGTTGGGGTGTTCTGGAATGTATGTGTGCTGTGTGCATGAGCGTTTGAGTAAGATGATAAAGATGTATGTAATGGTGTGTGATTGTGCTTTGGGAACTAAAACTAGTAGGGATAGGTATTCTTGAATTTATGTGTTACTAAACTGGGGTTCAGATGACAAAAAAATAGTAAGCTAGTGGTGTGGAAAAGTACAAATAGTAAATCTAATGTATACAATTAAAACAGTTGTTTGTTCTATAATATGAACATTGTAGTGGTTCAGTTGGCTAATTTGTGTGTCCAAAAATAGAAATTTGTGGGCGTTCTGGCTGTAAATCGCTGTTTAAGACATGGAAATATTTGGACAAAATGGTACAAAATCTCTAGTTTAAGAAACCAAAACAGCTCGTATTAATGTTATAGTATATTTGATTAATAATATAAATATTATGGTGATATTTTACTTACTTTTTTAAAAATTAACAGGTAACTTCTAAGTTTTTCTTTCTTCTTCGAATTCGGCTGCTTCTTTTCAGGAAACTGGTCTTCACTGCAATTGTAAAAGCTTCAAATTAGTAACTTTGTTTGTATATAGCACTGTTTTTAATTTAGATATTGATTTTTTTAATTGAAATCCTCAGTGCCTTCTGTAAAACCATTAAACTAATTTATTTACATAAGATGCATTGCATCAGTTCAGTACATATGATATGTTCTTAATGAACAAATTGTATTGAATGACAAAATGTAGCAAAAAAAAATATCTTTACTATGTCTTGTGAAATTTATAATATATTAGTGAATACCACTATTTCTGTAAGTAAACTGTTCTAGGTAATAGCGCCTCAATGTCATGTCTAATTTAACGTAATTAAGTAAATAAATAAATTTAAAAAAGTATACCAACTCTCAAACTTTTTAAAATGTTGGCATAAGTTAGATCTGCAGATTGGCGCATTTTTTCTGTTAATTCTCTGTATTGGAAATGTTGCCAAAGGTTGACATTTCCAATGCTGCCAACAGTTTTACGGCAGAGTTTGTGCCCTAATGTTTTAAAAATAGGTTCACCTTTTACTGGTGTTAATTGAAGCAGATCTCCAAAAACAATAATGTGTTTTCCTGCAAATAGCTCTTCATAGTCTGTTTTGAGTACTTCTTGTAATCTGAGGTGAATCAAAGCTAACATCAGGTTGGAGGCCATGCTCACTTCATCTATTAGTAGCATTTTCATTTGTTTCAATACTCTGCGTAATTCCATTGCAGCTTCTGCAGAAAGTTTGTAATAGTCTAATTTGTTCTGGTGTTCTACTGGTAATAGTAGTAATCGGTGTAATGTAACACCACCTATGTTATAGGCAGCTAAACCTGTGGGGACAGTGACAACAGCTGACAGTTTGTTGTTTGTCAATTGTTGAAGGAACTTACTAATGATTTTGATTAGGAATGTTTTGCCAGAACCAGCTTCACCACTGACGTACAGTAGTATAGGTTTAAAATTATGGCAGGAACATTCTTTATTTTCATGTTTTACACCATGTGCAATTTGTTTTGTTACTTCTTGAAAAATGCTACTTTGCTCATTGTTTAGTTTTGATTGTAGTATAGTTAAGTCTTCCTTATCTTCATACTGACACATGGTGTTTTCTACTTCTATCATAGCTAATTCTGCCTCATTGTTATTAGTGGTTCTCCCAGTGGTTCTTGGCTTCCTGTTACAGAAGGTTGACTACTGTCAGGAGTATCCTTATCTAATTGGGCTTGGAGTTCTTCTTCATGTTGCTGTTCATTGTGCAACATTGTTTTGTACTGTGTAAAGTTTACATCAGTTATAGTGCTTTCATTTGCTTTGAAAGCATCCTCATATGAGTCATAGTTATCTAGTAATTGTTCTTCTTTTCTCCATGGTTTCAAGAGTTGTAGCAGGGACATGTAATATACTTCTTTATGTTGAGGAGTCTTCAATGACAATTTGATATGATAAATTAAATTTGGTTTAGTGAGTTTAACTAAGTGCCGTCACAGTCTGTCACTCTATATTTACCTTTTTTTCATCAGGTTTCATATTATTTTTGTATGTGTAGTTTTAGGCTATTTGGTATAGACACATGTTTTCCAAAGTATTACTTCTGTTTGGGTAGTATGTGTCCAATAAATTGTTTTTTAAAATGTCTTGGCTGTTTGGATCATGTTTGGCTATTGTTTCTATATCTTCATATGATTTTAGAACTCTTTTTCTAGATTTAGCTGGACCAAGACTTAGCCATACTATATTTTCAGATTTACCATACAATGAAGTACCAGTTAAACGATCAGCTGCTTCATAAGATCCACATTCTCTATGGGTGAGCATTTTTATGCCCAAGCTGTATAATTTCTGAGATACTGTTTTATCTGATGGCAGGTCATTCCAGAGGTCTTGGAGCTCTGTCTTTAGTTAAGTATGCCGTGACATATCGTGCAACTGCAGTAGAATTGTCTGCAATGTACTGCACATCTATGTTTGCATTCCATAAGTGGGCAATGATTGCATTATAATCATTGATATATTTTCTTCTTCTTTTCTTTTTATGTAATATGAATTTTTAGGTGACTTACCTTTAACACTATGTCTAACTGAAGACATGAGGTTGTTTACTTGACCTGTATTTGTAACTGGTCTAGGGAAACCAAATCAGCATTTGGTGTAGTATTTGCCTTTGTTTTTGTATTTGCGACGACAATATTTTCCACATTTGTGTCTTTGAAATTGTAAAATTTGTGCATGAAGATCACTATTTGTGGCTTCTGATGGAATTTCACAAGTGACACATTTTCAATAAACTGTAAAACAGTGGCATCACTGTCTTGACCAAATTTAGGAGCATCTTTAATCCATAAAAGCATGTGGATATGTGGTGCTCCTCTGGCGTGGTATTCTTTTCTCCAAAAGAAGTGTTGCACTTCTCCAACGGGAGGAACAGTTTTATTACAAATAAAATGTAGCACAGCAATGAAGCGATGGTGAAAATATCTTGAAACATTAACAGGATCCAAAGAACAAAGTTCTCCAGGTGTTAGAATATCTATGTTTGTTTTGTTTTTATTTGATATGTGTAGGAAATCATGTAAATCTTCCCATGCATATTCTCCACAACTTAATGTAACAAACCAAGTGGGTGGGCCAAGGTTTCTGATCATACAACGTACATCTCCATGACGTCGAAACCAGTACTCTTTAGTACCACGCATATTTGCTAATAGATTTGTAATATTTGATTGGAAAAACTCATCCTTTTGTTTCACTTTCTCTAATAATTGCGTAGCTGTCATATTTTGAAAGTGTGATCCTGATTTTAATATGTGTGCAACTCCGTAACATAAAGTTGCTAGTTCACTTTCAAAGAGTAGGTGGAATATGTATTCCACATTTTGTCTAAATCTGGGATCTTCAGAATACATCCGTAATGAGCGTTATTCTGTAGCTGTTATTTGAATAGGTCTATCATCATACCTTCCTCCTTTGCCAGTAGGAAAGAGTAGAGGAAAAGCACGTGTTTCTATACTTTTTTCCCATATACTGATTGGCGATCCTTTTGTTTGACGCATTTGGTAAGTTTCCAGTACATCTTGTACGGTGTCATTACAGTGCAAAGGATGAATTGTATAATGGTCTAAAGTATTTGATATTGTAGCAGGATCTAGTAGCTCAAATTGACCAGCTTCTTGTGTTTTCTTGAATTATTTCAGTTGTATCTTTCAAGTTTTCTTCAATATTAATTTCTTTGTAATATTCATTATTCTCTTTAAGATATTGGAAGGCTTGTCTAACTTTATATAAATCTACCAGCTGTTGCCATATTTTTTTGTCTTTTGTAGGTACTCCATTTACTAATATAATTAAAGATTGCTGCATTGGACGTTGCACTCCTAGAGTATGCACATTTTCTTTTAGATTTAATGGTAAATAAACTACTTTTCCACAAATGCCTTTTACCAATTCAGAGGGAGGTAATTTTGCTGTTTTTCGTTGAAGGCGTATTATTGCTTGAAATGGGTGTACTGTTTGAATTATGATGCTCTCATATAAATTAAGTTGTTGTAGAGGTTTTGGTACTGGGTATAATTCCAAATTATTTGTGATAGAACGTGAAGGAGTTTGGTTGTTGTCAAGTTTTGTAGTGCAATAACTGCAAAGTATTAAGGGCTCAGTTATTTCATATTTGTTTTCTGCTAGAAGGTAGAGAGCTAATTCAAACCATTTAGAATCTTCATTGTCTTCTATTTTGTATGATAGGTCCACAGTTTTTGTGTTACTTTTATAAAAAATTCTACGGCATCATACACATACATGGTTTGGTACTTCAGCTGATGTACTTTTAAATTTTAGTATTTCTTTTTTGTATGTGTTTAGCAAAAGGTTGCCATGTGTAGAATTGTTGCTTAATTGGTTTAAAGCTATTTCATTCTGTAAATGGCTTTCACTTCCAAACTATTTTTTCTGGATATAGTGAATTTCTTCAAGTAGGTCTTTTGCTGTACCATGTAGAAGGATGTTATTTAACTTTGCTAGTGCTAAAGCAGGACTTTTAGCATAGTACAGTTTATAGACTAGATTTCTTATAGTTGAATGATGTGTTGATATCCTTTTGATATCATGGAAAGTGGTTTTACAAGTAGGTCCTGTAATGCAGGCCAATGAATGTCCTTGTAGTCCTGTGTACTTGTGCACTGGACAAGTATCTATATTTTGCAGTAATTTAATTTTGATTTTGTCTTTGCTTTTTACATATTTATTGAGGAATTGATGTAAAGATTTGAAATATTGTTTGGGAATGTTACACATTGACGTGCATGGCCATTTGTACACTAGACGTTCTGATTCAGTTGAATGGAGGGGTAATTCTAAGTTTTCAGGGCATATTTTTGTAAGGAGTACTTCTTGTTCCATTAAGTATTATTCACTTTTTCATAACCTCAACCACTGCTATTTATGGCAATGGTATTCGTTTGCTTTTGTTTGTACGCTTCTTCATTAAAATATGGTTCTGTGCTCGTAGTGTGATTCCATTCACCTCCGCAGATACTTAAGAAGTTCTTTCTGTTGAGATTGCGCTTATTGAGAAGTCTTTTTTGTAATTTAGTTATTAGTTTTGTTAGTGGTTTCATTTTGTTTAACAGTAAAATGAATACATTTCTTTTGAGAAGAATTGCACTGTCCATCAATGCTTCTAAGATTAATTTCCTACGGTAGGTTTTAAGCTTTGAACCTGATTTCTCTCCTGTTTTTACAAGATTTTGAAGGACTTTGTGACGGTATATTTTGGCTAAAATACTTTTCTTGGTATGCTTACTTTGCACTATATTAAAATTTGAAGAAGTAGTTTTATCTGTACTGATAGCTGATTTTCTGTTAATTGTTTTTTGGTTTGTTTTACATTTTGATAGAGGAAGCGAAGTTGTTGTACTTGAAACTTCTTGTGTTTCACTAAATGATTGTATTAGCTGTTTTGTTTCAACTTTTTTTACACATTCTGCTAGAGATGGATGCTTATGTTGGACACCTTTATTTTCATTTGCTCTAATTTTGCGTTGCTTTCTACGGAGTTGTCTTTTGGTAGGCATTCTTTAGGGTCTGTTGAAAAAAATAAAGAAGATATGGGTTGGGGTGTTCTGGAATGTATGTGTGCTGTGTGCATGAGCGTTTGAGTAAGATGATAAAGATGTATGTAATGGTGTGTGATTGTGCTTTGGGAACTAAAACTAGCAGGGATAGGTATTCTTGAATTTATGTGTTACTAAACTGGGGTTCAGATGACAAAAAAATAGTAAGCTAGTGGTGTGGAAAAGTACAAATAGTAAATCTAATGTATACAATTAAAACAGTTGTTTGTTCTATAATATGAACAATGTAGTGGTTCAGTTGGCTAATTTGTGTGTCCAAAAATAGAAATTTGTGGGCGTTCTGGCTGTAAATCGCTGTTTAAGACATGGAAATATTTGGACAAAATGGTACAAAATCTCTATTTTAAGAAACCAAAACAGCTCGTATTAATGTTATAGTATATTTGATTACTAATATAAATATTATGGTGATATTTTACTTACTTTTTTAAAAATTAACAGGTAACTTCTAAGTTTTTCTTTCTTCTTCGAATTCGGCTGCTTCTTTTCAGGAAACTGGTCTTCACTGCAATTGTAAAAGCTTCAAATTAGTAACTTTGTTTGTATATAGCACTGTTTTTAATTTAGATATTGATTTTTTTAATTGAAATCCTCAGTGCCTTCTGTAAAACCATTAAACTAATTTATTTACATAAGATGCATTGCATCAGTTCAGTACATATGATATGTTCTTAATGAACAAATTGTATTGAATGACAAAATGTAGCAAAAAAAAATATCTTTACTATGTCTTGTGAAATTTATAATATATTAGTGAATACCACTATTTCTGTAAGTAAACTGTTCTAGGTAATAGCGCCTCAATGTCATGTCTAATTTAATGTAATTAAGTAAATAAATAAATTAAAAAAAGTATACCAACTCTCAAACTTTTTAAAATGTTGGCATAAGTTAGATCTGCAGATTGGCGCATTTTTTCTGTTAATTCTCTGTATTGGAAATGTTGCCAAAGGTTGACATTTCCAATGCTGCCAACAGTTTTACGGCAGAGTTTGTGCCCTAATGTTTTAAAAATAGGTTCACCTTTTACTGGTGTTAATTGAAGCAGATCTCCAAAAACAATAATGTGTTTTCCTGCAAATAGCTCTTCATAGTCTGTTTTGAGTACTTCTTGTAATCTGAGGTGAATCAAAGCTAACATCAGGTTGGAGGCCATGCTCACTTCATCTATTAGTAGCATTTTCATTTGTTTCAATACTCTGCGTAATTCCATTGCAGCTTCTGCAGAAAGTTTGTAATAGTCTAATTTGTTCTGGTGTTCTACTGGTAATAGTAGTAATCGGTGTAATGTAACACCACCTATGTTATAGGCAGCTAAACCTGTGGGGACAGTGACAACAGCTGACAGTTTGTTGTTTGTCAATTGTTGAAGGAACTTACTAATGATTTTGATTAGGAATGTTTTGCCAGAACCAGCTTCACCACTGACGTACAGTAGTATAGGTTTAAAATTATGGCAGGAACATTCTTTATTTTCATGTTTTACACCATGTGCAATTTGTTTTGTTACTTCTTGAAAAATGCTACTTTGCTCATTGTTTAGTTTTGATTGTAGTATAGTTAAGTCTTCCTTATCTTCATACTGACACATGGTGTTTTCTACTTCTATCATAGCTAATTCTGCCTCATTGTTATTAGTGGTTCTCCCAGTGGTTCTTGGCTTCCTGTTACAGAAGGTTGACTACTGTCAGGAGTATCCTTATCTAATTGGGCTTGGAGTTCTTCTTCATGTTGCTGTTCATTGTGCAACATTGTTTTGTACTGTGTAAAGTTTACATCAGTTATAGTGCTTTCATTTGCTTTGAAAGCATCCTCATATGAGTCATAGTTATCTAGTAATTGTTCTTCTTTTCTCCATGGTTTCAAGAGTTGTAGCAGGGACATGTAATATACTTCTTTATGTTGAGGAGTCTTCAATGACAATTTGATATGATTAATTAAATTTGGTTTAGTGAGTTTAACTAAGTGCCGTCACAGTCTGTCACTCTATATTTACCTTTTTTTTCATCAGGTTTCATATTATTTTTGTATGTGTAGTTTTAGGCTATTTGGTATAGACACATGTTTTCCAAAGTATTACTTCTGTTTGGGTAGTATGTGTCCAATAAATTGTTTTTTAAAATGTCTTGGCTGTTTGGATCATGTTTGGCTATTGTTTCTATATCTTCATATGATTTTAGAACTCTTTTTCTAGATTTAGCTGGACCAAGACTTAGCCATACTATATTTTCAGATTTACCATACAATGAAGTACCAGTTAAACGATCAGCTGCTTCATAAGATCCACATTCTCTATGGGTGAGCATTTTTATGCCCAAGCTGTATAATTTCTGAGATACTGTTTTATCTGATGACAGGTCATTCCAGAGGTCTTGGAGCTCTGTCTTTAGTTAAGTATGCTGTGACATATCGTGCAACTGCAGTAGAATTGTCTGCAATGTACTGCACATCTATGTTTGCATTCCATAAGTGGGCAATGATTGCATTATAATCATTGATATATTTTCTTCTTCTTTTCTTTTTATGTAATATGAATTTTTAGGTGACTTACCTTTAACACTATGTCTAACTGAAGACATGAGGTTGTTTACTTGACCTGTATTTGTAACTGGTCTAGGGAAACCAAATCAGCATTTGGTGTAGTATTTGCCTTTGTTTTTGTATTTGCGACGACAATATTTTCCACATTTGTGTCTTTGAAATTGTAAAATTTGTGCATGAAGATCACTATTTGTGGCTTCTGATGGAATTTCACAAGTGACACATTTTCAATAAACTGTAAAACAGTGGCATCACTGTCTTGACCAAATTTAGGAGCATCTTTAATCCATAAAAGCATGTGGATATGTGGTGCTCCTCTGGCGTGGTATTCTTTTCTCCAAAAGAAGTGTTGCACTTCTCCAACGGGAGGAACAGTTTTATTACAAATAAAATGTAGCACAGCAATGAAGCGATGGTGAAAATATCTTGAAACATTAACAGGATCCAAAGAACAAAGTTCTCCAGGTGTTAGAATATCTATGTTTGTTTTGTTTTTATTTGATATGTGTAGGAAATCATGTAAATCTTCCCATGCATATTCTGCACAACTTAATGTAACAAACCAAGTGGGTGGGCCAAGGTTTCTGATCATATAACGTACATCTCCATGACGTCGAAACCAATACTCTTTAGTACCACGCATATTTGCTAATAGATTTGTAATATTTGATTGTAAAATCTCATCCTTTTGTTGCACTTTCTCTAATAATTGTGTAGCTGTCATATTTTGAAAGTGTGATCCTGATTTTAATATGTGTGCAACTCCGTAACATAAAGTTGCTAGTTCACTTTCAAAGATTAGGTGGGATATGTATTCCACATTTTGTCTAAATCTGGGATCTTCAGAATACATCCGTAATGAGCGTTATTCTGTAGCTGTTATTTGAATAGGTCTATCATCATACCTTCCTCCTTTGCCAGTAGGAAAGAGTAGAGGAAAAGCACGTGTTTCTATACTTTTTTCCCATATACTGATTGGCGATCCTTTTGTTTGACGCATTTGGTAAGTTTCCAGTACATCTTGTACAGTGTCATTACAGTGCAAAGGATGAATTGTATAATGGTCTAAAGTATTTGATATTGTAGCAGGATCTAGTAGCTCAAATTGACCAGCTTCTTGTGTTTTCTTGAATTATTTCAGTTGTATCTTTCAAGTTTTCTTCAATATTAATTTCTTTGTAATATTCATTATTCTCTTTAAGATATTGGAAGGCTTGTCTAACTTTATATAAATCTACCAGCTGTTGCCATATTTTTTTGTCTTTTGTAGGTACTCCATTTACTAATATAATTAAAGATTGCTGCATTGGACGTTGCACTCCTAGAGTATGCACATTTTCTTTTAGATTTAATGGTAAATAAACTACTTTTCCACAAATGCCTTTTACCAATTCAGAGGGAGGTAATTTTGCTGTTTTTCGTTGAAGGCGTATTATTGCTTGAAATGGGTGTACTGTTTGAATTATGATGCTCTCATATAAATTAAGTAGTTGTAGAGGTTTTGGTACTGGGTATAATTCCAAATTATTTGTGATAGAACGTGAAGGAGTTTGGTTGTTGTCAAGTTTTGTAGTGCAATAACTGCAAAGTATTAAGGGCTCAGTTATTTCATATTTGTTTTCTGCTAGAAGGTAGAGAGCTAATTCAAACCATTTAGAATCTTCATTGTCTTCTATTTTGTATGATAGGTCCACAGTTTTTGTGTTACTTTTATAAAAAATTCTACGGCAACATACACATACATGGTTTGGTACTTCAGCTGATATACTTTTAAATTTTAGTATTTCTTTTTTGTATGTGTTTAGCAAAAGGTTGCCATGTGTAGAATTGTTGCTTAATTGGTTTAAAGCTATTTCATTCTGTAAATGGCTTTCACTTCCAAAATATTTTTTCTGGATATAGTGAATTTCTTCAAGTAGGTCTTTTGCTGTACCATGTAGAAGGATGTTATTTAACTTTGCTAGTGCTAAAGCAGGACTTTTAGCATAGTACAGTTTATAGACTAGATTTCTTATAGTTGAATGATGTGTTGATATCCTTTTGATATCATGGAAAGAGGTTTTACAAGTAGGTCCTATAATGCAGGCCAATGAATGTCCTTGTAGTCCTGTGTGCTTGTGCACTGGACAGGTATCTATATTTTGCAGTAATTTAATTTTGATTTTGTCTTTGCTTTTTACATATTTATTGAGGAATTGATGTAAAGATTTGAAATATTGTTTGGGAATGTTACACATTGACGTGCATGGCCATTTGTACACTAGACGTTCTGATTCAGTTGAATGGAGGGGTAATTCTAAGTTTTCAGGGCATATTTTTGTATGGAGTACTTCTTGTTCCATTAAGTATTATTCACTTTTTCATAAACTCAACCACTGCTATTTATGGCAATTGTATTTGTTTGCTTTTGTTTGTATGCTTCTTCATTAAAATATGGTTCTGTGCTCGTAGTGTGATTCCATTCACCTCCGCAGATACTTAAGAAGTTCTTTCTGTTGACATTTCGCTTATTGAGAAGTCTTTTTTGTAATTTAGTTATTAGTTTTGTTAGTGGTTTCATTTTGTTTAACAGTAAAATAAATACATTTCTTTTGAGAAGAATTGCACTGTCCATCAATGCTTCTAAGATTAATTTCCTACGGTAGGTTTTAAGCTTTGAACCTGATTTCTTTCCTGTTTTTACAAGATTTTGAAGGACTTTGTGACGGTATATTTTGGCTAAAATACTTTTCTTGGTATGCTTACTTTGCACTATATTAAAATTTGAAGAAGTAGTTTTATCTGTACTGATAGCTGATTTTCTGTTAATTGTTTTTTGGTTTGTTTTACATTTTGATAGAGGAAGCAAAGATGTTGTACTTGAAACTTCTTGTGTTTCACTAAATGATTGTATTAGCTGTTTTGTTTCAACTTTTTTTACACATTCTGCTAGAGATGGATGCTTATGTTGGACACCTTTATTTTCATTTGCTCTAATTTTGCGTTGCTTTCTACGGAGTTGTCTTTTGGTAGGCATTCTTTAGGGTCTGTTGAAAAAAATAAAGAAGATATGGGTTGGGGTGTTCTGGAATGTATGTGTGCTGTGTGCATGAGCGTTTGAGTAAGATGATAAAGATGTATGTAATGGTGTGTGATTGTGCTTTGGGAACTAAAACTAGTAGGGATAGGTATTCTTGAATTTATGTGTTACTAAACTGGGGTTCAGATGACAAAAAAATAGTAAGCTAGTGGTGTGGAAAAGTACAAATAGTAAATCTAATGTATACAATTAAAACAGTTGTTTGTTCTATAATATGAACATTGTAGTGGTTCAGTTGGCTAATTTGTGTGTCCAAAAATAGAAATTTGTGGGCGTTCTGGCTGTAAATCGCTGTTTAAGACATGGAAATATTTGGACAAAATGGTACAAAATCTCTATTTTAAGAAACCAAAACAGCTCGTATTAATGTTATAGTATATTTGATTACTAATATAAATATTATGGTGATATTTTACTTAGTTTTTTTTTAAATTAACAGGTAACTTCTAAGTGTTTCTTTCTTCTTCGAATTTGGCTGCTTCTTTTCAGGAAACTGGTCTTCACTGCAATTGTAAAAGCTTCAAATTAGTAACTTTGTTTGTATATAGCACTGTTTTTAATTTAGATATTGATTTTTTTAATTGAAATCCTCAGTGCCTTCTGTAAAACCATTAAACTAATTTATTTACATAAGATGCATTGCATCAGTTCAGTACATATGATATGTTCTTAATGAACAAATTGTATTGAATGACAAAATGTAGCAAAAAAAAATATCTTTACTATGTCTTGTGAAATTTATAATATGTTAGTGAATACCACTATTTCTGTAAGTAAACTGTTCTAGGTAATAGCGCCTCAATGTCATGTCTAATTTAACGTAATTAAGTAAATAAATAAATAAAAACTAAAAATATGAAATTGTATAAGTATTTTTATAAAGGTTTAAACATAGATTGTGTTTGCATGCAATTTTGTTTGAATATATGTAGTCTATATATTTCATTTAAAAAATGTTAGTTTAACATGATTTGAGTGTGTGTGTATAAAGAAAGTAAAAAGTATAAAGGTTTATAAGTGATAGTTGATTTTAGGAAATTGAAAAAAGTACAGTAAATTCATTTTACAGATTTTACAAGGTAAAAGTCTGTTTGAAAATGTGTTCATCTACCATAGCTCTCAACTCACACGCTTTTGGCGGGTGTCACACGCCTTGTAAAGGGCAGACTCACCCGCCAAGCCTCCTGCACGCCCATTCATTCCAATGGGCGTCTCACCCGCCAAAAACAAAATCAGGTGATTTCACCCGCCTGTAAAACAAAAATGGTTGAGAGCTATTTCATCTACTATACAGAAAATATGCATACCTGAAGTTTGTGTTCATGCATATGGATATGCATGGAGCTGCAAGTAGAAATCTTGAAGACTTGTACAGTATTTCTGGTAGAATCTGCTTGCCAATGATATGACACTTGTACTCAGAGAGATTCAGAGTACATTTGCAGTGCTGATCTATGATGATGCAGTTAGATGTAGAGGTCTTGAATGTGAGTGGTGCATGGTCATGTGATTTTTGAGGTACATCCAATGAGGGAATGGCAGAGAGAGTGCAGTGGAAATGGAAAAAGGGCTGTTCATGTTACGATATGTCCGCGGACATGGCGGTAGGTTGCGGACATCGGGAGTTACATCCGGGGATTTTTGGGTTCAGAAGTCATGCAAATGAGAATAAGCACTGAAAGGGATTGGTCAGTAAAGTTTGGTGGGTGTGTTGTGCCAGGAGAGATTTTCTCAGATACTCTTTTTGCTGAGAGAACAAAAGATAGCTATGGCTGTGTGTTTCAGAAATGACATTTGTGATGTCATCTTTGATGTCCTGGGTGTTAGTCTTAGCAGTGCACGGTGGTGGCGCGAGTTATGGTTGCTTAGTTTACCATAACTGGCGAATTTCAAGGGTTTTTCAGTTTTACTTGGAACCATAACGTCCCTTTAACAAAGTTTTTTCACTGAATTGCATAGGTTTTTAGTAGCGCAACTTAACCATGACGTCCCTTTAACAAAGTTTTTTTCACTGAATTTCATAGGTTTTTAGTAGCGCAACTTAACCATAACGTCCCTTTAACAAAGTTTTTTCACTGAATATATATATATATACATGTTCAAAGTACTGCCATTCTCATGCAGAAGATTCAAGCTGCACTCTCCACAGTGTTTGTTAGGCAAAAACAATCCCAATTGGAACAAAAAATGCTGCCGGATCCACACCATGTTAGCCAAAATTAATTTCCTTTATTTTTCTTGCAGGGAAAATCGTACAATACAAAAACATGGAAATCCTTTAAAATCCAAAACGACCAAAATACATGGGTCCTCCCAAGTGCAGCAATCACTTTGCTGAGGCGTTCACACGTTCCGCGGCCAACTCGCCGCTTGTTGACAACGATTTACCTCATTGTCAAACAAACATTTAAAAAGACATGAAAGAGAGGCAGCCCAAGAAATTTGGGTGTAAACACAGTCAAAGGACTGGTTTTCTTAGGATGCTGCAGTCCCAAAGATAACATGTTGGCCATATTGGCATAGTGTTTTAGGTAAGTAACAGCTTTTTACTTTCTGCAAGTATCATTCTGATATATGCACAGTAATATATTTACAAAAATTGTATACTTCCACACAGCGTATTCCGTTAAGGTGCATTGATACTCTTGGGATTGTTTTTATATTGCGGCTGATAGATAATAAGGCGTATTACCATATGTGAAGTTGAAGGGCAGTAACAGCGCCAGTACCCATATAGCTTTTTACATATTGCAAGTTTACGAAACATTTCACATGGGCATTATTAATGTAACCACCATGTGTTTAGGCAATCTGTTGTTCAAAGTAAAGTGCTTAGTGCATTAGCAGCATGTTATTTGAGCGATAAAGTGCAAAGTGCCATGAAGCATTTGGCATCTGGTCATTCTAGCTTCTCTTTAACGCTGTGGTTTAATCACATACCTGAATGTATCCCGGTTGCCTGGTACATACCAGGCAACCCTTGTAGAACATAAAATGCATAGTGCAAAAAAGCATAAATGACCGCGTTACTAATAGTTTCATCAATTTCATCTATAAAGTGCATCGTGGTCTAGCAGCATGTTGCCATTATTTCACAATACCAGCTCAACCAATGTTCAACTACCAATACAGTGCATAGTGCAAATCATGATAGTTCGTTATGCCCTACCTATCTTGAGAATGCCCCAATAAATCAATTATTGTACTCGCATTAAACTGATGCTCGTCAGCATAATCACCAAATCATTTTACATGGGAATTACAGTGTCCTTTTGTAACACCTATTACACCTCCTCTTTCACCGTCATTTAATTCATTATAAAATGAATTATAACTGTTAATACATTGTTATATTATATTATATGTATATATATTCAGTGAAAAACTTTGTTAAAGGGACGTTATGGTTAAGTTGTGCTACTAAAAACCTATGAAATTCGGTGAAAAAACTTTGTTAAAGGGACGTTATGGATCCAAGTAAAACCGAAAAACCCTTGAAATTCGCCAGTTATAGTAAGCTAAGCAACCATAACTCGCGCCACCACCGTGCACTGCTAAGCCTAACACCCAGGACATCAAAGATGACATCACACCATCTACAAGAAATACTGTACAAGTCTCCAAGATTTCTACTTGCAGCTCCATGCATATCCATATGCATGAACACAAACTACAGGTATGCATATTTTCTGTACAGTACATGAACACATTTTCAAACTGCATTTTAGCTTGTGTAATCTGTAAAATGAATCTACTGTCTTTTTTCCAATTTCCTAAAATCAACTATCACTTATAAACCTTTATACTATTTACTTTCTTTATACACACAATATCAAATCATGTTAAACTAACATTTTTTAAATGAAATGTATAGACTACATATATTGAAACAAAATTGCATGCATGCACACTCTATGTTCCAATCTCAAAAAATAATACTTATACAATTACATTTATTTATTTATTTATTTACTTGATTACTTTAATTTAAGCATGACATTAAGGCACTATTACCTAGAACGGGCTTAGTTAGAGAAATGTTGGTATTCAGTGGTACATTATGAATTTCACAAGACATACTAAAGATATTTGTTTTGTTACAGTTACTCATTGCAATACAATTTGTTCATTAAGAACATAATATATGTATTGAACTGGTGCGACGTATCTTATGTGAATAAGATAGTTTTAATGGTTTTAAGGAAGGCGCTGAGGATTTCAATTAAAAAAATCAATATCTAAATTAAAGACAATGCTATATACAAACAAAATTACTAATTTGTTTCTTTTACAATTGCAGTGAAGACCATTCTCCTGAAAAGAAGCAGCTGAATTTCAAGAACAAAGAAGAACTAAGAATTAAACTGCTCATTTTAGAAAAAAGTAAGTAGAATATCACCATAATATTTGTATTATTACTCAAACATACTGTAAAGTTAATTCATGCTATTCATGCTATTTCTGTGCCTAAAAATAGAGATTGTGCACCATTCTGTCCAAAAATCCCCATGTCTTAAACAGCGATTTACAGCCAGAATGGTGCATAAATTCCTACTTTTGGACACACAAATTACCCAACTCAACAGCTAGAATTTTCACATTATAGAACAAACAACTGTTTTTATTGTGTACATTAGATTTACTATTTGTACTTCTCCACACCACTAGCTTATTTTTTTCTGTCATCTGAACATGAGTTTAGTAACATATTAATTGAAGAATACACTTCCCTACTAGTTGTAGTTCCCAATGCACAATCAGACACCATTACATACATCATCTTACTCAAACACTCATGCACACAGCACACATACATTGCAGAACACCCCAACCCATATCTTCTTTATTTTTTTCAACAGACCCTTAAGAATGCCTACCATCTCGGCTGAGCTACAGGCTTGCCGGGAGGTGCAGCAGTTGTCCAGCCAGGCCTTGCAGGAGGAACTCCGAGTTGCACGTGCTACCTTACAAGAGGAAGCACGTGTATCACGTAAGGTTCTGCATGCAGACCTAGAATACACTGGGGGACTTGCAGTACTACTGTGGTAGCATTGTGTGTTGAAATCGGACCCTGTGATATGTGATCGCATTGAGCTATCTTGAGTTGGGATGTAACAGGATAGAGATGGTACACTCAAGCTGTGCAAACCTCTCCTCTGCCCGCTGCCTCTGGGACATCATAAGGACAACCAGATTTGAGGGAAGCATACTCCTCCCTCAGGGCATCCATGTGCGCCTCTGCATGAGCAGCAATTGCTTGACGCAGAGACTACATTTCAGCCTGGCGTGCCCTGTCTGAGGCCGCCATGCCCAGCCTGAGCGAGCGGGACATGGACCGTGCCGCCTGCTGCTGGAGAAGCACCTGCCTAGCAGGGGGGAGCACAGATCAAGTACATAGAAGGCAACGCAGAAGTAGAGCAAATGAAAATAAGTGTCCAACATAAGCATCCATCTCTAGCAGAATTTGTAAAAAGAAGTTGAAACAAAACCACTAATACAGTCATTTAGTGAAACACAAGAAGTTTCAAGTACAAAAACTTTGCCTCCTCTATCAAAATGTAAAACAAACCAAAAAACAATGAACAGAAAATCAGCTATCACTACAACTACTTCTTTAAATTTTAATATAGTGCAAAGTAAGCATACCAAGAAAAGTATTTTAGCCAAAATGTTCCGTCACAGAGTCCTTCAAAATCTTATAAAAACAGGAGAGAAATCAGGTTCAATGCTTAAAACCTATTGTAGGAAATTAGTTTTAGAAGCGTTGATAGATAGTGCAATTCTTCTCAAAAGAAAGTTATTTATTTCAGTGTTAAACAAAATGAAACCACTAACAAAACGAATAACTAAATTACAAAAAAGACTTCTCAATAAACAAAATGTCAACAGAAAGAACTTCTTAAGTATCTGCAGAGGTGAATGGAGTCACACTACGAGCACAGAACCATACTTTAATGAACAAGCGTACAAACAAAAGCAAACAAATACAATTACCATACATAGCAGTTGTCGAGGTTATGAAAAAGTTAATAATACCATAATGGAACAAGAAGTACTCCTTACAAAAATATGCCCTGAAAACTTAGAATTACCCCTCCATTCAACTGAATCAGAACGTCTAGTGTACAAATGGCCATGTACGTCAATATGTAACATTCCTAAACAAGTCTTTATGCCAATTCCTCAATCAATATGTAAAAAGCAAAGACAAAATCAAAATAAAACTACTGCAAAATATGGATACCTGTCCAGTGCGCAAATGCACAGGACTACAAGGACATTCATTGGCCTGCATTACAGGACCTACTTGTAAAACCACCTTCCATGATATCAAAAGAATATCAACACATCATTCAACTATAAGAAATCTATTCTATAAACTGTACTATGCTAAAAGTCCTGCCTTAGCACTAGCACATTTTATTAACATTCTTCTACATGGTACAGCGAAAGACCTACTTCAAGAAATTGACTATATCCAGAAAATATGTTTTGGAAGTGAAAGCCATTTACAGAATGAAATAGCTTTAAACCAAATTAGCAACAATTCTACACATGGAAACCTTTTGCTAAACACATACAAAAAAGAAATACTAACATTTAAAAGTACATCAGCTGAAGTACCAAACCATGTATGTGTATGTTGCCGCAGAACTTTTTATAAACATAACACGAAAACTGTAGACCTATCATATAAAATAGAAGACAATGAAGATTCTAAATGGTTTGAATTAGCTCTCTACCTTGTAGCAGAAAACAAATACGAAATAAGTGACCCCTTAATACTTTGCAGTTACTGCACTACAAAACTTGACAACAACCAAACTCCTTCACGTGCTATCGCAAATAATTTGGAATTAAACCCACTACCAAAACCCCTACAACAACTTAATTTATATGAGAGCATCATAATTCAAACGGTACACTCATTTGAAGCAATAATACACCTTCAACCAAAAACAGTAAAATTACCTCCCTCTGAATTGGTAAAAGGCATTTGTGAAAAGTAGTTTATTTACCATTAGATCTAAAAGAAAATGTGCATACTCTAGGAGTGCAACGTCCAATGCAGCAATCTTTAATTATCTTAGTAAATGGATTACATACAAAAGACAAAAAATTATGGCAACAGCTGGTAGATTTACATAAAGTTAGACAAGCCTTACAATATCTTAAAGAGAATAATAAATATTACAAAGAAGTTAATATTGAAGAAAACTTGAAAGATACAACTGAAATAATTCAAGAAACACAAGAAGCTTGTCAATTTGAGCTACTAGATCCTGCTACAATATCAAATACTTTAGACCATTATACAATTCATCCTTTGCACTCTAATGACACCATAGAAGATGCACTGGAAACATACCAAATGCGTCAAACAAAAGGATCACCAATCAGCATATGGGAAAAAAGTATAGAAGCACGTGCTTTTCCTCTACTCTTTCCTACTGGCAAAAGAGGAAGGTATGATGATAGACCTATTCAAATATCAGCTTCAGAATACCGCTCATTACGGATGTATTCTGAAGATCCCAGATTTAGACAAAATGTGGAATACATATTCCACCTACTCTTTGAAAGTGAACTAGCAACTTTATGTTACGGAGTTGCACACATATTAAAATCAGGATCCCACTTTCAAAATATGACAGCTACACAATTTTTACAAAAAGTGCAACAAAAGGATGAGGTTTTACAATCAAATATTACAAATCTATTAGCAAATATGCATGGTACTAAAGAGTACTGGTTTTGACGTCATGGAGATGTACGTTGTATGATCAGAAACCTTGGCCCACCCACTTGGTTTGTTACATTCAGTTGTGCAGAATATGCATGGGAAGATTTACATGATTTCCTACGCATATCAAATCAAAACAAAACAAACATAGATATACTAACACCAGGAGAACTTTGTTCTTTGGATCCTGTTAATGTTTCAAGATATTTTCACCATCCCTTCATTGCTATGCTACATTTTATTTGTAATAAAACTGTTCCTCCCCTTGGAGAAGTGCAACACTTCTTTTGGTGAAAAGAATACCACGCCAGAGGATCACCACATATCCACATGCTTTTATGGATTAAAGATGCTCCTAAATTTGGTCAAGACAGTGATGCCACTGTTTTACAGTTTATTGAAAAATATGTCACTTGTGAAATTCCATCAGAATCCACAAATAGTGATCTTCATGCACAAATTTTACAATTTCAAAGACATAAATGTGGCAAATATTGTCGTTGCAAATACAAAAATGAAAGGGAATACTACACCAAACATTTGGTTTCCCTAGACCAGTTACAAATACAGGTCAAGTGAACAACCTCATGTCTTCAGTTAGACATAGTGTTAAAGGTAAGTCACCTAAAAATACATATTACATAAAAAGAAAAGAAGAAGAAAAATATATCAATGATTATAATGCAATCATTGCCCACTTATGGAATGCAAACATATATGTGCGGCACATTGCAGACAATTCTACTGCAGTTGCATACAAGTGCCGCAGTGGCGGGTCACAAGGAGGGAGAATTTCATATTTGGTCTCAAGAGCGATTCCCAGCCCATTATTGAAACCGATTTTTGGACACTCTGCGGTACAGCCCTCGCAGGACTAGGCTGCTGTGTTGAGTGACACAGGTGCGCAGGAGGCACTGCCCAATTATACGTAGCATGCTTCACAACATCCGTGATTCCGTGCCTATGAGAACCGATGTTCGGAACCTCCACTGCAAAGTCTGTTTAGGACATGGCCATGGAGTTGAGCAACACTGGTGCTTAGGAGACGCTGCCTGCTTATACATAGCATGCTTCGCTATTTCCAGGCTTCCACGCTTATAAGAACCAATGTTCAAACCCTCTGTGGCAAAGCCCTTGCAGGACAAGGCTACAGTGTTGAGTGACACAGGTGTTTGGCTGTGATGGGGAAGTGGCGCAAATTGTGCTTGCAGACAACCTCACCCATCTGCCTGTGGGCACAAGGTAAGAAAGTGTGGGGAAAGTTATCTTCACTACACTCCACATAGCCCTCTTGACCTTGTGCCCCTTCTCCATCTATCATATTCGGTGCTCCCCCGGCAACCGATCCTCACACCTCCACTCACTTCTCTCCTTCTTACGTGTGATCCCTCGCATCTTAGCCACGTGCGTTCCCCCGTAATCCAGGCTGCGTGTTCTGCCATGCAACGTGGCCGCATGTTCTACCCAGCTTCTCTAGCCGCGTGTGCGCCTTCGCGTCACAGGTCCCTGCATGCTGTTTGCATTGCATGTGCTCCCTCACAATTTGGCGTGTGTCCTCCCTTGCTCCTCTAGCCGCATGTGCTCCTTCGCATCATAGGTGTTAGGGAGAATTCTCATTCTATGGCTAATTTCCCTTACCTATACAGTCCCCCAGCAGCTTTGCTGGACTTGAAGGGTTTGTTTCCTTTTACCTGCTAATATTGAGACTCTTTCTCCCACTCTTAGGCACTTTTGCTATGTGTGTTCTAGGCTATTTTTGTGTTTAATGCCTATGGGATTTTCTCTCCCCCATAGGAACCATCTTTATTCACATGTGTTACACAGCACCCTCAGTGCAGTGACACAGGGGCATCGTAGTGACCCCCAAACATAGACTCCATTCCCTGGGACGGACTACTGTCTCCCAGGGCATGTAAGTCCCCATTGACTTTACTAGTCAAATCTTATGAACTTAACCAGTACAACCCATCTTACTATGGAGGTACTGGAAAGGGTTAATAGTTTTTCCCTTAGGTTCACTTTCGAGGGGGTACCGTAAAGTCCCTCTCTCTAAAGTTTCTGGCTGGTGGCAGTGGTTACTACCATAAATATTCGCCCGCAAATATTTTCCTATGGGATTTTCCCATTGTTCGAGGCTACCACTTTTTCTGACAGCCTCTAACTTAACGCCAGTTTATTTTATGATTAACTTTACCCCAGTAGGTTTTATTTGCCAGAACTTTCATATAAATTCTTTCTCGTGTCTTACTCTAAACTCCTAAACCAGGTCGGGGATCCATTGTTTGTCTTTTTGGCAGGCTTCTGCCAAGAAGCCCTCCTTTCGGCGCCACTGAGTCTGGGGTGAGTGCATTGTGTGGGAGGGGGAGTAGGCCCCCTACACAGGGTTGCCTCTGCAACCCATGTCGTACTCTATCCTGATAGGCTGGAGGATCTCACGCCAAGATGACCACTCCACTGTGTGAGTGACAGCTAGGCTGTATGAATGGGGTTCTTTTTGCATAAAATCAGGGTCCTGAGGACTGGAAGGACAAGACGTCGCCACTGGAACTACGGAACTGAAGGGGAGAGAAGCCACGGACATCTTCAGCACCTGCACCACCCGTGAAGCCCTGCTGCAGCATCTGACCACTTTTCTCCCACACGACGAAAGGAGATCTTCTTCGCAAGAGCCTTCTTCCCTTGAGCTGGTGGTACCAACCAGTTCACCAATCACTTCCTCGGACCTGCCTTGGTCGAATCGCCAGTGCCCAGCACTTGGAAGCCGGATAGCCAGGTAGCCATCCACCCGGATCGCGATTTAAAGGAGCGTACCTTTTTTTTGTTGGGCAGCACCGCGGCTGGTTTCATCCCTGGGTAGTGCAGTAACTCGAACCTTCCTCTTCCTCTGCTGGATCCCCCGAACTGCAGGAACTACCAGGAACAACCACCACCGCAGGAGCCACTTCTTCATTCAAAGGTACTTTGTTCCGTCAGGCCTCCCTTTCTGCGCAGTAGCCCTAAAGGTGTTTTAAATCCTTTAGCTACTTCTTGGGTTGGCCGCCCTTTTGTCTAACATTGTCTTTCGCCTTGCATCTACCTTTTCAATATTCATTAACCAAAGACTTGGCTGCAGCTATAAAAACATATTTTGCCCCTAAGCTCTTGGTCCGGTACCACTGACTCTGGCTAAGGCCTATTGACTCTGGCTGATTTGTTAGATCTGCTCTCACTAGATTGATTCTCAATGAGAAATGTGTTGATGCACCTGAATCTCCTAAACACCTCTTCCTTCCTACTGTTTTAACTTGTGAAGTGCCATTTTGCTCAGTTTTCAATTACTTATCTTTCTCCTAAAGTATTACTGTGCTTTACTTGTTCACAAAACTTCAGGGCAGTGTTGCTAAGGGGTGTCTGAAGATATTTAGGTTTAACTTGTACTTTCCCTCCCTTTCGCTAAATTGCTAGAGTGGCATTTGTAGTTGGTTTTCACTGCGCCGCTTTGCTCAGTTTTCATTCTACCCCAAACTTGTCTACAATTGACTAGGGAGTGGTATATACTTTCCTTGACTAAACTTAACTTGCTTTATCAACTGTGATTTAGGTGTTGAACTAGATGTGCATAAAATAAATATATATATTCTCTTTTTGATACAAAGCTTTGGTCAGTGTTTCCTTGTGCCATAGTACTGCGATACCTATTGTGTAAACCCTGAATACTGCTCATCTCCCTCTTGAGATAAGTCTGAATGCTTAGCCACAGCTACCAACTAAATCTTTGTGGTACAGACTGATACCAAAGGGGATATTGCTCATACCTGTAGTCTTAATCTGCTGTAGTGCTCCCTATGGGAACGGCATAGGATTCTGCCTAACAATAGGTCCCCACATCCTGGTCCACCCCCTGTGTTTCCTTCCTCTCTCATCTTGCCCTTCCTTTCTTCGATCTAGTGTGTACTATTTTTGACACTGTGTTGTGCGCCACTGTTTTGGCATTATAGTGCATTGCCTGCATTCTTTCTTGTAAGTTCCTGTTGTGTTCTGTGCCTTGTTGATGGCATTTACTTTTTGTTGTTGTCTATTGTGTTTTTCTCCACATTGTGTGACATTACATTGCATTGCCTGCATTTTTCACTTCTAGGTTCCCTGTTGAGCTCTGTGTTTTGCTTTTGGTTCTGTATTTCATCTGCATTCTTTACTTCAAGGTTCTCTGTTGTGCTCTGTGTTTTGCTGTTGGTTCTGTATTGCATCTGATTTGTAGGTCAGTTGTTCTTGTTCTTTGTTCTGTTCCCCTCCATTTTGTATTCCCCCTGTGCCTCCCTCCTGTCTGCTCCCCGCAGCACCCACTATCCTCTGCTTGACCCCCCTTATGCTGCTCTCTGTCTCACACATCTTTTCTAACTGCATTTCTATCAACTATCCTCTCCCTCTCAATAAGTCATTCAGGAAGAAGCTCAAAAAGGACATCCTGGTCTCAAAACCAGGCCTCTCTATTTCAGATACTTACACCAGTGCTTCCACCAGACAGACCCTTATCAATATAATCTTTGTCGTTCTCCCTCCAGGCCTATGGACCCCCAATATAGTCTCTGTTCTCTCTCCTTTTTCCTCTTCTCCCATTAATGGTGGCACCCAGTGGGAGGCCCTTCTGGCCCCCATCCATTCTTCTAAAACTATCATTACTGTCTGCTTAAATGCCACCGTCTTGGTCCAGGGTCTTCCTTTCCTCTCCTGCTATCCCTTCTTACCCCCCTCTTTCTCCTCTGTTGCCTCCTTCCTCAGCCACCTCTTCAGCACAATTATGCTGCTTCTCTGGCCCTCCTGTTGCATCCCTCCTCCGCCACCCCTCTAGCACGCTCCTCTTCCTCTCTGACTACCCTGCCTTGATATGATATGATGTGGCATTTATAAAGCACCTGTACACAAGTGTTTCTAGGCGTGACAAGACAAAGAGGGGGAAACAAAGGGTGGACAAAATAATGATCTTACTAGGCCTTGTGTCATTCAGATCACGCAAGTGCAGGGAAGAGGGAAGGGTAGAAGTGCCAGGGGAGAGTGGAAAGGGGAAGTTCAGTTAACTCTGCACTTGCCATCAGCGTGCCCTCCCAGAGCAGGAGCTCTGGGCCACACACCTGGATCATCCCCTGCACCCCCACCGGTTGACACATACAGAGAAGTCAGGACCTTCTCCCCCACCCGCTCCTAGCCCAGCATGATTGTGCTTGAAAATCGGCGAAAAATTGCAGAATCCATTCTTCAACATCCGCGACATGAAACTTGTAGCTCCTAAACTACAGAAGGATGCTGCCTTTATTTTTCAAGCACTGAATGCCATTTGGCCTTTGCTTGATACACAAGGCTCTCTGCCATTCCAAGATGGCCGCCTCAAGTGCCTGCACCTCCTCCACCCATCTGAGCTCGTACCTACCAGCCCTGATTGGCTCCATCTGTTGCTAAAAGGCCAATCAGGGAACCGGGTAGGCGTGAGCTGGCCTCCGTGTGAAGGCATTGTGTAAAGGCTCAGGTGCTGACTGAGCCCCAGTTGCAGCGTGCCCTCCCCAGAGCAAGAGCTCTGGGCCACACACCTGGATCATCCCCTGCACCCCCACCAGCCGACACATACAGGGAAGGCAGGCCCTTCTCCCCCGCCCGCTCCCAGCCCAGCGTGAGCATGCTGGAAAATCGAGAAAAATTGCAGAATCCATTCTTCAACATCCGCGACGTGAAACTTGTAGCTCCTAAGCTACAGAAGGATGCTGCCTTTATTTTTCAAGCACTGAATGCATTTGGCCTTTGCTTGATACATGAGGCTGTCTGCCATTCCAAGATGGCCCCCTTGAGTGCCTGCACCTCCTCCACCCATCTGATCCCGTACCTACCAGCCCAAGTACATGCAATCATTGCTCTCTTGTGGAATGCAAACATAGACATACAATACATTGCAGACAAATTCACTGCAGTTGTATGGTATGTCACAGCCTATCTCACTAAAATTGTACAGCTTTACAGGTACAGCCTTATATGGCAAATCTGAACACATTGTCTGGCTATACCTTGGTCGAGCGTCATCCGAAAAGATTACCAAAATCCTACCAAGAGATGGAAACAATAGCCACAAATGATCCCAACAGCCAGGAAATTTTAAAAAGAACTATTTAATTGACACATAATACCGAAACAGAAGTACTGCTTTGGAAAACATGTTCCTGTATGACATAGCCCAAAACAACTCCTTCAAAAACAATGGGTGTCATTATACGTTTGACGGTCCAGAAACAATGGTGCCAGTAATCCTACCGGCACCATTGTTTCCAGACCGTTAAACTACAAATCTGCCTGCCAGAGCTGCTGGGCCCGATAGGTCAACTAGAAGAATGGCTCAACTAGATAATTACAGGAAGTCAAGAACCACTTGGAGAACCACTCATCCGAAATGAAGCAGAATTTGCCATGTCTGAGGTAGAAAATACCATGTATCAATCTGAAGAAGACTTGTCAGTGCTGCAATCACAGCTAACTGATGAACAACCATGTATCTGGAAGTCACCGAAGAAACTGAACATGGTTTTAAATATGAAACAAAAACGTGTAGCTGTAAAAATTGTAAACCTCTGCACCTGTATGTAAGTGGGGAACCTGGTTGTGGTAAAACATTCTTAATTACTAAAATGAACACATTTCTACAAAACTTAACAAATAACAACATTTTGGCTAATGTAACTTCCCCCAGAGGTTTAGCTGCATACAAAAAATGAGGTGCAAAGTTTTCACCGACTACTGTGCCTCCCTGTATGACACCAAAAGAAATTAGCATACTATCAATTATCACCTGGAGCTGTACTGAAGTACGCAGAATTCTAAAACAAATGAAAGTCTCCTGATAGATGAAATAGCAGATTTCCGAACCTCATGTTGCCTTTAATTCACCTCTGAATGAAGGAAGTCCCAAACACCGACTACGAACAACTATTCTGAGGTGTATTGCATTTAAAAATGTAATATATTTGACTCAAAGAAGGTGTCTGGGTGAAATGCATCCTGGATGCACAAGTGAGCATTTGACTCCAAGCCGCAGTGAAAGATTATTTTTGAAAATTGTTTTCATCTGCTGGAATAGTAGAAAAACTGTTTGTTTTGTGTTCAGGCAAGGTTTGTTTTGCATTCTGCAAGGAACTGAGAGCAAGTTCTCTGAGCTGCCATGTGAAACAGAGGGTGTTTACGTGTCAGTGGAATTCTGCAGCATACACCTGCCGGGTAGTTGTGGAATTGTATTGGCAGCCAACCTCTATTCAAGATAACTGAATTGCAATTGTGTATATCAGAGTGGGAAATATCAGACAAGGCTGGAAACGAAAGAGTCACTTGTGCCTCTGCTGGGCTGAAGGAAGGTAGACATATCTTCGTAACCAGTCCGTTCCCGTGGGGAGTGTCTCTTTGCCAACCTGGGTTTTTGAATGTTGTCCAGTGAAGTTCTTTGCAAAAGGTGAAGTGGTGCAACAAAGGCTAATAGTGATGTAATTGTTTCTTGTATTCTGTATTTTTATCCTGTACCATTTATCTGAGTTAATACATGAGATGCGCCCATTTCATAATCAAATTGAGAGTAAATGAGTTATTGTGTTCCAAAAAGCACACTGCCTTCCAGGTTGTTGGAGCATTGGGGAAACTCATAAGCAAAATACACATCTAAATATTTATTTTAGGAGAGCAGAACAAATTGGCCTCATGATACATGCTGGTGCTGTGGAACGCAATACTTCATTGACATGTGTTCTGAGTCACAGTGTTTTAAATCTTTGTTTTCTTCTCTTTTTGCAAGTGAACGGTTTTGCTGTGTGTTGAGCATTGCAGTGTGCAAGTGTTGACATTAGCTTTTTAAAGTGATGACAGTGATTTATTTCCTGTACTTAAAAAGGTGCATAGTTTTGTGGAAATGTTACCCCTTATGATTAATTAGTAAAAAAATGTGCATGCGGAACAGATTTGTGTGAGGTATGGGAAGATTTCTTGGCAGAGCACTGTTTCTTGTTTACAACCATTCCAGTGGTGAATGGGAGTGGGTCAGCTGCTCTAGGGAGGAGAGGGTGGATTGTGCTTCAGGCTTACCATAAAATACATCAGAGAACTGTGCAACTGGAAGTAGAAGTATTGCGATTAGGATGGGAATTGGTAACCGAAAAGACAAGCTTCTTTGATGCAACAGTTGCAATAACATATTTGGAGTGACAAGGCCTCTATATACCAACAAATAGTGGCGACAATAGCAGTTAGGGTGTCCCAATTTGTATATAAAAATGCAGAGGGCAGATTGACAAGTGCAAAGTTGCTGATCTTATTTCTACTGTTGATACAAATTGGGATATGGGTTCTTGGGATGCACATTTGTGGAGTTCCTCTTTGAATAGCACTGATTCTGACCAGGAAGTGAAGACAGAATCTGCACATAAACAAGATGGGAAGAGGCTCAAGTTACTCAGCAAGAAGTGGGTGAAATAATCACTAGATTGAGGCACAAATTGGGTGAGCCTTTATTGGCTAGGATGTTGAGGATGTATGATGGTAGCGCAGGAGGATTATTAGTGGACTCAACTGATTCTCCATGCTTCTTACCTTGATCTATGGAGAATAATATTCAGGAAGTACTACAAACTGGACCGCCACAGATGCCAGTGATAAGGCCTCACAGGTGTCATTATTGCACCTTGCAGCCCAGGGATGGCATAGAAAGTATATAATTACCACTGATTGGACCTCAGATGAGAAAAGATGGTATACCTTGAAGGAAGTGATTGAAAAGATTAGGGAACATGCTATGAAAGAAACAGTGTATGTGGATGAGCCAGGACCCATGAGAGTGTCAAATGGTGTGCCACGGGAAGAAATTGATGGTATTGAAATCAGAGAGATGTATGAGCTATACAACAAGAGAGGGCTTGCTGGGAAATCGTGTTATAAACAAGTCAAACAGGTTGTTTCTAAGCAGAAGGGAGACACTTCACCTTCAGTGCCTCTTGAGGAGGTGCACGGAAAAAGGTCTATGGGAACCCCTTCCCAGTACCAGCCAACATATGCTGAGTTACGAAAAACAGTGAGTGAAATGTTGGAGGCTGGTCTGGGTGCACTAATTTTAAGTTTAAATAGGATTATGGCCCAGCAGTGTAATCTCCCATAAACATTGACAGACAACCTCATGTTGGTTTTATGATATTATGGAACCTGGAACACAAAAGAGGTCCAAGCTTTGACTGGCACTGGGGGCAGAGGCCTCATTGATTCATGGAACTCCTTCAAGATTTTGAGATCGACACTTTACCATTACTGCACTGGGTCGAAAAGGGACACTGGCAGTAGAGACAGTAGTGGAAATGAAGATATGTAATTTGAAATAAAAATGAAATATCAATTATTGATTGTTACAATGTGAAGAATTCGACCATCCGCACAGGGAGTGTGCATTTGCTTTGGTTGTTTTGATATTTTTTTTAAAGAAATTGAATGTTGGTAGATAAACCTTTAGTAAATGTGTGGGGCACAAAATTTCCAATGCTCACCACACAACAAACATATAGTGATGTGTACTCTGGGGGACACAGTCTACCAGCGCAGTCCTACTGTCATGTTCATCTGGAATGTGACAGCCACGGATACATCAAAGCATTGCAAGAAGGTGGAAGACAACACGTTCCTCCGGCCATGGCCAGACTAATTAAAATATTAAAGGCTCCACAGATCCGCCATGCCTATTGTTAAGTTCTGTGTGGTGGCAGCGCATACTGATGAGGGTTAATTGAAGCAGGTCTGCGATGATGCCTGTTCAAAGAACTAACAAATATCAGGAAACCCCGAAATCTTTTTGTTATGCAATGTGTCAGCTTGAAGCTAGCTCCCACTCCTCTGTAAAACAGGCAGTGAATGTCATCTCTCTGTTTACAGTATTCAACCCCTGCAGGGTGACAGAGGGAAGACGTATGTGATTTGATGGAGAAAGTCTGCTCTTATGACAAACTTCAAGGGAGACCTGTGCTTTAATCAGAAGACACAGGGAGCTCAATTAACCAGGGAGATCCACTTTGATCCACAACAAACAGGAAAACGGGTGGGACTTAGTAGTACATGTTGTCCGCTCTTACCTTTTGTGGTGCAAAGCACTTTGGTTATGTCTTCGTGCATAACAGAAAATTGTTGGCGGGGACCAAGGATTGGTTCATTAAGGTAGGCTTAGCCTGCACCAATCACTGGGGCCCATTTGGCTTTAAAAGAGGGTTGAGCCCCTCTTTTGGCAGATCATCCAATGACTTTGAATGGAGTAAGAATAAAGGCTAATTTGGGCCCTGGCAGAAGGCACGGTCTGTCTTTACATCTTCTGCCAATGAGGGAAGCCCAGGATTTCCAAGAGGGAAGCAAGATCCCTCCCTTAAACATCTCCCAGGAAACAGAGGGAGATACCATCTTCAGAGGGTCCATCCAGCAGCTCCAGTACCGGTACCCAGCCAGCACACAGCATGCCCTGCTAGGTTCTGCCAAAAACAAATAGGTGATGGCTGGAAGGTTTAGAATGAATCGTAACCACTGGTATTGCTCTGGGCAACCCTGCAGACCATCTTTCTTCGCCTGCCAAGCCATTATAGAAGGGGAAGACCATATGCAAATCAGGCTTTGTCCCACCCCAAAAGGGGCAGTCCAGCCAAACTGCTAGGTCACATCCCTTCTGCATGAGACCACAAGCATCCCCAAACATATTTTGGCCTTGTTGGGCCTCATCAGTGAGGAGTAGCTTGGGTTTCTAGGCCCAGCAGGCACGGGAACCACGTCTGGGCATACCCGTCCCACTCTGGGTGACAAAGCAAAAACAAAGAGGTGATGGCAGGAAGGTTTAGAATGAATAGTAACCACCAGCATTGCTCTGGGCAACCCTCCAGACCATTGTTCTTTGCCTGCCAAGCCATTACAGAAGGGGAAAGAACATATGCAAATCAGGGTTGGTCCCACCTAGTGTTAGGCGATCCTCTGCACACCGATCCACTGCACACCAGAATACTGCTCACATTTCCCCAACACCTCCCTCCAGGGTTCGAGGCTCATGTGATTCGGTTTTCCCAAAGGACCGAAAGCTCCGTACCAGGTATGATTTACGGGCTCGATTGCAACCCTCCCTGCACTGGCAGTTGCCATGGAGAACATACAGCAGAAGAGGCGGCGTTACATCTCCACGCTGATCGGTCACTTGCTCACGTGATCCAGAGTGGCGTTCCTCACGTGACCTTGGTGGACGTCACATGACCCCAAAACGCTCAGTATATAAGGCTTGAGACACGGAACACTCATTGCTTCTCAGCTGTCTTCAGACCCTGTTTGGCGTTACGTTTTGGTTTGCTTTCCTGGTTTACCTTGATCTTGGAACTCTCTCTTGGACTCCTTCGGATTACCCCTTTGTACCTTTGCTTGGAACTGTTTACCTGTTGCTGGATTTCGGACACAACCCTGACTTGCCTTTGGATCATCCCTTGGTACCTTGTTGAACTTTTACGCCATTTCCCTTTTTGGGATTCAAGTCACGCCTTCAGTCCTACAGGTGGTTTATCCTGCATCCACACTTGTCTGCGGTCCTCATGCTCTAGGGACCGCCTCATCTGAGTCTCGAACCTCCCTCCTAGGTTTCCTGGGTTTTCCAAACACCTGATAGGTAAGGCTATTCAGATCCTTTGGTTATTGTGATTGTATACTGTAATTGCCTTGTACTTAACCTCGCTCTTTTTGACAGCAGCATTGGTGTTCCAGAGGTTCCGTCGATCCGGGAAGTAACATCTCCCACCTGTGGCCCCAAAGGTCGCACAGCGGGTTTCTTTTAGTTCCCCTGTGCGTCACTTGAGGACTGAGGTTTCAACGGTCTACACAACACTCAAGTCAGAACACCTAGGTTCTGCCAGCAAGGTTCTTAAGTGGGAAGTGCCAGAGAATCTCTGAGCAAAGGACACGGCTGTTTCCTGCAAACTCTCTCCTCAGCTTTGGGCCGTCTGCCCTAAAGGACGCCATGAGCCCAGCGAAGAAGCTAGGAGGATTGGCACAACAAGCATCAAACAGCGTCCATCTTTTAAAGGCATTTTCAAGGCAGTCAAGCCCCCGAACTGTGACCAGCTGCACCACTAACTGTTGTCACACTGCAGTCACTAAAGCTGTCCAATGCACCTCGACCAGCGTTCCAGATCCACCAACCAGCACAGACACAACAATTCCTGACCCCGATCCACTGTGCAGGCCAGCCTGCAGCTGTCTGTCCAGTCCCGCTTACCGAACTGCCTGCCACCTGATCCCGCAGCTGTCTACCATCTTGAACCCTGTTGCAGGAGCTGCAAAGCATCCTAGAACTGACGACACTGTCGAGTATCAAGATCAGATCAAGCACCAGGTATATTGTGATTCTGTCCCCCTGGTCCTTCTTTGAAGGCCCATAGTGACAGTTAAGACCCCTTGCTCCATTGGTGCTGAAAACAAATATCCTTCAATAGATAGAAAGACTGATTGCTTTACAGAATACCCTCCTGTCAGTATTCAGAGTGCTTCCCTTTACTTCGTGAAACTGTCTGTCCTTTGTGTTCCTTTACAAGGTGGACTTTATTGTGTAGTGTGGTAGAGCTGTCTGTTGTAATAATAATTAAGTAGTTAATTGTATACATCCTTGACTGGACAGTCGTTTTATCATTGGGTAATAATGGTATTATTAATGGTATTAATAATGGTATTATTGCCGTTGCTGTTGCCGTTGCCGTCGTTAGTTGCTGTGTTGCAACTAACGAAAGATCCACGACCTTGTGGAGATAAGACTGCCGTTCCATCCACGTTACCAAAAATTGGACTAGGAGGTTTATAATTTTCTTGAATTTCCAATCTGTTCAGATCCATTCTGGTGTACTAGAGGTGTGGGGCTGATTGATGGTTTAGAAACCGATATTCATCCCTGGACCACTGGTGCCCCGGGTGTTGATTCGTCACATGGCGAATTTACCTGAGTACATTTTTGGATTTGACATTTTGAAAGGATTGACGTTAGGGTTAGGAGGTAAAACATATCAATTTGGAGTAAAGGCATTCACTTGTACACCAGTTATTGTGGGCAAATTGAAAATTCCTCTGGTGCACGTGCCATTGGCCATGAAGCGTGTGTCAATGAAACAATACTGAATTCCGGGAGCATAAGGATATTTCGGACACCTTTAAAAAATATGGAGGCCAGTCTCTACTGCTTGGAACACTCCTAGCTGGCCCCTTAAAAAAGGGGATGAAAGTTGGAGGATGACTGTGGACTATAGAGAGTTAAACAAACACAAGCCCCCCTTTAGATCTAGCAGTGCCAGATACTATCACCTTGATTGGAAACATACAGAAGTTTAAGGGAACCTGGTACACTGAGTTAGATGTGACAAATTCATTTTTCACAGTGCCAATCACCAAAGAGTGCCAGGAGCAGTTTTTTTTAATTTTTTTTTATTGGGGAGGACCTCAGTAAAACTTCAGAAGATTGCCTATCGGGTACTTGCATAGTCCCACCTTCTGTCACTGGCTGGTGGCAGAACACTTAGACAAGTTACCATGTAAACCTAACATACAGATCTCACATTACATTGATGATATTCTGATTCACATCAAAGATGGGCGCAATGTGCAAAATCAATTGGAAACAATCATTGAGGGATTTAAAAAGGTATGCTGGGAAAATTAAACCTAACAAAATTCAAGGGCCAGCCGAAACTGTGATCTTTTGGTAATTCATTGGCTTAATAACAATTCGAGAGATAGTGCTGAAAGACAAGCAAATGATACTTGAATTTACCACTCCAAGAGGCAAGCTCAGCAGTTCATAGTGCTGTTTGGGTTTTGGAGACAGCATATGCAGCATTTAGGGCAAATCCTGGCCCCACTTTACAAATTGACATGAAAGAAATATGAATTTGAATGGGGCAAAGAGTAGCAGAGAGCATTTGATTTGGCAAAGAACACAGTGCAACATGTGCTTGACTTGTGGCATTTGAAGTTAGGAGAAGAAGAGCTAAATGTGTCTGTGCAGGAAAATTATGCTAACTGGAGTCTGTGGCAGAAGCAAGACAATAAGCAAATCCCTGTGGGATTTTGGCATCACAAATTATCTGCGGCAAGTGATAAGAACACTCTATTTGAGAAGCAACTTCGGGCATGTTATTGGACTCTTATTGATACAGAAAAATTGACAGTGGGTTATGATGTATTGATTAGACCCGAGATCCCAATTATGCAATGAGTGTTTACTTTTTCTAATACACACAGACACACAGGACATGCTCAAAGGCCAGTGTAATCAAAAGGAAATGGTACATTTAAGACAGAGCCAATTCAGGAAAGGATGGAGTTGCACAATTACACAAGAAAGTGGCTAATATACCACTTGTGGATTACATACCACAGGAAGTGACTGAAGTGCATGAGTCGCCAGTGAAATTTGGAGTACCTAATGGAGATATGACAGTGCAGGAGATAGAGCATGCCTGGTTTACTGATGGCTCTGATTTAGAGACTGAGCACTACTGGAAATCACTGTCATATAATCCCAAGACAAAAAAGATCTTGACAGCATCAGGGAAAGGAAGTGCACTCAGTTTGCAGAACTCTATGCAGTCTACCAAGCTTTGAAACAAAACAAGATACACCTGGTCAATGTCATGTGTACACATATTCATAGTCAGTGGTCAATGGGAAAGCTATGTGGCTGCCAACATGTCAAAATAATGGGTGGAGAATACATTTAAAATAATTGTGGGGAAAGGAACTGTGGCAGGATATCTGGGAAATGATATCAAAAAGTGAAGTAACAGTTTATAATGTGGATGCACACTGTACTACTGACTCATTAGAATGTCGGTTTAATTCTGTTGCAGATGTACACATCAAGATTTCATCTATGGATGCAGGTGCTCAGGGGGACGATTTGAAGTGGGCTCACCAGAGATATGGGCACCTTGAAGAAAACGCTACTCACATGTGGGCACAAGCTCGAGGGATCAATATCCCATTAGAGGTAGTGAAAACTATCATTGTGCAATGTCCGGTTTGTCAACATCAACAGCATAGACCCATCCCTCACATTGTCTAGGGCACATTGCGAAGATTCAAGTTACGAGGTCAAATCTGGCACATCAATAATATTGGTCCTATGTTAATCAGTAAAGACTACCAATATGCATGTGCCATTGTGGATACATTTTCAGGATATTTGATGAGGTTGCCATGCAAGAGGACCACACAATTGAACACCACTAAATTCTTAGACCAGATTATATTTCATTATGGAGTGGCCTTGCAAATTCAGAGCGGCAATGGCACACATTTCAAAGGCAAGCTAATTCACAAGTATTGTCAAGAGACCAATGTTGAATGGCTTCACCATGTTCTTACTACCCGCAAGGGGCAACCCTGATTGAGAGAATTAATGGACTGTTGAAAGAGCAATTGCATAAGTCATGGAATGGGAGCCTGGTAGGTTGGCATGAGCGAGTGTTAGATGCAGTCAATGTGTTGAATAAACACCTAGTGGCTGAATTTGATACTCCCATAGCATGCCTGTTGATGCCTATAGTGCAGATGCAACCTCAGTTAGCTACAGAAACTTGTTTATACTTGGAGTTTACACCAGGCGCTTTAGCTCCTTACCGAGCAACTCCCGAATTTGCAGGAGTCGGCTTGTATGCTTAGAGAAAAATCAGATTAGAACCCAGGAAATATGATTGTCATGAAGACTGGGATTGGAGTACAAATTCACTTAGAACATATGGGATGGATTGCCCCTTGATGTGGGTTAGCCTTGAAGGGCATCCAAGTGCTGGTTGGAGTGATAGATGCTGATTATCAAGGAGAAATAAAAGTAATTTTAATGAACAGTGGAGATCAGATTTTGCCTATCCATTTAGGAGATACGATAGCCCAATTCATTGTCTTGAACTGTCCAGGATCAAAAAGGGAGAGCCACCTACAGTGTTAACCACTTGGGGGGACCGTGATTTTGGTTCATCCAACCACATGGTACTGGGTGTAAAAAGTGTGGGTAGAAAAGCCTAGTGGCACACCTGTACCGGCAGAAGTTATATCATCAGGCAGAGACCAAGTGGTTCGGGTTATGCAGCTTGCCAAGAAAACATTGAAATATGGTCCCACTCAAAAGTGTTACAAAGAGAATAATTATCAACACTGATATGCCTTTTTCTTGTTTGTTTTACAGATTCTGTACCTGATGTGCCTGCTGGTGTAAGTGCACATATCAATGGTCTCCATTTGGAAGGATCAGATCAAATAATGGAGAAGCCAATTCAAAAAGCCACATTAGTGCAAATAATTAATTTGAAGCTGACTAGAATGGACAGTGTGATTCTTAAGTCACCACCAACATACTAGCCTCGGCAGACATGAAGAAACAAATTTGCAAAGCTTAAAGGAGTACACAAATACAAACATGTTTGGTAGCAGTGCCAACACCTGCTTCAACACATTTTCAGCGAGATGCTTAACAACTCTTCAGTGGAAAAGAACAATATCCATCAATTAGTTTCAGTTAATGAATATGTTTTGCTTTTATCAGGAAACCAATGACAAGTGGAAAAACCTAAGTAAAATCTACACCTATAGTATTTGCTTCTGGATGACTTGTCAGTCAGAGGACATTGGCAAGTGACAACAATTAAATCTAAATAAAGAAATGAACTGTGTTTGAACAAAGACTATGTGCACATGCCCTAAGCACATGCACCAATGTGACCAATACTATGACTTGTAATAATACAATTGTGGCTGCTAGTCATATGAAACATGTTAAACTTCCAGTAGGATGATTATTTTTGTGTGGAACACAACCTTTATCTACAGTCCTGCTAGCATCTCTGAAGGTCCATGTGCAGTTACACTATTAGCACTAACTTTGTTTCCTTTATATCCAGGGTTACCTAACATGAAGAATTTCAGTGAGATAAAACATGGTTGGAGACCGTCCTTAGTGGAAGAAATTTCATAGGACAGGGTATTTGACCCGTGCTTGTTCACAGTGGAGGGGCTCCCACACTCCTTTGTAACTATACTACAGTATGAGGTCCAGTAAAGCAAGGCTCTTTCCACTTCCTGCAAAAATTCCTGATGAAGACCTTGTTGCCGTGGTAGAGAGACAGTGCAGCTTGTGAAAAAGTCTCTTCTTTTTGTAAGTCTATTAGTGGTGTCGCTGTGGTCGGCCGGCTCCTGCATGGCTGCACCTGATGAGATTTGTATTGGATAGATTTGGTAAGCTCCTTGAAATACAAGTGTCCAAAAGTGTACGTGCAGGAGTGAGAGGCACATGTGTTCTCCTCCCAGTGACAATTTTGTGCATAGTCAAGTGATGATCCGCGCCAGGTAGAGTTGTGTAATGCTAACAAATTTATCAGTAAGCATTGTATCCAGTTTTTGCTAAGTGGTACTGTCAGCTTGACTAAGCGCTCTTTCAAGCTCTTTCAAGCTATTTAAATGCTCCACAAAACAGTTGGCTTGTGGGTCATACACTGAACATAGGCAAAGTTGTATCCTCAGGAGGTCAGTAACCTCCATGAAGTGGTCATTGGCAATGACTTGACCATTATCTGACCTCAATTCATCGCATACTCTCCACCTCAACAACACCTGAGAAATGGAAGAATACCACTGAGGAGGTGTAGCTGATAGTTTAACGTCTTAGAGACATCAGAGATGCAAGGGGAGAAGGAAATGGTAGAATCAAGTTTGACCTCTTTCTCATCGACGGACCCTCTCAGGTCCAACTGGTTTCTTTCCTATCTGGTCCTCTCTAGGCTGGACTATTGCAACAGCCTCTTTCTAGATCAGCATGCCTCTACTCTTCGCCCTTAAAACTTACCCAGAACAGGACTGAAATACTTGTCCTTGGCCTCAAGCCCAGGAATCATATCTCTCCAGCTCTGAAATATCTTCACTGGCTCACTGGGGCTGCAAGGATCAAGTTAAAGACCCTCTGCATCATCCACAAGGTTTCTGGTGCTTGAGACCGCGCTACCTCCAACTTTCTCTTCCAAAACATCTTCCTTCCTGATCTCTCTGTTCATCCATCTCTAACTCTTGGAGGGTCCGAAGCTTCTGCAAGCAGAGATTTCAGGGCAGATCTGTTATGCTCACCTGGTATCCACGGGGACGACACTCAGCCCTGGTTGGTTGCCAGAATCTTCTCCCCAATTTCTGGATGGTATCTTCAGAGGCAGTCTAGCCAGAAAACACAGGAGGGCTGGGGTCAAGACTGGCCGACTGAGGTAAGTATCCTCCCACCACCCTTTTGGCTTCAGCCCCCTCAGTCCTTCTCACCTTGTTGTAGTGTTAGGCGTGCTCTCCGTCCTGCCGTCTAAGCAGGGGCGTGTTGTCTTCAATGGCCATGGGCGACCAAGTTACTTCACTGTCGCGTGCCCTTTCAAGTGTCTCTAAGGTAGGTCTTATAGTATAGCGCCATTATCCTTGCTTGGCTTTCTTTTGATTAATAATGTTATTCCTTTCTCCCTAAGTGCGCAGAGCTGTAGCGTGGCGAACTGGCTGGTTTGAGCCCTGCCGGTAAATGATGGCGCGAGATGTGCGCTGTAATGCGGTAAGTGAAGTGCAATGCGCAGCGCTGCTTTGTCTTGCCTTTCCTAACCTGCGTCCTCTATTTCATGCAGGTTGCGGTGCTTCTCCAGCGGGTATGGAACTCCGGAGCGATGCCGATCAGGAGGTGACAACTCAGGTAAGCTTCTTGTGCTGTTAATAGCTTAGCAATGCCACAGTACACCGTTTCTAATGTTGTCTTCTCCTTTCCTTTTCAGGTTGCTTCGATCTGGTAGGTATGCAATGCCCAGAAGAAGCTGTTCACTGGAGCTGGGAAGCGGATGACATGATGGAGATTGCAGGTAAGATTCTGCTGATGATGTTCCTTTTGTCCCCTCTGCAGGTTCGTTACTCCGAGATTCATAGGGCATGGTGAGCGTCACATTGCAGTCTGCAAAGTAATGCGAAGTGTGCTCTGTTGCTTGGGTGTGGTTTAAATAGCCTCCCCACAAAGTAGTCCAGGTAAAGTAGTCCCGGGCCACCACACCCAAAACACTATACCGCATAGCATAATTCCTAGGAAGCAAGATATGCGGGTGCCTCCATGTTGACGGCAGGCCCAATGAAAAAGTAGTCCCTTTTAAACATGTTCTCCACAATGAATATGTCCTGGCGCCAGAGAGTTTTGAGAGTGAATGCAAGGCCTCCAAGGCCTTAATGAACCCCCGAACCCTGATTTTACCTGGTAAGTGGACTTGCCAGTGGGGATCTGGGGTAAGGGTCGTGACAGATCTATCCACATGGCTGGTGCCTCCTTCTGGAACAGCTTCCCTACCTCTCTCAAACTTAAGCAGAACCACCTCAGTTTCTGGAAGCAACTCAAGACCTTACTTTTTTTTGCTTCTGCTTTCTCTCTTCGTGATGCACCTGACTGCTCCACGCACTGGTCAACCCCTGAACTCAGGCCCAGGCTCCTGCATGTCCAGTTGCCCTCGCACTGTCTCTGGGCCCCCCAGCACTTAAGGGTCTGTATCTGCAACCCGACAGTTCCTTCTGTCTGCACTTAGGAGTCTACCGCTGGTTGAACTTGTGAGTTTGTTTGTTTGTTTGTTTGTTTATCCACTTATATTGCGCGCCGGACCCGGGGGTAAGAGGGCGCAGGAGCAGACAAGATTATTCTCAGCTTAGTTACAGTGCTGTACATTAGTTACAGTGAGTACATAGGTTAGAACAGTTACAATAGAGGCAGTGATATATAGTTTAAAAATATACATCTTTACATAGTTTAGAGTGGCATGGTAAGTTAGGCAATCAATTAGCAGTCATTGTGTTTTAACCACTGAATGTATTTATGACTGAAGTGGGTATAGGATTGAGAAATCCTTAAGGAGGGCGGTAGGGAGTTCCAATGTTGGGCTGCTTTCACCTGAAAACTGTTGCCGCCCATTTTGGTTTGTTTGAATCTGGGAATTGTGAGCAGATTTGCATTTGAGGTTCTAGTGGGTCTGTTAGGGGTGTATCTATGTATTCTGTCGATTAGGTAGTGGGGGCAGCATTGTTGAGGCATTTATGCGTTAGGGAGGCTACTTTTAGCAGGATTGTGTCTGTAATGGTGAGCCAGTTAAGAGTTCTCCTGGTACTGGAAATATGTTCTCTCTTAGAGATGCTAAGCGCTGCTCTGAGAGCATTGTTTTGCAACGTCTGGATTTTGTTGGTGACCTGTTTGTTGGCTCCTACGTAGAGGGTGTTACAGTAGTCCAATTTTGATAGTACAAGGACTCTGGCTAGAGTGATGCAGCTCTGTGAGGATAGGAATGCTTTGGCTGCTCTTATTAACTTACAGGTGTATGCCGTAGAGGATGCGATGGAGCTCACCTGTTTGTGAAAGGAGCGGGAGGAGTCGATGTATATTCCTAAAGTTTTCACTTCTTTGGCTACCATGATTGGGTTCCCGTCAATGATGAAGCTAGTGTATTTGTGATCCAATTTAGTGGCGTTGGGAGTGGAGCCGAGGATGATGAGTTCAGTCTTGTCATCATTCAGGCATAGACTATGAAAGGCCGACCATGCCTGGATGATGAGGTACACCCTGTTCACCAAGGCCAAATCATGGTTGTAATCTCCCGTCAACGGGATGAGGATCTGGGTAAAATCGGCATAGTTAGTGTAGGTGATACCCAGGCCATTGAGATCATAAAACAGGGGCTTCGTGAAGACGTTGTACAGTGTGGGGGAGACACAGGATCCCTGAGGGACTTCACAAGTGATTGGGATGGGGTCTGTGGCAGCAGAGGTGGAGAAGACACGTATAGATCTGTTACTTAGGAATGACTCAATCCAGCCTATAGCTTTGTGGGAGAAGTGGGCAGTTGAGTCCAGATGGTTGCATAAAGTTTTATGATCTACGAGATCAAATGCTGCCGAGAGGTCTAAGAGGAGCAGTGAGGCAGTTTTCCCGTTATCTCTCAGGGTGTCAATTTGAGCCTTTAGATCGATAAGGGCCGTTTCTGTCCCATGTTGGGGTCTAAAGCCTGATTGCCGGATGCCCAGGAGATGATTTTGTTATTTTTGTATTTGTAGGTATGCTGTCTTGTCTAGAATTTTGAGCAAGAAAGGCACAGTGGTAATAGGCAAGAGAGGGTTTTTTGAGAAGGGGGAGGACCCAGGACTCTTTAAGGGGATGGTACCTGAAGAGAAGGAGGCGTTGATGAGTTTGGTAATGAATGAAGAGAGGTCTCTAACCGCATCTTTAATGATTTGTGAAGAGCAGGGTTCACCCTTGCAATTTGAGGGTTTAAGGCTGAGAATAATTTTTTCCACTTCTAGGGTAGAGACTTTGGAGAAGCTGAAGCCGATAAGTGGGTTGTTGAGCATAGAGGGTTGGGGTGTAGGCAATGGGGCAGTGTTAGAGGAGTTTGTTAAACTAGTTAGGGATTCTTTCTTTTTGTTAATTTTAATTTGGAGGCCTGCTACTTTGTTAGACAGGGCGTTTTGGACACGTGCACCATTGTTTGTTTTTTACGCATGTGTCTGGAGTTAAAACAGGTGTTTCCAGTTCTTTAATGATAGTGAATAATTATTTGGTGCTGGAATTAGCTTGTGTTATTCTCTGGTTGTAGGACTCTTGTTTGGCAGCTATAATTTATTTTTTGCAGGTGGATGTTATTTTATTGAGAATCAACTTGTTGTTGTCTGTGGGAGATTGTCTCCAGACTTGTTCCTTTTTGCATTTCTCGAGTCTAAGGGCCTTAAGGTGAGGGGAGAACCAGGAGTTCAGGTGTTTTTTCGGCTTGCATTTTCTAATCTTTAGTGGTGCAATAGACTCAAGGGCTGAGCTCATGATTTTGTTGTAGCCTTCTACAAGGTCATGAGGGGAGGAGGTGGCTGGGAGTTGGTTTAGAGTCAGTAAGATGAGTGGGATTAGTTTTTCCACTGTGATATTTTTCTTACTTCTCGTAGGGATAGCTGAGGCTAGCACATTGTTGTTGATGGGACTTTGGGCTTCGAGGGCAAAGAGAGGAGATGGTGGTCAGACCATGGTTGTGGGGAGTTAGCTAAAATGGAGGCTACGCAGTTAGTCAGCTACCCAATCAAGGGTTCTCCCTTTATTGTGGGTGGGAGTGAACACTCTTTGGGTAAAGTCTAGTTCTGATGTTGTGTTGTTGATGAGGGTGGCCTGAGTGTCTTTAGGGTCTTTTAGGCCTAAGTTGAAGTCCCCTAGGAGGAGGCACTGGGAGGAATTTTTTAGGTTGTTGGTAAGGATAGTCGGGAGTTCTTCCTCGAAAGAACCTATGGGTAGGAGGTCTGTAGAATAAATGAATGGATATGGTTTGGGATCTGGCAGTAGGCAGCTTAGCTGTGAGTGATTCACAAGATGGGAGGTGGTTGGAGGAGTCAAGTCTAATGTTAGGGTGCGTTTTGGCAATTATGGCCAGGCCACCACCTCTAGATTGTGTTTTATCCGCTCTGAGGATAGTGTAGTAGTTGGGGATGGCTAGCAAGAGGGCTGGGGCTGCGGTTGCATGGAGCCGGGACTCGGTGATGGCTATAAAGGCTAAGGGCCTCATTACACGGTAGGCGGTAAGGGTTTACCGGTACTGGTATTTTACTGGTACCGGTAAACCCTTACCGCCTTACTACGAGGTCCCTTTGCAGGTTGGAGAATTTAACGCCTGCTTTTTGCAGGAGTTAAAAACCAACCCGCAAAGGGACCAGGGAGCTAATTACGGTACCGCAATTTGCGGTGCCGTAATTAGCATCTTCCCCATTCCCATTATGCCCTATGGGGCAAAAATGGGAATGGGGAAGGGCAATGGGGGAAGGGGGAATTACCACCCCACCAACCTTGGAATAGGGCGGTAATTCCCCTTTCCAACAAGGCGGTGCCGGTATTTTACCGGCGTGGACCAAGGTGATAATAGCACCTTGGTCCACCGCCGTCCGTGTAATGAGGCCCTAAGTCTTCTGCTAGAATGAGATCTGCTAAGTCTGTGGCATGGGCTACTATGGAGCATGCATTGATTAGGGCACCTCTTATAGGCGAGACAGTACTTTTGGTTTGAGTGGGATTAGGGCCTATGTTATGCACCTTATGCTTGGACCGGGTGCTAGTTGGGTTATGCTTGGGTCTTTCCAAAGGAGGGTTGGTGAGAGTGGTCCTATGCATAGTTGTCGTATGCTTGAGTCTTTCCAAAGGAAGGTTGGTGAGAGTGGTCGTATGCATAGTTGGGGAGCGGTTAGTAGGTATAGACTGGGTGGTGTCTCTGGCTCGAGGCTTGTATATTTTGGGTAGTCTGGCGCATAGTCTAGTGTTTCTCGCAGGGAGGCTGCATGGTTTGGAGGAGTGGGGCAGAGTAGTTGTGAAGTGAGGCATACTGGAAGGTGTGGAAGTAGTGCCTATGGGGGCCACACAATGGTAAAACTCAGACCAGTGAAGGAGTTGATAAGGGAGAGAATGACTCTCAACAGTACTGAGTAGATGCCTGGTAGGTACATTTTGTTGATTGTAAGTGGGGTGTGGAGGTCAGGTGGTGGAGCTGAACTAGGATGGGTATGCAGCAGTCAGAGGCTCGATCTAGATGCCGCATAGATAGCTAAATATGACAAACACATTGCAGTATCAAAGTACAGTGTAGTGGCAGGCTAAATGCAACTATCAAGGCAGGCTAAATGCAACTATCAAGGCAGGCTAAATGCAACTATCAAAGGCAGACTAAATGCAACTATCAAAGGCAGGCTAAATGCAACTGTCAAAGGCAGGCTAAATGCAACTACCAAAGGCAGGCTACATGCAACTATCAAGGCAGGCTAAATGCAACTATCAAAGGGAGGCTAAAAGCAACTATCAAAGGCAGGCTAAATGCAACTATCAAGGCAGGCTAAATTCAACTATCAAAGGCAGGATAAATGCAACTATCAAAGGCAGGCTATTTGCAGCTTTCAAAAATATAGTCTAGTGGCAGGCTAAATGCAGCAATCAAGGCAGGCTAAATGCAGCAATCAAGGCAGGCTAAATGCAGCTATCAAGGCAGGCTAAATGCAGCTTTGAAAAATGCAGTGTACATTTAAATAACTAAATGTCGCTGTAAAGTGTAGCATAGTAACAAATGAATGCATATACATGTGCAGTTGTGGGGCCATGTAGTAAGTATCTCTGACAGGGGGTAATGCAGCAGGTAGCTCGACTTGGGAACAGTTATCAAGTGTTATTATCAGAGGGCCAACTGGTATCACAGTTAGAAGTAACAGGTAATCAGTGTTCACATGTAGGTTACCTCTGTGTGATGAAGTATGGTGCCGGAGCATCAATGAAGTATGGTGTGCTGTGCCGGACAGGTGCAGTGGGCAGTCTGGGTAGGTTCAGGAGCCAACGGGACAGGTAGGTAAGTGGTGAGCAGGGCTAATGGTGGTGGGGTATAATGTCTTGGTGCAGCCTACAGCTCAGTCAGCTCAGTCAGCACCTGAGCCTTTACACAAGCCAAGAACCGTTTGTATTCTAATTCGAGCTTCATTTTTTCAAGTTCAAAATAAGCAGGGTTACTCGTGGGACCTGGTATGGGCCCCGTAGGCACAGCTGGTAAGGCAGGTAGAGGAGCAGGGGAGACAGTTTCGTTAGCCTCTCCTTCCTCGTCAGCCTCTTCATCGCTATCATCAGAATTACGATTTAGATCAACACCATCACTGTTATCTACATTTGCTAGCGTAATTGATTCCTCTGAACCAGTACCCAGACTTTGGTTCGCCAGCAATCTCTCTATTAGTTCTAACTTCTTGCCTCTTACAGGAAGATTGTCTTACCTACAGAGAGCTCGCAAACTCTCAGTATTTTCACCTGACAAGGACTCTTGACTGTAAGTTTCCAGGATAGAAAAGAAAGTGTTTTTACGATCAATTACTGTGAAATATGTTGTGCTTCCTGGAATGTTACAAAATATTTTTGCAGGGTTCGGCATGAGTGGGAACTCAGCCTCAACCACATTGTTCAGGGGAGAAGATCATGTATAAATCTCCAAGCCCCTCCCTTTGCTTTTTTATATGGCAATGTTGCATGGGGTTGCTGACGTTTTTACTATGCCCTGCTGTCATAATGCCAGTAGTTTTTCATCAATTCCCTCATCCGCCTTGGGAGCAAGTGGGTATTGTTTCACCGGGTTTAGCAACAGCCTCTCTTTTAATTTTATGCTGATTGCCCCTGCTCCCTTGAGCTCCCCAACATCATAGGGCCCTTTGTTCCAAAACATTTCTGGGACCTTCTTAAAGTCTTCCTGTGTGTAGCTAGCCTGCTTCTTTGCTATCTTTGTCAGATGCGGTCTATCACTATCACTCGCACAAGACAGGGTATGTGCAGTTGAAACACTGCTTCTCCCTCCTCTGGTTATATACATATAATTGTACACCATTCAATGTCGTCCTCATCTGTCCCACATTGTATCAGCACAGCATGTCCTCAGTGTTATCACCTCTTCAAAGTACAACAGTATCCACGGGGACAATTTATGTGTGCCATGAGGGCCTGAACAAAAACTCTGTGTATTGTTGGTGTGTCATCCTTTTCATTCATGCATGGGTTGCCCTTGTCATGTGCTCAGTATGTCTGTCTGAACAATGGCTGCCACGCTTGCTCTCAAAACTTATGTGTCCTTGTTGATGTCCGTGGGACACTTCATTGGTTGGGTGTCGTGTGAATGTCTTACCTTTGCCAAGCTCAGGTTGTCTTGGTGTCTCATGGGAGTTGACCAATGGCAGAATAATAATAACACTGTTGCACTCTAGGGACACTGGAGCATTCCCTGTGATTGGTCACCTCCCGTGCCACCCCACAGACCTCTTCACAAGCCCATCTGCCAAGGGGTGATTTGAAACTGCTTACCCCACCATGATTTTATTTTTCTTAGCCTGCATTTATTTGTTAATTCTCTGAATTTCCCAGTGGGCAACCAGGTGCCCAGCTTGCTTTCATCAAATGTATGTGTTGGTTCCGTTTCCCTGCAACAACTTTCTCCTGGGAACAGCAAACTTCCAACATTCCTCCAACACACTACATTAACTGAGTGCTCGAGAAATTCATGTTTGCTCCGGGCCCTGGGGATTTGAAAAGGCAAATGCTTTTACCTACCTCTGGCCTATGCTCTTAGTATGGATGCTATGTTGTCTATTTTGTGTTATACCACAGCTTCTATCCCATACCCCGCCCCTTATTCTATTCCCAGCATGCCCATTTTGACCCTTGCCCCCCTTGGTGCCCCAACTCTGTTCTTCCCTACTGAATTCTCCACTGCACCAGTGCCCACTGTGCATTGGTTACACAGTGCAGCTATCAATGTGGTCCCCACGTATAAGAGTGTCCTCTCCCCTTCTCCCCCTTTGCTCCTGGTCAGTCACTTAAGTGGTAGTTGTACCCCCCCCTCAGTGCTGAATTTGCAACACACTGTTTTACATCACATTTACAGCTGCCGTGGCTTCCCAAGCGACCTTTATAACCGTAGCTTCATAAGTTCATCAAAATACAAAATGTCCCATTGGCCTGACGATGGTCACAAGTATGAATGCCTTCAGGTAGCCGCTGGTACATGTACATTTTTTTACATACTAAAAAACACATATTGCCAAGGAGTGAAAGTTCAATGACTCAAGGGTACAGGAAGGCATGGAATCACCAGTAAAACAGACACAAAAGACCACAGTTCAAGGGTGTTCATTGTTGAACTTCAATTTGGTTTGACAACCGCCTATCTAATCCTAAATCTAAAGATGGCAGCAAGCTACGACCATCAAATAATAATAACGCGGTCCTAGTGGTGTCTTGTTAAAATAAAAGGGCCTATACTAATAAACCTATTGCCAATCCATACCTCCAATTTTTATTTATTTTTTTATTTTTTATTTACTTGTTTATAATCAAAAGCATTTGTTTTTTACAAGATGTTGATACGCAAAACAGAGAAAAACACATTTTGGAAAATAAATATCATAGATACAGATAAAAAAGAGGAAAATAGAAGTAAAAGAGGATAACAAGAAACAGAAAAATAATTGAAACCAGGAAACTAGGCACTTCACTACAGAAACTTTGTGTCTCAACATAAAAGAAAGTCACTGTTCTTTGAATTACACTTGACTAGTTTGTAAGTTCTGGTTTAGACTCAATGCTGCTTCTAAAATCTTTACTGTCGCTGTCGACCACTTAGTTCTGTCTCCAGCAATCAGACGACACCATCATGTGTTTTCCTCTCGGAATGGTACGTCGTACATCAAAGGGAGCAAATAGGCTTCCCGCAAAAATGAGGTTCTAGTGCAAGTCATAAGTAAATGTCTCAGAGTTTCCACTTTTCCTGGGTCCAGACAGAATCTGCAAGTACGAGCGTCCGTTTTCGTATGGATTGCTATGATTTCCTGCGTTGGTAATTGATTGAATCTTATTTTCATAAAAGTTTTCTGCATTTTTTTGTTGGGGAATTTTATGCAGTAGCTCATAGGTTGGTTAAGTTTATTTGTTGCTGCTGGTAAATGAGCCAGGAGTTTGTTTCCTATTGTTTTTTCACCAGTTTGGATCCAATCTGCTTGCGCTATTTTTGTCTTGATTCTGTTGGGGTTCGCGATCAGATCGTCACCTGAACAAGCCAAATCTGCTAGTTGTTTTGTGAGTTTTTGAACCCAATTATTTAGTGCTCTGCAATGTCCTTGGTTAAGCTCTAGCTGGACCAACTTGTAAATTGGAATGGTATCTGGAAGAATAATTTTCCGAAAGAGACACATCTTGCTTTGGTCTACTGATGCTTGTAATGATAGTAAGCCCAATTCACATCTAACAGCAGCAATTGCAGAGGATTTAGGCAGCCCTAACACGGCTTTCCATAGGTAGCCTTCCAGTTTGGTCCATATGGTGTTATCAATGTTCAACGCAGCTTCCATGCCATAGATTATAGACGGAAATACCTCTTGTTTGTAGTATTGGATCGCTGGAAGAAGCGAGAATTTACCAAATTTCCGATCTACTAATTTCATTTGGATTGTCAGAGTTTTGGTCTTTGTCCATAGCGCTGAGATGGTCGCACTTTCTGACCTTTTTGAATCTATCATGATTCCCAAGTATTTTATAGTAGACACGGATTCAAGTTTTGTGTTGTTTAAATACCAGTGGTCTTGATGGATCATTGCTGGACGACATTTCCCCATCGTCAAAATTTTTGACTTATGGATGTTTATCTCCAAGTCATTATCGCTGATGTAACTTGCCAGGTTCGGAAATTGGCGTTGGAGACCTATTTGGGTTTGATCCATCAGGATCAAGTCGTCAGCATATAACAATCTTGAGATTTCAGTATTGCCCAATTTAGGTGGAAAGGATCTGACCGCTGGTTGTGTATGCTGGAAGTCTCCCATGAAGGCGATGAATAGGGCCGGAGTGAGAGCGGGCAGCCCTGTTTAACACCACGCTCTGATGAAAATTGGTCCGATAACATCCCTTGCCGATTTAAGCGTACTCTTAGTTTAGTATCCGTGTGTAATGCGATCACCGGGCATAGGATCTTTTCAGGGCAATTCCACGTTTTTAATTTCGCCCATAGCCTTTGACGGCTGATCTTGTCAAAGGCTTGTGTTAAATCGATAAACGCAGTATAGACTGGAGGCGCACCATTCTTAACATTGTCCTTTACGATGTTCAAAATCAGGATGTTTATGCTGGTATTTGTGTTTTTAACAAAGCCTGTGGTTTTTAATTTCAGGATAGTTGCCAGAATTTCGTCGCGATCTGCCAGATCTTCCCAAGGTGATGTTGTGCAGCATAGAGATTTGTTTGAAGTTTGCGAGATAGAAGCAAACTAAGCTGAGAAAAAGGTTATCCACTCCTGTTCTGACACGGCGTTCGAGAGTTGGTTGTTTGTCACATCGTTTTTATCTTTTATCAGGGACCAGAATTCTCTTGGATTTTTTGTGGTTAGAGTTTTTAGCATTTGCTCTGAGTCATTCCGGTACATTGCTGCTTTATGGTGTCTCACCCAAGATTTGTAAGATCTTGTGGCAGCTTTGGCATAGTCCTTTTGTACCTGATTATTGGAGACTTTAGCCAGACGGTTTAATGTACGCATCTGCTTTTTTTTCAAGGCTAGCTCTTACCTCTAATACAAATAGTGTGGGAAACAATGTTATGCAAAAGAAAAGTGTTAAAGAAATGCCATGTCAGGATATTTAAGGCGTTGGCTTCCCTTCCCCATGTTTTCAGCACAGGAAAAGGTGGGACACTCGAGCACAGTCACTGCCTTCTCTACCATGGGGGTGCAGTTCAAAATTTCAGCATCATGGCCTTCCATAACAAACTTTCTTTGCCAATCAAAGTCTCTACTTTCAGAGGGCCTGATGCAACAAAAATAAAGCTCCCTTCCTTTTAGTATTTTGCATGTACACAAGTTTATTCACTATTCGCCTCAGATCCCTGTCTGCTGGGCTCAGATCCACTTTAACACAATGTTATCAGGCAGTTCACATATTCAGTTTCTCTGTGATTCACTGTTGATCCCAGACCCCCCTCCGCTGGGCTCAGATCCACTTTAACAAAATGTTATCAGGCATGGCACGTATTCAATATTTCTATGATTCACGGTTCACCCCGGATCCTCCTCCGCCGGGGTCAGATCCACTTTGACACAGAATCTTGAATCAGTCTCCCTCTGCCAAACTCAGACTAATTTCTCTACTTTAACACAAACTTGCTTTCAATTGATCTACCTCTGCCGCGCTCGGACCAACTTTATTGACTTTGCCATAAACGTTCTTTACTGTATCAACATCGAAAAACTTTCGATTGTGCACAGGATTTTGCTTGACCCGTCGCCGGACAACTTTGATTCACAACTCGTTGCCACCTGTGTATGAGCGCGATACAAATAAAATATCATATCATCATATCATACCTCTCTACTGGATACCTTACAGAGACCTTCGAATGAGCACACACACAGTACCAAAACACTCTGTCAAAGGTATTGTATCTTATTTTCAAAGTTCAATCGCTCATCTGCAGTTCAACAGTCTTCACATGCATTTCATACAATTTTCATTCCAGCTCTTGTCATACAATGTTGTTGCTTGCAACCTTGGTTTCAACACAGAGCAATCTTGTATGGTTCTCCCCAACTCACCGGCTGTGTTGATTTCACTGATGCTGCTTTGTTGTTGGAGCCGAGGACAGTACCACAGCAGCTGGCGATTCTCCCCGCCTGGAGTATCGACACAGGAGAACCCCCGTTACCTCCGACACACAATGCAGGATTCCTCAGCCTTGTTTTCAGGTCTTACACTTTCTACTCTTGAGGCTTTGTGAAAGTAACAGTGCCTTGTCGAAAAGGTCAAGGGAACTTTCTTCCTTGCGATCCCCTTCTTCTTTGCCATCTATCTCCTCTTGATAAACTGCCATCTTGCAACTGCTGTTTCCTCATGTGCTTTGCCTCGCTCAAAGTGTGCTGTCCTGCTCCACCTTTTATCTATGTGGGGGAGTGTGATGGAAGTCAGGTGTGTGTGATGGTCGGTAATTGCCTGACCTTGCCTGACCATTGTATTGGGACACATCAGGTATAGGGCTTAGATGTTAGTATGTTTTCTCTCATAGCGGGCTGTCTGAGAGAAAGTGTTTGTGTTGTAAAAAGGGGGGGTTCAGTTCCTAAATATCCTACCTAACAGGATGGGGTAAAGTTGTTACAGGGAAGGGGATACTGCATCTGATCATCCAATGTCCCACTTCCACTCCCTGAAGTCCCCCATCCAGGTTATTCTCCCACACTGGTCCACCCACAGGAAATAGATCCAAAAGCAATGGACGTGCCCTGCAACCTGGATGACAGATCCCCAGGGACTAGTGGGTGAGACACCTTCTGGTTTCTCACAACATGGAATTAGAAAGGCATGTGAAATTGTGTGGTACAACATCCACGGAAAAATATGATTATTGCCCAGCAATGTGTGCCCTAATATGCACGGCTATCACGGTAGTAATACCACAGCTATTGCAGCTTTGAGTTCTCACAACGTTTCATTGGCTGGACTTCAGCCGCAAGCATTAATAAACAAGCTTTATACTGCTGCGGGTACAGAACTACTGACACCCTTGGCTATCTGTAGTCTTCATATCCGTTGTTATCGGGAAAACCGTTGAAACCTGTACCCCCATCTGTGCCACCTCCGCCACTCCTCTGATGGCCTGCTCAACCCCCTGCCCTCTCCCATTCCCCCACAGCACTTGCTGTTTCTGTGATCCAGTTGGCTATGAAATGTCAGTGGCTATTCCTTCTAATAGCCGAGGTTACAGAAAAGCTTTGTGTTGCAAACTCAGTTCCTAAACCCCCTCCAATTCTCCAATTTCACTTACCTCTTACATCCCATCTACCTCTAGCCTGAGGGTATTTGTATCTTTTTTTATCTAAAGTTTGACCATAGCCAGTGACCACTGCCATCGGCCATGCCCACTATATAGTATATAACACTAACCAGCCACTAGCCATGGTTTTTGCCCATGGCCTGTGGCCATGCCCTTCGTCCATGCCCAGAGTATATTTTAAAATGCTAGCAAGCCACTAGTCATGGACTCCGGACATAGCCATGGCCTTTGGCTTTGCCCACTGTATATTTTAAATAGCTATGGCCATTGCTGATGGCCAGTGACCACAACATTTGTCAATGCCAAGTACATGGCCTGCATTGTTTTTAAGATAATTAATAGTATTTATGAACTAACTTCTAAACAATGCCATTTGTGATGTCATTATTGTGGTCATAGGTTGCACAACAGGGGGCACACAGTTAAGGTTGCTTTAGCTGAATTTCAGATTTTTTTTGCGTTAAGTTCTCACCTTAACATTCCTGCATCTAAAGTGTTTTCCTTGATTTTCAAGGTTAATTTTATGTCATAGCAAATATCATTGATAATTCACAAGCCAAGTAGCTTTTGCAATATTTGTTACCTACCATTTCTCTCTCCATTTTTACAGCTTACCCTCCAAGATATCTGTAAATGAAAATGGAATTTATGTTGTAAAGTAACTATATATATATATATATATATATATATATATATATATATACATATATATATATATATATATAACTACTTTATGAAGACTAACAGCCTCATCACGAGTTTGCTGGTAACCCTTAAAGGTGGCAGAAATCCTATTACCGCCGCATTTAAAGGTCTGCCAAAATAACGGGCTTGGCGGATTTACCCCCAGCTCTGAGCTGGCAGCAAATCTGCCACGATTTTGCCATTTTCTGCGCTATTTTCTGCAGCCGGTGGTAATAGGTAATAGCGCCGGACATTCCCTATTGGGCCCAATGGGGAATGGTAAATTCCTGAATGGGTCCAAAGGGGAATGGGGACTTACTTACTATTAGCGCCGGATAATGGGTTTGGCGGAAGGGCTAATACCGCTGGGGTTAGCCCTTCCACCAAACCCCCGCGTTAATACCGCTGGCGTTAATACCGCTGGGGTTAGCGCCCAACTCGTGATGAGGCCCTAAATGTGTTCTTAGTTCTCAACTAATTAAGGCTGTATGATTATTTATATTATTGTAGGGGACCAATACTTCTACTCCAAGAGAAAAAAAAACCTCTACTCAACTAAAATGTATGGTTGAGGCTTACTTTTACATCTGAACTCTTTTCTATTTGTACAATACTAATAATCTAAAACAATATTATTAAAACTCATGACTTTATTGTACATTTCATAAAAAAACATCACTACAATATACAGTAAGCATTGCTAATACATACATTTTCTATACATGATTCTCCATAATAAAAGAAATATTTACACAGAAACGAATTTCTATCAGAGTTTGGAGAAACCTCAATGGATGGCAGATTCATTGAGGATGTTAACTTTCTAATAAATCCACATTATATGGCTACTTTGGTCATTAACAACATGGGCCACAATTTAGAAGCCCAAGGAAAGGGAGAACCCTAACTTCAGTTCTTCCTGCTATTTCTGCATCAATGTAGCATGCAAAATGTATAATTACTGATATTAACATCCTAAACATGGTTATATTCCTCTCCAATGCTGCTAAGTTTTGAATAGCAACTTGAGGGTACCTATGGAAATGGAAACTAGGCATGTGATACCTCCACTTCCATTCTTTACAGCAATGACCAAGGAAACTATGCTCCCTAAATAAATGTAATAATAATGGAGGTTAGGTGAATTACAGTTGGAAGGGGGGGGGTGGAGTAGAGAGGCTGTTTTACAGATGAGAATGAATAAAAGATGAAACACAACACTGCCTGGGTAGGACAGCTACACTAATCGCTCAGGCAACTGCAAACCTGGTGGTCAAAGAAAAGGTTTCAGAGGAGTGCCTGGAGACTGCTGTTTGGCCTGGGGAGACCTTACTGTCACTGTGATGTTAGATTCTTGGCTACAAACGGTGTTCCCGAAATCAAAGTTGCCAATTATTTTAGTGGATTTCCGCTTTGTCTACAGCTTAACTCTGCACTGCTGCCCGCCTCCTCTCTATATATTTCACGTGCGCATGCACCAGCGCGCGCTCGAGGAGGAGTGCCTGGATATTGCTGTTTAGGCTGATTGGCGGCTTGGGGTGAGGAGGCAGGTGGAGCTAAAAAGAAGGTAAAAAAAATAGAAAAACACATTTTCTCTTTCCCTGTCCCTAACTATTCAACCATGAGGAAAAAAGTCAAGGTGTTTCCTAACCCTCTTACTGCTCCCTTTGTTTTCCTTCTGACATAACAGCAATGACTAAATCTGAATCTGGTGATTGTATTCCAACTCAAATAGATCACTTAAGTGGCTCTTATCTGAAAACTCCTCCAATATTTAGTTCCGGGGATGTTTCATTACTAGCAATGAATATGGCTATGTGTTATGGTAATACTAACAACTTGACTGCCTCCACATTTGAACACTTTGTGAGCTTGTCTGCTTTAATTAATAATGATTGCAACCCAGTGGTGGTAGCCATTGAGAATTTACAAGATGTGATGTTTATGGAATGTTCTACCCAAACAAGGTAATCCTGAGTCCCTACACATGTCCCTAAATGGAACAATAGTACTTATATCTTTGAACAAATGGATCCAGTACCACTACATACAAAAAATCTCCCTTGTGGGCAGTGTGTGATGTGTGAGTTTACTAAAACCACCAAATCTGTGCAGATCAATCCTGATGTTTTGTGGACTATGAAGAGTATGACAAATTGCAACACACAAAACGTAATATATATGATTAAGTGTCCCTGTGGTTTACACTATATCGGAAAAACAAATAGGAAGTGTCGTACTAGACTCATCAAACACTGTAGCTGCATTAAAAATAAGGTTTTGACGGTTCCTATGGTTAAACATCTTGTAGACATGAAACATGATCATACCAGTTTCAAATGGGTTATTCTCAAGAAAATTGAAGGTATGAATAAGGAGGCTACTGATCAGAAACTTTTGAATTTCGAACAGAAGGTAATTTTCAAACTACAAAGCCATATAGTGGGTTTAAATGAAAATGTGGATTGGTATCAAATTCATTTATGAGTGATCTCTCTATTGTTGATGAACTCTTTTTGATATGCATTTAATGAGCTATTTGGACATTTGTAAAAATGTACTTATTTCTTCAGGAAAAAGGGCACTTGGAGACACGTGTCTCAATACTCTCGTGTGTCTTTAAATTCTGGTGTGTCTTGACCTACATGTACACATACATATATATATGTTGGGGTTTTGGGTGGCCTTTTGGCCACTTATTGGTCCATACCCTTCTCTTATAACGATGTGGTTATGTGTATGTGTTTAGTAGATAAACGCAGGGTTGTTCATTCATTCAATGCTGTGCACCATAGGGAATGAGTCAGTTCCAACATGGCGTGATTGTTCGCACGCTTTTACACATAGACCTGGGGTGTAGAGCCTGTTGTCCTTTTTCTATTGCCTTGGTGGTGACGGCATGAGTGGAAGATTTGTTTTCGTCTTCCAGTCTGCTTCGCAACGTACAGAAGCAGCTGTTGAAGTGTTTGCCGGCAGTCTGGATACGCCAGAGCGGCACCTTTGAGGACGCTCTGAAGTAAGTGGGCTTTTGCATGTAGCGCTTTCCTATGTGTGTTTTCTGTCTCCGGGTATGCGGTATGTGATGAAGTATTGTGGCTACCTGTAACAATGGAGAAGTAGTCTATTATAACGGCGTGTGTTTGTTAAGCCCATATGATGCTTTCATTTGCCGCTTTGATGCACATGGTAACATCGGTACGTTTTGGATTACAGACGTCATAAATATCAATGATTGGTAACCATGAGCTGCTGTGGATGGACCTCGGGTTGATTGGCATGTCGGACAGTTGAAGACCCCACCTTTTAGTGAGCAGAAGGTGTAAGATGTTTTGCGAGCATTTTGCCCACATGGCCAGGTAATTTGATGGTTGGGCCATGTGGTGTGTTGCATGGGGTTGATCAGGTAAGTTGCTTGGTTGCCTGTAGCCTTGCACTTTTAGTGTGGGTGTGTTCTACTTACCGTTGGTGATGTTCACCTTACTTATCTAATGGACCATATTTATAATGGTCCGGCTCACAATGAATTTGTGTTGGAGCTTGCGAAGTGACTATATACAGTTACTTTTGGTAGTATGTGAATTTGGTTTCACTCCCAGGGTGATTATGTAGACTCTTGGGCTATATAGTCTTGGCTACTATTTTCTCACTTCTTTTTTCACTTTCGGGGCTGCGTCCCGAAATGTTTGTTTGATGTATGTTTGAGTTAACGTTGTGTGAATCCTGAGGTCTTAGGGTCTTTTGGTCCCTTATATCTTTCAGCTTGTGTGTTCTACATTCGTTGGTGGGTGTGCTTAGGACCCCTACTGCACAACATTGAAATAATTTTTTACTACAAGGAAGAAGTATTTTGGTCCCCTGAAGAGAGTTCAGCCATGTTTGGCACAAAGAACTGAAACATGCTACATGTCGGGATTATGTACATCATTGGAAACACATTTGTTTTATGACATTGTGATTTGCTGCTAAGATTGTGTTTGTATATCTGGTATGAATGTGTGATAAAGAATGGTTTGAATGTATAATGTGAATTGTAATTTTTAGAATCAATTGTTGTGCTTCAATACAGGTCAGTTTTGCTAAAGATTATAACTGTTTCTATTGTAGAGAGTAATGCATTTATAGATTTTTTGTATGTAGTGGTACTGGATCCATTTGTTCAAAGATATAAGTACTATTGTTCCATTTAGGGACATGTGTAGGGACTCAGGATTACATTTGGTACTATAGCAATTTGTGTGTCCTATCTCTTTGTTTAAGCATATTGTGATACCCCAAAGGTAGAGATAGTGAACAGCAGGGGTATATTGTAGTTGCCCTTTTTGATTTACTACCCAAACAAGGCACATGTTTGATATCAGTAATAACTTGTCTTCGCTGTTAGATCTTCTGAAGACTAATTCCCTCGACCTTTAATGGAACCCGTTATGTGGGAAGCACCTGGACCCTCTCTAGAAGTTAAGGGCCCAGTTTCAACTAGTGATCCGGAAAAAATACAGAAAAGGGGTCAAGGGAGTACCTGATAGAGATTCCCATTCCACCAGGGATTTCATGGGAAACATTTTTAAAACAAAACAAAATTAAAAAAAAAATGATAAAACATCTGGGGACAAGAGTGCACTAAATAAATCCTCTAGGAAATTTATGAGGAAACTGGGGTGGTCTGATTGTCGAGACAATGTGGAGCTGCATGACTCCTCTTTTGGGGACGTGGATCTGGTATGTGTGGAGGAGTACATCTCTGAATTGGGTGCGGAACATGCCTGTGAAAATGTCCCATTGGAGCGTAGAAAGGTGAGATCCTATGCCCCGGCCAATGGGAGATTTGTTGAAGCCCTGAAAAACAAGAAAAAACGTGTACCTACAAATATGCGATTTTCTGAAACAGCTAAAGGTAACTTTAAAATGTTCAATTATTAAGTAATTTTTATTAAGTGCCCACTTGGGCAAAGACTATTGCAGTGCCTATGACCCTGGAGATCCTTCTAGCTGAGGGAGTTGGTGAGGAGGAAGTACTCAATTTGTCAAATAATTAGGATTTTGGCTCCCATCCCCAATAAACTACTAACAGTACTAACCATTAGAGATATGATAAATCAGATCATTTTGGAGGGTAAAGATAACAAATTGGCATGTAACTCCTCCTGCTATTGAGGAGTCTTCTTCGTAGGAAATGGCCAGGGCAACTCGATAGTGGATCTGGCTTGCCTAGGAGGGGCCACCATAAACGACAGGCCAGCCCATGTTAACACATGCCATGGGCCGGTATGTCCATTGATGCACCAGTACAGAAGGAGTCCGGCCATTCAGTATGAAGTAGGGGACCCCCAAAGGTCTAGTTAAACACCCTCCCTGGAAGAAATGAGATAGATCCTCTCTTTAACTACCTTCCAGGAGTTTCCAACTGTAACACTGAATTACATGTTCGATGCTGAGGGCCTGAGTTATTTAAATAGATGCAACATTTTAGCATTATTTAATGAAATTCCTTCCTTAAGACGGTTGACATCTAAATATATCAAGCTTGTGGATTTCATTAATTTGAAGCGCTATGACTATGCGTCGGGATCCGGATCCCACGTTGTATCCCCTGAAGTCAAAAAACGTCAGGGGGCTTCTTCAGCGAGACTTTCCCCCACAGAGCACAATCTGCAGGATATAAACAACCTGTCAGACCAGGGGCTCAGGTGAAATGGCCGGGCAGCAGCAGAGATAAAGTGAAAGAAAACACAAAGGTATACAGGTCATGATACAGAACAATAATGGGTATTGATTTTTCCAAAACACATTCCCCAATTCTTAACTGCAGTCCGTGAAAGGTAGGAGAGGAACCTACGTATACAAAGCCGGCCTCAGATGATGTAGAAGATAGACCTGTGGTAGTGCAGAGATCTTCTTCAGTTGAAGTGTTGGTATAGTTGACCTGACCCAGGCGGAACGAGGGCACAACTAAGGAATTCAAGTCAATGTCAATTAACAAAAACCCAGTAGTGGTATGAAAGTTCCCAGTGTAATCTGTGTTGGAAAAAACAAAGTCACAAATCCAAAGAATCCCCAGAAAGGAAAAATGTTTCAGTCCAGTGCTTGAAGTGTCCAAAATGTAAAAATGTAGAAGTCTCTAGTGGGAAGTTGCCAACAAAAGAAAAACACAGCAGGTGTAAAAAACAGCAAGGACAGTGGATTGTGGAGGAAGCAGGGAGCGGTAGTAGAAACCAGACGAGATAGCAGTCACAAGGGAAACTGTTAGACGTGAGTAGCGGCAGGTGTTGGAGGGACACAGAGCCGAGCATGGCAAACAGCACAGACTTCGGATGTCATAGCTAGTGTCCAAGGGCTGGAGTCACAGTAAAACAGTAAGGTGTTGGTGCAAAGGAGCACTAATGAAGGGTGTTAGTCCTTGGGTGCAATAGTTCTGTGCAAGGAAGATTGGGGAACGATGCACCAGACATAAAACGTTGGTCAAATGCAGTCCGATATCAAATTGCCTGAGGTCGAGTTCCGGGAAGGCAGCAAGGCGAGGAGAGGGCCAGGAATCTCAGCAAGAAGGGCACAGAAACAAGCAAGTCCAAAAAAGCAAAACAGGAGTCCTGGAAACCAGGATCTCTAAACCAGAAGTAAACACGAGTAAACAAACACAGCAACCTTGTCGGGGGAACAAGACAGTTAAGGAGCATTGCCCAGCAACAACAAGAAAGCTTTGTAAAGCTTTTTCCGTGTCACACTAAGGGCATCATGACGTAACTTGGGAACAAGGCTGCTGGGAGGCATAGTTCTCCTTAAGCGATGCCACCGGGAGAGACACCAGAGCACTTGCCATTGCCGCCACGATGATGGGGAAAGTGTTCCTTTGTACACAATACTGCGCTTCCTGACACTCAGTCAGACTGGTAATGCCCTCCAAAATGGTCTATGAAATAGTCCTAAACGAATCAGAAAATCTCCTAAAACTGGGTTACGATTTAAGGCCCTTTTAGACTAAAGTCAGACCCACTGGTGTAAATTATGGAATGAGTATGACACTTTCTTCTAATACAGTAGCTCCAATTGACAGATCGGGAAGTACGAATCATGAATTTGAATCTGGGAATGAGAAGGATAGTTGGTGGTGGCTTGCCATGTCCCTTAGAGATTCCATAGCACAGTTGGATAAAATGAATGTAAAGCTTTAGCAAAAGGCAGTGTTTGACCTTACTCTCTTGGAATGTAAAGGGATTTTCCTCATTATATACTAATAAAACTTTGGGTAAACATCTAGGTACACATTCCTTTTTTGCCTCCATGAAACATGGATCCCAGGCCTTCCCATATTTAAAGGATATAAAATTGTTGTGGAACCCGCATTACAGGGTCCAAAGGGTCATCCCGTTGGCGGTATTTTGTTTGCAGTTCAACAGGGGATGGGTATATCCATCACCGATTACCACATCCTGTGAAAAGGTGTTTTGGCAGCCTAAATTAAAATTTAAGGACTTTCCAACGTTAAGAACATTCTTCTCCTCAACATTTACTGGGGTCCCGAGGAGAAGCTATCTTTAACTTTTCTGAATATTAATCAAAAAATGGAGGTATGGCATTTGGCTAACTCAGGGTGCAGGTGAAAGTCACAGGCGATTTTACTGCTGGCTGCTCTTTCTCCCTTTCCATCAATGAAGATACATTATTGAAAGATACCTCTCTTCCACTATGTTTATGGGGGACGAATTCAGTGGGTTACACAATAACAGGTCAAACTGTAAACTAATTCAAGGTTTTTTGTGGCGGAGGGATGGGGCCTCGTGCCATTAGTATGAAATGAAAAGAGCGACAGGTGTATGCAGGATACATGGTTTGGTAAAACGTTCTCGTCCTGTTTTTATCATATTTGTGTAACCAAAACTCTTTTCAATATGATGAATTCTTTTAAGGTGACAAGCATGGATACAACTGCCGACTTTTAAAAGAAAATCTTTTTCTTTTGTAATACAACTTTTTCAAATAATGCGTGTTCATTCCAATTATCATCTGTATACAAAACGGGTCTGTAGTTCCAATTTCCTTAAATATCTAGCTACATCCAAATTCAAGGATAGCATCTGTGCACTGAATATTATTGCCCACATGTCATTCTGTGATAGATTTCGAAAATCACAAAGATGGAAGTATTCAATTCGCACAGCTTTCAATCTTAGACATTCAACCAATAAATGTTTGAGAGTTTCTTTCTGTTCAATCTTCACACAAAATCTGCAAGAGGCATCCATGTGGGTCTGGGAATGCAATGCTAACAGAGACCTTTTTACCAACACTTGTGGGATCGCTATTGGGTCATGTGCGCTATTTACCACCAAAAAACTTTACAAAATGGGTCGGCAGCAAGTTATATCTTACCCTCAAACTTCCCACAAGTTTGTAACAAAAATACAAATTGAAAAACTGGTTCGGAAAGATATCTCGCGCTCACACCTGTACTTTCACAAAATTCCTCAACAATTTTAGTCAAATCAACATCAATTAAAATCCATCAGTACAATAATTCCTAACAAAAAATGTTTTTTAATTTGTCAAAGAAAAACAGCCAACAGCCGACACGTGTTTCGACCTTAGGTTGTTCTCAAGGCTATGTACAGTTATACAGTCAAATAATATATAGCAACTAAGAAAATTAATAAATCGAAAAACATACCATATAGTTCCCCATGTCAGGTCAGGATGAGAGAGGTTTTTTTCATAGTCAAATGTTTGAAATGATCTGAAAGAAAATCACAAAAATCAAAAACCATGAATTAGTTCATATGTCCAGGAAATCTCTAATATGGAGACATTACCCCCATAAAAACCATTCTTTATAACGATTTCCAAATTTAACTAAATTTTAAAAAAAAAAAAAAATTAAAAAAATATAATATTTAGTATTTCAAAAAAGATTGTTATATGCATAGTTAGTTTTTAAACACAAAATCCTATTATTTTCTATTTTTTATTTTTTATTTTTTATTTTTTCTATTTTTTCTTATTTTCTTTTTTTCTTTTTTTCTTTTTTTCTTTCACCTTGTGAGACCACTCTAGGTAAACCAAAATATAAATTTTCGTGAATTTATAAATTAAACTGTGTTCCCCTGTTAGTACTTGATCAATCATGCAATATTGCTGTAACTAGGGCTTACCCCATATATAAATCTCTAGAATTCTCCTGTTTGAAGTGTAACGGATCAATCAGTTTACTCGGTCTTGAGTTGTCAATTCAATTTTCAAATCTGTATAAGAGATTCCTGTTTAATTTAATTCATTAATTAGAGTTGCTAAAATGACTAGTATAATGGAATAATAATAAACAAATATATAAAAAATGCTCACCAGCTTCTAACGATTAAGTTTCCTGTTTATATATAGCTGAATGCTTTCACACCAAACTTTTTAACACATAAATGTGTATCTGGAAACAAGGTTCACCTACAAAAATAATAATAAACTCTATTGTATATATCACTTAGATACAATTTCATCCATTAAACATTAATCTTAAATTTACTTAAAACTCACCATTCAAAGGGTTAGATCCCACGTCTGTTATATTCTAAAGGGATCCTGCACCCATCACAGGATCTTATATACATTTTGCCCGCGAAAACGCGGGCCGTGTTTGCGATGACATCACGCGCACATGGACGCGATGACGTCATGCGTTAGATACCGTGATGACGTCACGCGTACGGACGCGCGACGCCGTGCTCGAATACATTTAACAAACACGGGCGTGTGACTTGTGAGTTGCTGTGCTCACATCAAATGGCCATTCCCCAAAGAAATCCAAACTCTCACAAAATAAATCAGTATCCCTCCAGTGGACTTCAAAAAAATATAAAAATAAATTTAGACTATGCAACTAAAATGAAATATTAATATATAAAGAGTATGTAAAAGTTATCTTATAGAATAAACAAATTAGGTTTAATTTTGGTATATGATAGAGTGGTCTCACAAATGATGAATATATCATAATATTCATAAAAGAGATATTGCCAATTTATAAAAACACATGCATCTCATGATCATGATTGAGACCATTTAAAGTACTCCTAAAATAACAAATTAACTTGCATTCTTCTTGCCTTAATTTGAGCCTAAGATTACCACCTCGTTTCCCCGATTTAATCTGTGTTAGTCCAATATACCTAATATTTTCTTGATTATCTAACTGATGACATTGCTGCCAATGAATTGCAAGAGGTGACCTCGGGTCGATACTTCTTAGACTAGCCAAATGTTCCCTTATTCGAAATCTCAATTGTCGAATGGTACTACCAATATAAAGTTTTCCACATGTGCAGATAATGGCATAAATAACATAACTAGTTTTGCAATTAATGAATTCCTTAATCTTAATTGTCATTCCATTGATGTCAGAAAAAACATCACAATTTACATGTGCATACTTGCACTGATTGCAATTGCCACATTTGAAAAAACCCTTCTTTCCTTTTAACCAAGTCTCCTTAATATTTTCCTCTTTGATATTCAAAAAAGACGGACTCAATTTCTGTTTTATAGTATGTGCTCTCTTAAAAGTGAACTTAGGTTTTTCCGTCAGAAAAGGTAGCAGATCCTTATCAAGTCTCAAGATGTCCCAATGTTTGGACACCATTTTGTAGAGATATGATGAGTCTTGAGAAAATTGTGTTATTATAGAAATATGTTCACTTGGTTGTTTCTTTACATGTTCACATAAAAGTTCCACTTGACTACATTCTTTGTACTTTTCAACCGCTTTCTTTATGCATCTCAAATTGTAACCCCTATCTCTGAATCTGTTCACAAGCAATTTAGTTTCTTCATTGTAGTCCATATCTCGACTACAGTTTCTCCTGGCTCGATAAAATTCCCCCACTGGGATATTCTCTATTGTAGATCTTTGATGACTACTTTGTGCACAAAGTACAGAGTTTACCTCTGTTGGTTTGCGATATGTTTTAGTCTCAAAATGCCCATTGTCAACAAAAATATGTAAATCAAGAAAGTTAATACTTTCCGAACTAGCTGAACCAGTAAAACTAATACCAAATTTGTTGTTATTGGTATGTGCCACAAAAGTTTCAAAAGATTCAGATGATCCTTTCCATACAATTAATACATCATCTATAAATCTCTTCCATACTATTAGGTTGGTTCTAAACGTTTCTTGTACATAAATGTGTGTCTCCTCATATTGAGCCATAAACAGGTTGGCCAGGGACGGTGCAAATTTTGCACCCATGGCCACCCCTTTTGCCTGTACATAGTATTGCTCATTAAAGATAAATACATTATTATCTAATGTGAATCTCAAAAAACTCTTGAGCATGTCTATATGTTGTATAGAGGAAGCAGACGAATTTCCAAAGGTGTAGTCTAATGTCTGAATTGCCAAATCATGATCTATGCTAGTATAAAGTGCTGAGACATCCAGCGTAGCTAAAAGATAATCTGGTTCCCATTTCAAATTTTTGAGAGATTGCAAAACATATCCACTATCCCTAATGTAGGATTTCATTTTCAAAACATAAGGTTTTAGGGCTTCATCCAAATACTGTGACATGCCTTCTGTTACCCACCCTATACCACTCATAATAGGTCTAACTGATGGTAAAGTTTCGTAAATTTTGTGTATCTTGGGCAGAAAATATAGGGTGGGCAGAGTCGGCTCCGTATTGGTCAAAAAGACTTTTTCATCGTCTGATAAAAAGCCCTTGTCATACCATGACTGTATTAATTTCAAATGTTCAGTTACAATTTTCTTTGTAGGGTTAGATTTCAAAGGGGTGTAACATTGTGAAGTATCCAAATGTAACATGGGCATTGTAATATAATCATTAGTGTTCATCACTACAATGTTGCCCCCTTTGTCCGCTTCTTTGATAGTTATCATTTTATCATTCATTAAAGCCACTAAGGCTTCCGTTTCCTCTTTCCTTAAATTGGATCTGCATCCCTTTCTCTTATAGATTCCACTATCCATATGTCTATGGATATCTTTAATGATTGCCTTATGAAAAGTTTCAATTACATTCTCTGAACCCAATTGTGGAGTAAATTTCGATTTCGGCTTTAATTCTTTTAAATCAAGATGTCTGGTATTAACACCCAATGTTTGACAGATTGACTCTGTATCCACTATAGTATCTTGATTTAAATTCGTCAGGGTAGTAATATTGTAAATGTCAGAGATAGTTTACATACTCAGCGGGTTCAAAGTGGTCTTAGGCTGAAACACTTTTACCTCAGTTGCAAAGAATTTCTTTAATTTCAATTTTCTTATAAATTTGAAAATGTCTATCTGAAAATTCACAAAATCTGTTTTTACACTTGGTGCAAAGGAAAAACCTTTATTCAACACGGCAATTTCCACCTCTGAGAGGCGTTTATCCGACAAATTGATAACCAGATCGCATTTCATTGGTTCCCCTGTCGTTTCTTGGTGCTGGACCTGGTCAGATTTCCAGGACGACCCTGATCTTCGTCGGAACTTCCACTCCCGCTTCCGCTTACCCCCTCTCCTGCCCCTTGTGTGGAACCTGGTATTGGTATAAATGCTGCTGGAGGTGTTGTGAATCTGACTTGTTTTTGATTTGTAAATCTGATATTTCCCTTTTTGTGTCTCCGTATCTGTTCTAAAAAACTTTTTCCTCCACTAGGTGCGGCATCAATAACTTCTTTGGTGTTATCAGAGAGTTCCATATTGTCTATGACATCTTCCTCTGAATCTGGATCCGAGCTGGCAGGTGTAGAGTTAAATGAATTTACTCTCGATGGTGGTGTTATGTTATCATACTTAGGTTGAAAAGTATATACCCGTTGTAATCTATAGTCCTTATCATCTCTGAAAAACTTTCTAAATTTTCTTAATTTAATGTCATCTTGATATTCTCGCATGATTTCATTCATTTTTTCATAATTCTTCTCTTTTGTACTTTCTGCATTTGGCATACCCTTGATTTCCTCTTTAACTTTATTGATTTGTTCTATAACCCTCTTGTGTTCTCTTGTAGCATGTGTTATTAATAATTCTAACATTGTTCTAGAGCTTTGATTAAGATTCTTTTCCCAATTTTCTGCCAGATCAGCATCCTCATCCTTATCGAAGTTTGGGAATATCAATATTCTCAAACCTCGGGGAATGATGTTATTTTCTAAATAATTTACTAAGGATGCATTTTCCCAATACTTGTTAATTTCCTTTTTCGACAATCTCTCCAATTTAACAAATTTCTGTCTAAGTGTTTCTGTTGCAGTATAACTACTCCTAAAGGGGTTGGATGTGCTTCCCCTAGGTGCAAATAATGCAGCTCTGTCCTCATCCCTGTTACTCATATAACTCGCCATCTCTGGTGGTGGATTTCAGCAGGCACAAAAAGCGAAAATAACAAATTACCAACACTTGTGGGATCGCTATTGGGTCATGTGCGCTATTTACCACCAAAAAACTTTACAAAATGGGTCGGCAGCAAGTTATATCTTACCCTCAAACTTCCCACAAGTTTGTAACAAAAATACAAATTGAAAAACTGGTTCGGGAAGATATCTCGCGCTCACACCTGTACTTTCACAAAATTCCTCAACAATTTTAGTCAAATCAACATCAATTAAAATCCATCAGTACAATAATTCCTAACAAAAAATGTTTTTTAATTTGTCAAAGAAAAACAGCCAACAGCCGACACGTGTTTCAACCTTAGGTCGTTCTCAAGGCTATGTACAGTTATACAATGTTAGGAATTATTGTACTGATGGATTTTAATTGATGTTGACTTGACTAAAATTGTTGAGGAATTTTGTGAAAGTACAGGTGTGAGCGCGAGATATCTTCCCGAACCAGTTTTTCAACTAACAGAGACCTTGTTGGCCACAGGTCAAATCTTAATCTCATGATGTCAGCTCTAAACATCTGATCTGGAAACTTGATCAGATAATTGGGGACATCATTGAGGTTTTTTTTATAGCAAAGCTTCCGTTGTTAAATACCTTATACGTCAGGCACTCCTCTGTGGTATTGATCCAATCATGTGCCCACCATTTCAATTTCGCTCTCCCTGGATTGCATATTAGCATATCTAGATGTATGTCAGCTGTTTTCATTGTTTCACAGCACGCCTTGTTCCAAGTGGCCAAGGGTTTCTTAACTTCCAGCCCAGCTTCAATCACTATCAGCAAAGTGGCTTGGTATCTCTCTTTAGCTTTGCATTTAACATATAGAGTGCGAGCATTCCAGTTTACTATTGCCCTGAGTTATAGGAGTCCTAATTCGAATCTCACCACCTGAATTGGTAAGGATCGCAGAATCAGCAATAGAGCTTTCCAAAAATTACCCTCCAGTAAATTCCAATCCGGCTTGGCCTCTGGGAGCTTATTATGAGTGCCATATGTCAACACCGGGACCACCTTGGCTTTATAAAATGTGATCACTGGTGAATATGAATATTTCCCACACTGTGCTTGTGAGACTAATGGTTTCATTTCATGCTGCAAATCGCTATGGTATGGGGCTTCAGTGTTTGTATGGCTAACTATTTGACCTAGATATTTATAATGTGAATTATCTACAAACTGAGACCACTGACCGTCCAGTGGAAAGCATGTCGGATACCACGGGGAGGCAGTGGGTTCCAGCACTTCACAGATGCAATTAGTGTATCTAATTTCTCTTCTAAAGGCAAATGTTTGTAGGCATCAGTTATCAGATCAGGTTTATTGTCAATCTTTGTTAGCAGTGCATGATGGTTTTCCATTTTTTTTCTGTAAGGTATTGTATAACATTATCAATGTATATACACTGTTATTCAGGGCACTTACTATGGGCCCATTATTTGCAACTTGTGGTTGTGCCAACCACAATGATGGACGAGGAGTAGGCTTTGCAAAAGACAACCTGATTATGTTGGACATATTCACTGACGAACCAGGGGAGTCAGGATACAATTTGGAGGACTGTGAGAGATTTAAACTTTGTGTCATCGGGTGTTCACCCGGTTAGGTCTCTGAGATGACACCCTCCATCAGAGAGGTGTCATGTACATGTGAGTCAGGATGGTTGACTACCATGCCTCCTACCATATATGGTGAAATGGAGCACACCCTATAGTTTGCAGCACAGTAGTGAGAATCACAATCCTTCAGCTCTTTTTGGACAGGTATAGATTTACCACCACATCTACAAGGGTTCACTTCATGTATCATTACTGTATCAAATTCATGTTCATAACTCATCTGCAATTTGAGTTTTCACAATTTGCGAGTATGAAAGAGGCACATTTGCATCAATCACTTTATGAACTTGCACCTCATGGACAGGCCGCATTTTAGCTTTAATAATGGAGACAACATTGTCATCTTTAGCCACACTAGCACTGGCCATAGCTGCAGTATCAGATAAATGAGCAATCATGTCTGTGTCTGAGATGGATGGCGGGCGACAATAGAGCAGTCGCTCTCCAAGCTCTGTGCATTCTGTATGTCATAGGTCCCATTTTCAGGTTGCTTCTTAGTTACGCTCGCTGGAGCATAATAGGTTCTTATTTCCATAACTAAAGATTTAGAACACATTTGTTTCTGGAAGCGGCCAGTGAGTTCTTTACATCCTGCCCCGTGTGATCTAGGGGGAGAGTCAAGTGATAGAACAGACATGTCAGGACAGATTGCTCTAGCTGCAGCGGGTAAAATTGTAGGCATGCCTGTTTTTAGGGTGAAAGTCTTCATTGCTGAATGGTGTTCATCAATCATAAACTTACTGATCAGGGCAATGTTAGGTGGCTGTCGGCTGCTCAGCTGAACAGTTGAACAGCACTCCTAATGCACTCCCCTGATGCGGACGTGCGTTGCATGCTTGCACGTGGATATAGTGCTTGGTTGGGAAACATGGAGGCAGGACATGGCAGATCTTCAAAGAAAGGAAACTAATTGTTCACAAAGCCTGCATATATCCTTCAGGCACTATTTAGCAGATGTGGAAGGTGTTAGATACCACATCAGTAGAACACAATAGATCCAGAATAGAGAACATCATGTAGCTAAGTCAAATTGGGCTGCTGAAGTCTGAAGCACGGAGCAATAAAGCTGAGTCCCTCCAGCCGAACAGCACTCCTGATGCACTCCCATGATGCACGCGCATATTTCGCATTTTAACGTGGATATATAGTTCTGGCTGGGAAAAATGGAGCCGGGGCTTGGCAGATCACGTCAGTAGAACACAGTTCATCCAGAATAGAGTACAGCATGTAGCAAAGTCAAATCAGGCTGCTGAAGTCTGAAGCACGGAGCAATAAAGCAGAGTCCCACGAGCCGAACAGCACTCTTGATGCAAACCCACGATGTGCGTCTAACTACCGCCTTTCTCTGTGATAACTGTCATTATAACTCAGTGTATCACAATTCCCTGATTAGGATAAACCAACAAGGCAACCACCTAACTTCAGGAAAGCAGTTTCCATGCCTTTGGCAGCTCGGAAACCAGACTGATATGGTCATGGAGACAACAGATTCAGTGTGTGGAGTAAGCTGGGTGATAACCAGCTTTTCCAAGAGTTTGCCCAGGAAAGAGTTGATGGAGATTGGGCGATAGTTTGCCGGGCAGGTAGGATCGGCACATGACTTCTTGAGAAGTGGGTGCACAAGGGAGTGCATAAGGGAAGAGAGGAACGTTCCAGTGGTGAAAGAGTGATTACAGAAATCGGCCAAGGCTGGAGCAAGGGTGTCCATTAGGGTCCTTGATGGTTCTGGAGGAGCAGGGGAGCTCCTGTTTGGATGACACTTTCATAGATCGGACTTCTCTAGAAACCTTGTCAGGTGTTGTCAGAGAGAAAGAGGAGACAGTAGGAGGAGCGGTAGATGGCCAAAGGGGGCTGAGAGAGGAAGAGGGAGAGGAAGAGGAGATAGAGGACACGAGTTCCTGAATTTTAGCAGAGAAGTGAGAGGTCAGAGCCATATAGAGGGCCTGGGAGGGGACAGGAGAGGTAGAGACTGCAACAGGCTTGACCAGTACTTTGAAGATTTTAAAGAGTATTGGCTGTGTTGTTAGAGGCCGCAGAGACCCAGGCTTGAATGTGTGCTCTCTTCTTGATGAATTTTATTGCTTCGACTGACATTTTGGTGCAACCAGTCTGGATATGCCTAAATCTGGCCTGGCATTCTTTACTGTAATGTTATTACGTGTCTACACTGATCTACAGTGGGACATGTTTTCAATGTGGCATGACATTTTTAATAGCAAAGCATTCATGTCCCTGTACACTGTTGGTGACTTGCATGTATTGAATTGGTGTTACCCCACAAAACAATTGCAAACGCTCTGTCTTTTTAGACACTTATTCTCAGAAACTGTGCTGTATATTGCATTAAAACACATATTTATATCTTTCTCCTAGTACAGTGTGCCGCATACCTCTTCAGCAGCTAGTTTATGCGTATTGTGCAAGCGTGATAATCTAGGCCAGCCCAGAGTGTGGAACGACCTATGATTTGTTCCCGAGTTGGGGGGGCCTTCAGCATGGCTCACAGGGGGGCCACCACATTTTGTGTTACGCCACTGATACACCGCTTTGGCCTTCAATCATTATATTAGTGGGATGTTGCCAAAGGAAGCCATAAAAAAGCGACTGGACAGACAGGCAAAATACGCCATCTCAGATTTGACCCCATTATCCAACAGAAGAAAAGGCAAGCAAGGAAAGAAATCAGGCTATTGAAAACTCAAGGGTGGATTGACCCATCATAGATACATACTAAGATCATGGGGATAAAGCAGGATTGAGGATGCAGAGGAGGAAGAAGAGGATGATGAGAATGAGGTAGAGGAAATCCCTACTACCCGCTCTAGGCGTGAGTCTTGGGTATGGCGGTTATTTACCATTCATGGGAATGGTCCTAAGGCTCGTGCAAACCATGTTACCTGCAATGAGTGCAAAATGATACTCAGTCGCGGGAAGCACGGTAACTACAGCTTTGGGACCACTACTATGAAGTGACACCTGAGGTCATTTCACTCTGGGGCTATTCACAGGGTTGTACCTTGCGAAGAACGTAGCAGGTTGATTTCCTCTACTTCATCCACTGTTTCTGATCCTGTCACCACAAGGACCACCTCTGTGGGACAGCGTCTTTCTCAAGCTGCCTCACAGGCGATACAGAATGCTGATGTCCCTTACCTTTCGAGGGTCACAGTTGTATGTATGTACTGTGACACAGTACTCTGCAGGGGGGGAGCGACTTCGGAGTGCTTTTGAGACTATCGTCTCAGAGCACGAGAAGAACTGCTCACTATCCAAATAAAACCCACTCTAAATCTTCCTCTCTCAGCTCGCCCTTTCTTATCCCTGTGGTTGGTGTCCCCCCTTTACCCTCCTCTTCTAGTGTGTCGTGTCTGAAAAACCAAACAAAATACAAAATTACAAAAATCAAAAAAAAATAAGGCTCTTTTCAGAGCCCCTTTCCCAGTTAAAAAATAGAAGTGAAAATAAATGAAGCAGGGCTCTTTGTATTTTTTAGAAGTCCGCGGACAGTTCGCGAACATTAAAAAAATTGGGTTGCTACTCCATCACAAACATTGTAATCTTCTCTGGAAAGAAGTGGTGGCTCTGAAAAGAGCCTTTGGGTGGTGTTTGTAAGTCAAAAATTGTAAATGCTTAACATCTACTTCAAAATCGCTGTTGTAATTGCAAAAAAGGTCGCAATGCATTTTGTACATTTCTCAGAAAAATCTGATTGCCAGCATAAGTAAGATGGACTCCATCTCTGCGAAAAATGTATTTACTACGAAACATAATATTTTCATTGTGAAAAGAAGACATGCCAAAATCTCTTAGAAAGCCACAAACAGCCTTATTAACATTGCGCCTTGCTTTTTCCATTTGTGGACCAAATGAAGAAGAACAAAGCCACATATGTCTCTGCGCAATCCGTGAAAATATCACTTGAGAATTAGGAAACATGTCCATAACCTTGCTCAGTCCTTCTTTCATAGCAAATTGCAACACAATTCCAGTCACATGTCCTAAACTGTTCCCTGCACAATGAATTACAATTATGTCTGGATGTTGCTCTGTCTCCAAAGTAGCACAGAGAGGTAGAAAGTCCAACCACTTCATTCCACGTACTCCATGTCAGTGTACTTCCACATGTGGGAATCCAAGATCTACAGCTACTCCACAGCTTTCTGCATGCACCTTCAACCAATGTATCCACAAATCTCCTAAAATCCAAACAATCTGTTTTCTGAAACACACAGCCAAGCTATCTTTTGTTCTCTCAGCAAAAAGAGTATCTGAGAAAATCTCTCCTGAACAACACCCCCACCAAACTTTCCTGACCAATTCCTTTCAGTGCTAATTCTCATTTGCATGACTTCTGAACCCAAAAATCCCCGGATGTAACTCCCGATGTCCGCGAACTACCGCCATGTCCGCGGACATATCGTAACATGAACAGCCCTTCTACCATTTCCACTACACTCTCTCTGCCATTCCCTCATTGGATGTACCGCAAAAATCACATGACCATGCACCAATCACATTCAGGACCTCTACATCTAACTGCATCATCATAGATCAGCACTGCAAATGTACTCTGAATCTCTCTGAGTACAAGTGTCATATCATTGGCAAGCAGCATCTACCAGAAATACTGTACAAGTCTTCAAGATTTCTACTTGCAGCTCCATGCATATCCATATGCATGAACACAAACTTCAGGTATGCATATTTTCTGTATAGTAGATGACATAGCTCTCAACAATTTTTGTTTTACAGGCGGGTGAAAACACCCGATTTTGTTTTTGGCGGGTGAGACGCCCATTGGAATGAATGGGCGTGCAGGAGGCTTGGCGGGTGAGTCTGCCCTTTACAAGGCGTGTGACACCCACCAAAAGCGTGTGAGTTGAGAGCTATGGTAGATGAACACATTTTCAAACAGACTTTTATCTTGTAAAATCTGTAAAATGAATTTACTGTACTTTTTTCAATTTCCTAAAATCAACTATCACTTATAAACCTTTATACTTTGTACTTTCTTTATACACACACACTCAAATCATGTTAAACTAACATTTTTTAAATGAAATATATAGACTACATATATTCAACAAAATTGCATGCAAACACAATCTATGTTTAAACCTTTATAAAAATACTTATACAATTTCATATTTTTTGTTTTTATTTATTTATTTACTTAATTACTTTAAATTAGACATGACATTGAGGCGCTATTACCTAGAACAGTTTACTTACAGAAATAGTGGTATTCACTAATATATTATAAATTTCACAAGACATAGTAAAGATATTTTTTTTTGCTACAGTTAGTCATTCAATACAATTTGTTCATTAACAACATATCATATGTACTGAACTGATGCAATGTATCTTATGTAAATAAATTAGTTTAATGGTTTTACAGAAGGCACTGAGGATTTCAATTAAAAAAATCAATATCTAAATTAAAAACAGTGCTATATACAAACAAAGTTACTAATTTGAAGCTTTTACAATTGCAGTGAAGACCAGTTTCCTGAAAAGAAGCAGCCGAATTCGAAGAAGAAAGAAAAACTAAGAAGTTACCTGTTAAATTAAAAAAAAAGTAAGTAAAATATCACCATAATATTTGTATTATTAATCAAATATACTATAACATTAATACGAGCTATTTTGGTTTCTTAAAATAGAGATTTTGTACCATTTTATCCAAAAATGTCCATGTCTTAAACAGCGATTTACAGCCAGAATGGCCCACAAATTTCTATTTTTGGACACACAAATTAGCCAACTGAACCACTACAATTTTCATATTATAGAACAAACAACTGTTTTAATTGTATACATTAGATTTACTATTTGTACTTTTCCACACCACTAGCTTACTTTTTTTTTGTCATCTGAACCCCAGTTTAGTAACACATAAATTCAAGAATACCTATCCCTACTAGTTTTAGTTCCCAATGCACAATCACACACCATTACATACATCTTTATTATCTTACTCAAACACTCATGCACATAGCACACATATATTCCAGAACACCCCAACCCATATCTTCTTTATTTTTTTCAACAGATCCTAAAGAATGCCTACCAAAAGACAACTCCGTAGAAAGCAACGCAAAAGTAGAGCAAATGAAAATAAAGGTGTCCAACATAAGCATCCATCTCTAGCAGAATTTGTAAAAAAAAGTTGAAACAAAACAGCTAATACAATCATTTAATGAAACACAAGAAGTTTCAAGTACAACAACTTCGCTTCCTCTATCAAAATGTAAAACAAACCAAAAAACAATTAACAGAAAATCAGCTATCAGTACAGATAAAACTACTTCTTCAAATTTTAATATAGCGCAAAGTAAGCACACCAAGAAAAGTATTTTAGCCAAAATATACCGTCACAAAGTCCTTCAAAATCTTATAAAAACAGGAGAGAAATCAGGTTCAAAGCTTAAAACCTATCGTAGGAAATTAATCTTAGAAGCATTGATGGACAGTGCAATTCTTCTCAAAAGAAATGTATTTATTTTACTGTTAAACAAAATGAAACCACTAACAAAACTAATAACTAAATTACAAAAAAGACTTCTCAATAAGCGAAATGTCAACAGAAACATCTTCTTAAGTATCTGCGGAGGTGAATGGAATCACACTACGAGCACAGAACCATATTTTAATGAAGAAGCGTACAAACAAAAGCAAACAAATACAATTGCCATAAATAGCAGTGGTCGAGGTTATGAAAAAGTGAATAATACCATAATGGAACAAGAAGTACTCCTTACAAAAATATGCCCTGAAAACTTAGAATTACCCCTCCATTCAACTGAATCAGAACGTCTAGTGTACAAATGGCCATGCATGTCAATGTGTAACATTAACAAACAGTGTTTCAAAACTTTACGCCAATTCCTCAATAAATATGTAAAAAGCAAAGACAAAATCAAAATTAAATTACTGCAAAATATAGATACCTCTCCAGTGCACAAGTACACAGGACTACAAGGACATTCATTGGCCTGCATTACAGGACATACATGTAAAACCACTGTCCATGATATCAAAAGCATATCAACACTTCATTCAACTATAAGAAATCTAGTCTATAAACTGTACTATGCTAAAAGTCCTGCTTTAGCACTAGCAAAGTTAAATAACATCCTTCTACATGGTACAGCAAAAGACCTACTTGAAGAAATTCACTATATCCAGAAAAAATATTTTGGAAGTGAAAGCCATTTACAGAATGAAATAGCTTTAAACCAATTAAGCAACAATTCTACACATGGCAACCTTTTGCTAAACATATACAAAAAAGAAATACTAAAATTTAAAAGTACATCAGCTGAAGTACCAAACCATGTATGTGTATGTTGCCGTAGAATTTTTTTTAAAAGTAACACAAAAACTGTGGACCTATCATACAAAATAGAAGACAATGAAGATTCTAAATGGTTTGAATTAGCTTTAAACCTTCTAGCAGAAAACAAATATGAAATAACTGAGCCCTTAATACTTTGCAGTTATTGCACTACAAAACTTGACAACAACCAAACTCCTTCAAGTTCTATCACAAATAATTTGGAATTATACCCGGTACCAAAACCTCTACAACAACTTAATTTGTATGAGAGCATCATAATTCAAACAGTACACCCATTTCAAGCAATAATACGCCTTCAACCAAAAACAGCAAAATTACCTTCCTCTGAATTGGTAAAAGGCATTATGGAAAAGTAGTTTATTTACCATTAAATCTAAAAGAAAATGTGCATACTCTAGGAGTGCAACGTCCAATGCAGCAATCTTTAATTATATTGGTAAATGGAGTACCTACAAAAGACAAAAAATATGGCAACAGCTGGTAGATTTATATAAAGTTAGACAAGCCTTCCAATATCTTAAAGAGAATAATGAATATTACAAAGAAATTAATATTGAAGAAAACGTGAAAGATACAACTGAAATAATTCAAGAAACACAGGAAGCTGGTCAATTTGAGCTACTAGATCCTGCTACAATATCAAATACTTTAGACCATTATACAATTCATCCTTTCCACTGTAATGACACTGTACAAGAAACTTACCAAATGCGTCAAACAAAAGGATCGCCAATCAGTGTATGGGAAAAAAGTATAGAAGCACGTGCTTTTCCTCTACTCTTTCCTACTGGCAAAGGAGGAAGGTATGATGATAGACCTATTCAAATATCAGCTTCAGAATACCGCTCATTACGGATGTAGTCTGAAGATCCCAGATTTAGACAAAATGTGGAATACATATCCCACCTACTCTTTGAAAGTGAACTAGCAACTTTGTGTTACGGAGTTGCACACATATTAAAATCAGGATCACACTTTCAAAATATGACAGCTACACAATTATTAGAGAAAGTGCAACAAAAGGATGAGGTTTTACAATCAAATATTACAAATCTATTAGCAAATATGCGTGGTACTAAAGAGTACTGGTTTCGATGTCATGGAGATGTATGTTGTATGATCAGAAACCTTGGCCCACCCACTTGGTTTGTTACATTAAGTTGTGCAGAATATGCATGGGAAGATTTACATGATTTCCTACGCATATCAAATAAAAACAAAACAAACATAGATATTCTAACACCTGGAGAACTTTGTTCTTTGGATCCTGTTAATGTTTCAAGATATTTTCACCATCGCTTCATTGCTATGCTACATTTTATTTGTAATAAAACTGTTCCTCCCCTTGGAGAAGTGCAGCACTTCTTTTGGAGAAAAGAATACCAAGCCAGAGGAGCACCACATATCCACATGCTTTTATGGATTAAAGATGCTCCTAAATTTGGTCAAGACAGTGATGCCACTGTTTTACAGTTTATTGAAAAATATGTCACTTGTGAAATTCCATCAGAAGCCACAAATAGTGATCTTCGTGCACAAATTTTACAATTTCAAAGACACAAATGTGGAAAATATTGTCGTCGCAAATACAAAAACAAAGGCAAATACTACACCAAATGCCGATTTTGTTTCCCTAGACCAGTTACAAATACAGGTCAAGTAAACAACCTCATGTCTTCAGTTAGACATAGTGTTAAAGGTAAGTCACCTAAAAATACATAATACATAAAAAGAAAAGAAGAAGAAAAATATATCAATAATTATAATGCAATCATTGCCCACTTATGGAATGCAAACATAGATGTGCAGTACATTGCAGACAATTCTACTGCAGTTGCATGATATGTCACAGCATACTTAACTAAAGCAGAAAAGACAGAGCTCTAAGACCTCTGGAAGGACCTGTCATCAGATAAAACAGTATCTCAGAAATTATACAGCTTGGGCATAAACATGCTCACCCATAGAGAATGTGGATCTTATGAAGCAGCTGATCGTTTAACTGGTACTTTATTGTATGGTAAATTGGAAAATATAGTATGTCTAAGTCTTGGTCCAGCTAAATCTAGAAAAAGAAAAGAGTTCTAAAATCATATGAAGATATAGAAACACTAGACAAACATGATCCCAACAGCCAAGACATTTTAAAAAACAATTTATTGGACACATACTACCCAAACAGAAGTAATACTTTGGAAAACATGTGTCTATACCAAATAGCCCAAAACTAAACATACAAAAATAATATGAAACCTGATGAAAAAAAAGGTAAATATAGAGTGACACTGTGAAGGCAGCTTAGTTAAACTCACTAAACCACATTTAATTAATCATATCAAATTGCCATTGAAGACTCCTCAACATAAAGAAGTATATTACATGTCCCTGCTACAACTCTTCAAACCATGGAGAAAAGAAGAACAATTACTAGATAACTATGACTCATATGAGGATGCTTTCAAAGCAAATGAAAACGCTATAACTGATGTAAACTTTACACAGTACAAAACAATGTTGCACAATGAACAGCAACATGAAGAAGAACTCCAAGCCCAACTAGATAAGGATACTCCTGACAGTAGTCAACCTTCTGTAACAGGAAGCCAAGAACCACTGGGAGAACCACTAATAACAAATGAGGCAGAATTAGCTATGATAGAAGTAGAAAACACCATGGGCCTCATTACGACCTTGGCGGAGGACCATGGCGCTATTAGCACCATGGTCCATGCCGCTAAGTTCCCAACTCCGCCATGGTGGATGGCGGACTTACCGCCCCATTCCGACCTTGGCGGGGCGGTAAGTCCCCAATCCCCATTTACCCTTCCCCATTCCCATTTTCGCCCCATAGGGCATAATGGGAGTGGGGAAGGCGTTAATTACGCCACCGTAAATTACGGTGGCGTAATTAACTCCATGGTCCCTTAGCGCCATGGATTTTAACACCTGCTAAAAGCAGGTGTTAAATCCGCCATGGCGCTAAGGGATCTCGTACTCAGGCGGTAAGGGTCGGCGCTGTTTACGCTGCCGTAAACCCCTTACCGCCTGGGTCGTAATGAGGCCCCATGTGTCAGTATGAAGATAAGGAAGACTTAACTATACTACAATCAAAACTAAACAATGAGCAAAGTAGCATTTTCCAAGAAGTAACAAAACAAATTGCACATGGTGTAAAACATGAAAATAAAAAATGTTCCTGCCATAATTATAAACCTATACTACTGTACGTCAATAGTGAAGCTGGTTCTGGCAAAACATTCCTAATCAAAATCATTAGTAAGTTCCTTCAACAATTGACAAACAACAAACTGTCAGCTGTTGTCACTGCCCCCACAGGTTTAGCTGCCTAGAACACAAGTGGTGTTACATTACACCGATTACTACTATTACCAGTAGAACACCAGAACAAATTAGACTATTACAAACTTTCTGCAGAAGCTGCAATGGAATTACGCAGAGTATTGAAACAAATGAAAATGCTACTAATAGATGAAGTGAGCATGGTCTCCAACCTGATGTTAGCTTTGATTCACCTCAGATTACAAGAAGTATTCAAAACAGACTATGAAGAGCTCTTTGCAGGAAAACACATTATTGTTTTTGGAGATCTGCTTCGATTAACACCAGTAAAAGGTGCACCTATTTTTAAAACATTAGGGCACAAACTCTGCCGTAAAACTGTTGGCAGCATTGGAAATGTCAACCTTTGGCAACATTTCCAATACAGAGAATTAACAGAAAACATGTGCCAATCTGGAGATCTCACTTATGCCAACATTTTAAAAAGTTTGAGAGTTGGTATACTTTCTAAAGAAGCAGAAGCAACATTGAAAACCCGGCACATTAATGCACTTTATGGCGATAATGCATGTGCTACAGATGTTATGGAACAATTAGCCCACAAAAATGTCAATTGTATGGCCTTAATGCCAACTCTTGCAAGTTGTCTCAAATTCAATGAAATAATGTTAAGTAAAGAAATGCAACCAATAATGGAAATTAGCGCCACAGACAAACTAGATGTACATGGTATGACACTACCCATGTGTGACCAAGCCACAACAAGACTAAATAATTTAGAAAAATCAATCTCAAACACAGCAGGCTTAGAAAAGATGTTAAAATTATCCTTAACTTGCAGAGTAATGCTTAAACGTAACCTTGACGTGGACCAAGGACTAGTTAATGGAGCACTGGGTACAGTTGTTGGCTTTCAAACATACCCACGTGACAACAAAATTCAGTTTGTCAATATACTCTTTGACAAACTTTCAGAAGTAAAACGGATAGGACGCTCAACAGCTAGATTCCTTCTCTTCAATGATATGTATGTACGCAGAGAACAATTTTCTCTAACTCTTGCATACGCAGTCACGATTCATAAATCACAAGGTCTTACCCTAGACAAAGCACTGATAGATATTGGTAACACAGTCTTTAAAGAAGGCATGAGCTACGTAGCACTATCACTCTTACGTACACTTGACGGTCTATTTCTAATCAACTTTGATGCAAGTAAAGTAAACGCTGATATTCCTTGCATTTTAGAATATAATAGACTTCGCTCACTATACACTCCCCATCTAAACACATATTCTGTTCAACAAAAACTAAAACGTTGTAAAAGAAAACAAAATCAAACAGAAATGCAACAGGACGTCACTGCAAATCCTCCAAAGAGAGTAAAAGAAACTAATACTTCATCAAGTACCACAAACAAAAAAGAATCAATTAGAGAAAGTAAACCAGGTACTTCTTTAAAGAAGGAAGACAAACTCCAAAAAAAGCAGTTAGATACAGAACTACCTGGACCATTTAAATTCTCAAATATAGTTGGTGTAAGTTGCTATGCAAATGTAGCAATGAATATTCTATTTCAATTACCACCAATTGTTGACAACATTTACTTACACAGTACAGACCCATTGTGTTTTCAAATGTTAGTACTTTACAGAAATGCAGCAAACAATCCTGACAATACATATAGTGTTTTTGGAATAAGACGACAATTGGACTACTGTGCTGGAATGGTGAAATTCACTATAAACTCACAGGAAGAACCACAAGAATTTCTAATGTACTTACTTCAAGTACTGGAAAACAAAAACATACCTATAAATAAAATCTTTCAGATTTCATACATGTGGAAACATACATGCACTCTCTGCAACAATGTGACACAAGAAGAAATCCCCAATGAACGCTTCATATATATATCAATACCAAATTGTGAATCCAAAATGCAAACCATGGTACATTGCTCTACCTGCAATTCAGATAATCGTTCCACGTTAGTAATACAAACACATAGTAAATACGTAATACTAATGCTTCTACGTTACAATGCAGATGGTACCAAAAACAACTGCAAGCTGACTGGATTCACACATGGTCAAATATCACTTGGTAAGAAAACCTTCACAACAATAGGTATAATCTACCACTCAGGAGCCACAACCAATTCAGGGCACTACACTGCATATATAAAAAAGCAATGTGGATGGTTTGAATGTAATGATAGTACCATCACTCTAAAGCAAAGATTACCAGGAAATCTTACAAACCCTTATTTGATGTTCTTAAAACCAAAATGTGATAAATAAACTGTATTTAAACCTTTAAATACATTTTTGTTAAAAAAATATAAACTGTTAGAATACTCCAAAAGCTATCTAACTGCTCAAAGATTCTACAACAACTAATCAGATAAATGAATACCACTAAATTAGACCAAAAAATACACAGTTAGAATACGCCAATTGGTATCTAACTGTCCCAAAATTATAAATTTGTGTTAAAATAATATAAACTGTTAGAATACTCCAAAAGCTATCTAACAACTCAAAGATTCTACAACAACTAATCAGATAAATGAATACCACTAAATTAGGCCAAAAATACACAGTTAGAATACGCCAATTGGTATCTAACTGTCCCAAAATGTAACAATATCCAAATAGATAAATCAAAACCACTAAAATATATTAAAAAAATAGACAGTTAGAATACGCCAATTGGTATCTAACTGCTCCAAAATTTTATAATATCAAAACAAATGAAGAATCTGTTACTGCTCCAAAAAAAATACAACAAAGCAAAGTATAAAGCATTAGCCAGAAACAACAAGTGAACACTGAAAACAAACAAACAAATAAACTGTAGTTTTTTTTTCTCCCACAGACCCAATGATTTTAGCAACAAATACAGAAACTGAGCAAATTGCACAGTACTCTGATTTGTACCCTACTAAATATGAGGGTCGAAAAAAAATAAAAGTATATTGCTATTACAATGTAATAAGTCATTACAAAATACTAATCCTAACATGCTATTTTCTTTTATCACAGAAATAAAGAAGAAAAACATGGACTCCCATTACTAGACCAAACAGTAAGAATACAATAATAAGGACAACCATAGCAGCATATCACATCCATAGTGTCTAATACCTTTGTTCCTTATACATTTGTTTTTCACCCAAAGTTATAAGCAAATTTGAATGTGATATGCTGCGGTGGTTGTTGCCAGGGCATAGAGTCATGCACCCAAGACTCTATGCCCTGGCAACAACCACCGCAGCATATCACATCCATAGAGTCAAACATTTCAACTATGATCCATGGGAAACGTTTAATGTCCGCGAACAATGAACACTTTGAACTTGCCAGCGAACAATACGGACACCGTTTTCAGGACAACCCCTACGAACATTTCAGAACAACGTGATAGTTCTTAGAACACTTTCAACTTAACAATGAACAATACCGACAGCGTCCTAAGGACACCCCCTACGAACATTCCAGGACACCGGGAGTGTTCTTAGAAGCGTCTTCAGAACACCACCATCTTGTTTATTTGCGAACATTTCAGGACACCGCAAGTGTTCTTAGGACACATTCAACTTGACAAAGAACAATACGGACAGCGTCCTCAGGACACCCCCTACGAACACTCCCCGGACACCGCAAGTGTTCTTAGAAGCGTCTTCAGAACACCCCCATTTTGTTTATTTGCGAACATTTCAGGACACCGCGAGTGTTCTTAGGACACATTCAACTTGACAGAGAACAATACGGACAGCGTCCTCAGGACACCCCCTACGAACACTCCCCGGACACCGCAAGTGTTCTTAGAAGCGTCGTCAGAACACCGCCATTTTGTTTATTTGCGAACATTTCAGGACACCGCGAGTGTTCTTAGGACACATTCAACTTGACAGAGAACAATACGGACAGCGTCCTCATGACACCCCCTACGAACACTCCCTGGACACCGCGAGTGTTCTTAGAAGCGTCTTCAGAACACCCCCATTTTGTTTATTTGCGAACATTTCAGGACACCGCGGGTGTTCTTAGAACACATTTAACTTGACAGAGAACAATACGGACAGCGTCCTCAGGACACCCCCTACGAACACTCCTCGGACACCGCAAGTGTTCTTAGAACAGTTTCACTTTGCTTGTGAACAAAACGGACACATATTGACTCCTTAGAGCACCCCCTAGTCAGTTTATTTAGAACATTTCAGAACACCCGTGATGGCCGCAAACAAATCGAACACAAAAAGAACGTCTAACACATAAAAAACACAACTTTCATCCTATCTCATACACTCCCACCCTCCCCAAACACTCCTACACACCAACACACTCTACAAAATACACATTTTGAACAAAGTTTCACCGCGCTGTCCGGGGAGTCCGCGAATCCAAGATGGTGGGCGCTACCAAAAAATCTGACGCGCTTCACGCTCCACGCCGTCCAATCGGCGAACACGTTGCATGTCCGCGAACATCACGCAAGACGATTGGCCAATCAGGACACTGTCCGCGGAGCGAACAGGGAAGTGTGTCCGCGAACGGAACACAGATATCACTATTTTTTTTTTACCTACTTTTTGCTCATTTTAAAAAAAACTACTGGACGAATTTTCACCAAATTTGCAAAAGCACGCTTTCGGGACCAAGCCGCTGCTCCTGGTCCAAATTTGGTGGAAATCCGTCCAGCGGTTTGGGCTGTAGGCGCGAGCAACATTTTTTTCCCATTCACTCTATGTAGAGTGAGTATAATGTATACAAATATGAGCATATAGAGGGAAGGTAGAGTAATAAAAATAAAACTATGAGAAAGTGCTGATAACCATAATGATTATCTTCATTCACAGAAAGGATTGCTCTCTTTCAAGCCTGTATCTTCCGCTATGTATATGTTTCATATGATGTGACTGTACCCTAAGTCTACAAATATAGTACCTTTTCAATTTTTACTTCATGACTGTTACTGAAGAAAACTATGTGGCTTCGATATGTCAGTAAAGGATAAAAAGGGAGAGCCAGCCATGTGATGTCATCAGTGATGTCATCAATGACATTTGTGATGTCAACTTTGATGTCCTGGGTGTTAGTGTTAGCAGTGCACGGTGGCGCAAGTTATAGTTGCTTATGTTACCATTACTGCCGAATTTCAGGGGTTTTTTGGTTTTACTTTGAGCCATAACGTCCCTTTAACAAAGTTTTTTCACTGAATTTCATAGGTTTTTAGTAGCGCAACTTAACCATAATGTCCCTTTAACAAAGTTTTTTTTACTGAATTTCATAGGTTTTTAGTAGCGCAACTTAACTATAACGTCCCTTTAACAAAGTTTTTTCACTGAATTTCATAGGTTTTTAGTAGCACAACTTAACCATAATATCCCTGACTTCATATACATGTAACATAGAACATACTAACCCCCTCGTAGTGATTTTCATGTCCGCGGACTACCACCATGTCCGCGGACACATCGAAAATCTGAGCGTGGTGAATGTAAATTTAAATAGTGTGCCCCATTTCCCCTTTTAAGTTGGCTCTGAAAAGAGCCGTTTTTTTTTTTTTACAGATGCTTGACAGACACCTGTTATTTTGTATTTTTTTTCTTGTTTTTTTTCTTACTTTACTCCTAAAATCTTCACATAACCTTCTCCAAAGCAACCCTTACATTCCAAAATAGAAAGGCATTTCCCGTAAAAGATAAAGAAATGCCATCTTCTTTAAAATTAACAGCATTACTGGCATCAATATTCTCATTGTTACAGAAGAACATACCAGCTCTAAGCATGAAGGCACCCATGCCTCGGTTGATGACACACCTAGCAATATTTTGCTGAGGACAAAAAACTGAACTATTGTCCCATTTTGCCCTAGGTAGTAATCCAGAAAAAATTACTTTTGCATTTGGAAGGATCTTCATTACTGCTTGAAGCAAGCGTTCCAAATCAGCCAACAAAGTAGGGGCACTGACGTTGCCCAAATGGAAAGCACCATAGTGCAAAACTACCACATGTGGACTGTTCATCGTGGCCATATCCTCACAAACTTGTACAATTCCCTGTACATTGCAATCAGGCACACTGCTCCACACCACCTCCACTCCTTTCACATCAAAGTTCTTTGCAACATGCCTGCATTCAGCGTACTGCTGTAAACTATGCACAAACATATCTCCGAGCACCAACAACCTGACTTTCTCCACTTCTGCCATCTTCACCACACACAGTCTCAACACAAATCCACAACCTCGACATCTGATTGGCTGATCCGTAGAGTCTTCTTTCCATGTTGGATTTTCTGGAAAAACCCGGATGTAGCACACCCTGTCCACGAACAGCCGTGGTGTCCGCGGACGGCGTTCACTTTACTCTCTGTGCCATTCCCTCATTGCATACAGCTAAGCAATCACACAATACGAATAACATCCTCAGAACAACCCCATTTTCAGGACAATTATTATTTCATTATTCAACATATTAACGTTACAAATATTATACTTTCATCTTGTACTCTGCACACAATGCTATGTTTCTCCATTAGTAGCTCAGTATACTAGATAGAATCCCATAATACAATGTTATTTATATCAATGCATCGTTCAAAGCATTAATAACGGTATGATATTTATTGCAATATCCTTGACACTTTTTTCGCAACATTATAATAAAAATCCCTAGTACACAAATTCCATGAAAAGTACATACACACGTGATGTCATCAGTGATTTCATTAATGACATTTGCGATGTCATCTTTGATGTCCTGGGTGTTAGTCTTAGCAGTGCACGGTGGTGGCGCCAGTTATTTTTCAAAGCTTATCATAACTTGCGATTTTCAGGGGTCTTTCGGCTGTACTTAGAACCATAATGTCCTTTAAACAAACTTTTCTTAATATCACGCAAACAATATACAAACATGGCGTGCAAAAACCAACTTCTACAGATGGCTTTACACAGAATGTTGCAAAGTAAGAATTTATGCTCGTTCACAGTGAAGGTCAGCTGCTTCCACAATTTCTACAGATGGCTTTACACATAATATTGCAAAGTAAGAATTTATGCTCGTTCACAGTGAAGGTCAGCTGCTTCCATTTTTTTCTCGGGCCCCGGAGAGGCTCACGAAGTGGACTATAAGGTTGTATTGTGTTTTGACCTTGACAGACAGAGATTGTGATGAAAGACTTCTCTTGAAGGAGTGTTGCTAAAACATAAGAGAAGATAAAGATGAAATTTCTGAAACAAAACCACTTTTATATATTATATCACTATGTGAAAGATCGTTGGCACACGCAGACTCGTATTTTGGGACTGCACCACTCGTAGACAATGGAAATTCCAATTGTACTGTAAGTAACCCTTTAGATTATTGTATACCAAATATAATTACAATAGCGTAGCATTAAAGACCGCTCAAGTTGAACTTGTTCGTTGAAAGTGGCATCATGTTTTCTACCGCGCACTATCACCGCCAAATTGATCCCCTGTCTTTTAGAGGGCTCTGAAAAAGGCAGACAACACAGGGTGGGTTAATAGAAATAATTTAACCGGTCTATAGGCGGTCAAGCGCTCTACTCGCTGTGCCACTTCACTGTAGCCTGTCAAGTGGCACAGCGAGTACAGTGCTCGCTTTGACATCCGTGCACAGCTTGCTAACGCAAGTTTGAATCCCGGCAAGGCCAAACTCAGCCTTTCATCATTCCGTGGTCGATAAATGAGCACCACACACCCTGGTTAATAATAAGCACCGCTTAGATACCTCACTGTTCTTAGCGCTACATGAATGGGAAAATATTATTATTTTATTATTAACATACTCTGTTGCACTATCTTCGATAGCAAATAGTTTCACGCCCTAATAAATAAAATGATGATTTTTAATGAAGATCGGCTGGTGAGACTAATTTATGTTTTTTAAAACAGGTAAGTGGCTCCATTTTGCCTATGTCACGATTTACAGACTACAGCGGATGGGGTCTTCAACTGCCAGGTGCAGGTCCAAATATGCAACTTCATGACCCTCACCATTTTATGGGACAATTGCCAAGGACCAATATGCCCTTACGCAGTACTAGCGGCTACAAACAACATACCAACCAATAGGGTGGTCTAATGGCTCGTTGTTGGAGCAACCTTCCGATTATCAGAGCGACCATTTACTGCTTTTATCATAAACCAACAGCCTATCTACCGCAAAGGAACAACACGTGGCTCCAAATAAACTTTTGCTGATCGACAGCAGAGACAATAGCAAATCGCTGAATATTCACTAAACATTTCATGTGAAATAAATGTACTTTACCAAATGTACAATCCTGCTGTTTACTTTTAAACCACAGTTTCATATTCTGAATTGTGGCGCACTGAGTTGTAAGCTGATCTAACACCCTCTGTACCGCACAGGAACATCCCATGCCTCAACATGAACTTTTGCGGATCGACAACAAAGACAAATGGAAATTGCTGAATATTCTCTAAACATTTGATGTCAAATAAATGTACTTTACAACATTTACAATCTTGCTGTTTGCTTTTAAATCACTGTTTCATATTCCGAATTGTGGCGCGCTGTGTTGTGACATAATGGCCCTCATTACAACTGAGGTGCTAAGTGCACCAACTTTACCACCATGGTGTAAACTACGTTTACACCATGGTGGATGGCGGATTTACCGCCCCATTACAAGGTGAGTGGGGCGGTAAACCCCCATTTCCCATTTTCCCTTCCCCATTCCCATTTTTGCCCCATAGGGCATAATGGGAGTGGGGAAGGCGCTAATTACGGCACCGTAAATTACGGTGCCGTAATTAGCACCAAGGTGCCTTAGCACCATGGAACTTAATGCCTGCAAAAAGCAGGCGTTAAGGTGGGAATCAGGCGTTAAGGGTTAACGGTGGTGTTAACCCTTAACGCCTGAGTTGTAATGAGGGCCAATGTGTGTTGTCTTCCGGGTTCTGTGTAAAGTCACGTAGGACTGGAGACGACTGGGCGCATTTGATTACGCACCCTGTAACGTCCGGAGAGAGGCGGGAATATGAATGCTTTGATAATATCAGGCTTAGGGGCGGGAGATATGATTTAGTGTTGCAAAAGCAAGTCAGCCAGGTCAATAGCGCCAGTCATAGGATTATCACATAATGTCGGCGCACACAGCCGGATTTATCGTTTCTTTAGTGGACAAAAAGTCGGTTGACGCCCCTAGGAAATTGTACTATTAGCGGACAAAAGGAGTGGTCTTGAAACACTTTCACCCTAACAACAAACAATACAAACAACGTTCTCAGAACACCCCCATTTTGTGTAATTGCAACCATTTCGGGACACTGCAAGTGTTCTTAGAACAAATTCAACTAGACAGATTACAATACGGACAGCGTCCTGAGGACACCCCCAGTTTGTGTATTTACGAACAATTAAGTACACCGCGGGTGTTCATAGCTCATTTTTACCTTCCTTGCCAACATGCTCCGTCCTCTAAACACCCCACCATTTAGTTTATTTACAAAATGTCAGAACAGCCGTATTCTCCGCGGACAAATCGAACGCAACAAAAACGTCTAGCACATAAAAAAACAAAACATTGAACCTATCTCATACTCCCCCACCCTCCCCAAACACTCTTACACACCAACACACGTCACTAAATACAATTTTTTTATCCACATTTCACTGCGCTGTACGCGGTCGACTGCGAATACAAGATGGCGGGCGCCACAGAAAATCTGACGTGCTCCACGCCCCTCGCCGTCCAATCAGCGAACACGTCGCATGTCCGCGGACATGACGCAAGGCCATGGGCCAATCGGGGTGCTGTCCGCGGAGCGAACAGGGAAGTCCGTCCGCAAAGCGAACACAGATATCACTAATTTTTTTGCCTTACATTTTGGTCATTTTTTAAAAAACTACTGGACAGATTTACACCAAATTTACTAAAGCATGCTTTTGGGACCAGGCCGCCGCTCCTGCTGCAAATTTGGTGTAAATCCGTCCAGCGGTTCGGGCTGTAGCCGTGTGCAAAGTTTTTTCCCATTCAGTCTATGGGAAAAAAAAAAGTTTTGGGACCCCCCTATAACTTTTCCCCCCCTGGATGAATCCTCACCAAACTTTGCAACAAAAACGTCTAGCACATAAAAAAACAAAACATTGAACCTATCTCATACTCCCCCACCCTCCCCAAACACTCTTACACACCAACACACGGCACTAAATACAATTCTTTATCCACGTTTCACTGTGCTGTACGCGGTCGACTGCGAATACAAGATGGCGGGCGCCACAGAAAATCTGACGTGCTCCACGCCCCTCGCCGTCCAATCAGTGAACACGTCGCATGTCCGCGGACATGACGCAAGGCCATGGGCCAATCGGGGTGCTGTCCGCGGAGCGAACAGGGAAGTCCGTCCGCAAAGCGAACACAGATATCACTAATTTTTTTGCCTTACATTTTGGTCATTTTTTTAAAAACTACTGGACAGATTTACACCAAATTTACTAAAGCATGCTTTTGGGACCAGGCCGCCGCTCCTGCTGCAAATTTGGTGTAAATCCGTCCAGCGGTTCGGGCTGTAGCCGTGTGCAAAGTTTTTTCCCATTCAGTCTATGGGAAAAAAACATTTTGGGACCCCCCTATAACTTTTCCCCCCCTGGATGAATCCTCACCAAACTTTGCAACAAAAACGTCTAGCACATAAAAAAACAAAACATTGAACCTATCTCATACTCCCCCACCCTCCCCAAACACTCTTACACACCAACACAAGGCACTAAATACAATTTTTTATCCACGTTTCACTGCGCTGTACGCGGTCGACTGCGAATACAAGATGGCGGGCGCCAAAGAAAATCTGACGCGCTCCACGCCCCTCGTCGTCCAATCAGCGAACATGTCGCATGTCCGCGGACATGACGTAAGGCCATGGGCCAATCGGGGTGCTGTCCGCGGAGCGAACAGGGAAGTCTGTCCGCGAAGCGAACACAGATATCACTAATTTTTTTGCCTTACATTTTGGTCATTTTTAAAAAAACTACTGGACATATTTACACCAAATTTACAAAAGCACGCTTTTGGGACCAGGCCGCCGCTCCTGCCGCAAATTTGGTGTAAATCCGCCAGCGGTTCGGGCTGTAGCCGTGCGCAAAGTTTTTTCCCATTCAGTCTATGGGAAAAAAAAAAGTTTTGGGACCCCCCTATAACTTTTCCCCCCCTGGACGAATCCTCACCAAACTTTGCAAAAAAATTCAGAGTGACCCAACTACTTTTTTTGCAAAGTTTGGTGAGGATCCGTCCAGGGAGAGCGAAGTTATAAGCCGGCCAAAAAGTGCTCTTCCTATGGAAACAGCAACTTAACCATAACTACCGTGGCCATGTAATATTCAGTCATACCAATCACACATTTATTTACATCACCTTTATAGCCGCGGATACAGCCAAACATGATATCCCTGGCTACACAATGTACTGTGATAGCCGCGGCTACATAAGCCGGCCAAAATACACAACTTCCCCATGCTCTGAAGATAGATGCGAGTATAAAGGCCTGCATGCATCCGCGGGACCCCGTACATTATTTTCATACTGATACACACATATTGCCAAGGTTTCAAAGTTCAAATGACACAAGGGTAGACGAAAGGGCATGGAATCAGAAACACATGTAAATTTGTGTGGCGTAACATCCACAAAATAATATGATTATTGCACAGAAATGTGTGTTCTTATACCCGCGGCTATCACAGCAGTTATAACTGTGGCTATAGCAGACTCAGTTATATTTGCGGCTATAGCAGCCCTATAATAACCCACAGCTATTAAACATGTGTCCCATATTCACGCACACACAATTCACCAATGGCATTGTGTACTGAGATTATGCTTGTACACATGATACATAGCTGTGTGAACAGCAGCAACCAATTAATTGGTGTGGTACGTTAACATGGCTATGCCAATGAGCCATCCTGAGCAGCCGCACGTACACCAACAACCAATGAAACCAGTTATTACTATTCCAGCATAACTGTTGCTATCAGGAAAAATGTAAAATCTCCCCCCAAACCCCTCACCTCGCCTGCCCTCGCCCATTCCTCCACAACACTTGTAGTTTCTGAGATGCCGTTTCAGTTGAAATGTCGACTAGTTGTGGTTAAAGGCCAGGTAATAGCCAAGGGTATGTTACAAATGTTTGAGCTTAGTGTTAGTCCCTCGCCCCCCTCCAGCTCCCACATTTCACATGGTGTTCTGTTGCCTTTCCTCCACCTCTAGCCTGATAAAATGTGTATGTTCTTTCACCTCCAAATGCCTTTTTACTGTATTTTATTTTCCAATACACTGGAATATAACCTGTGGCATAACCACGGATATATATCGTCAGGTGACTGCTGTTTCATTTATAAACACCCAGATTCTCAATTTACCCAAGATATAGCTATCTGTTTTAAAGAAGGAGTGTTTTAAAGAAGGAGGCAATCCCTTCTCCGGCAAACATTAAAACAAGTACTGCATGGAATAACCCCAAATCACAAAAGGTTCGCGAGTTAACGCTTCATGCCCAAATTGTTTCAGACCTGGTCCAAATCCACCCAGCAGTTGGGGATGTGCTGTTCACCAAAAATTTACCCTTTTTGTCTATGGAAAAATTAATGGGGACTTGTTTGGTGTGGTGTAGGGGCGGGGATGGGGTGGAGCACATATAAAATGTCTTTGTTTGCCCAATTTCAGCCAAATCTGTCATATGAGTCAAACATTATTAGCAATTCATGTTTTCGAGTTTCCTTTGGAAGTCCAACTCGCCTTAACCAAAGACATGTAGTCTTTTTTGAAAGACATGTATAGTCGACAAAGCCGAAGGCTTTGCTACCTAGTGGCTCCATAAGACACATATTGGGGGAACATGTACAGTGGCCATGGCAAAGGTCATGGCTAGTGGCCCCGTATTGCTTTAAAATATACAGTGAGGCAACGAAGGCCCGAAGAATGTGGCCACCTGGTTGGCCCACAGAACACATTGGGGAACATGGCTTGACCTTATGATTCTATTGGCCAACATACCAAATAAGAAATACTCTACTTCTATGGTTCATGATCCAGCCATTGTCTTTGTGTATATATTATTAGATAACTATATAAACAACAAAAGTTCAGTTTCAATAAGTGCTTTTTGTTATAATGGAGTAGTTCATGTGAGGTCTCCTGATCACCTTTCATATGTGGCTAGCAACACTCTAAACAGAACCCCTTGTACGGTCATTCAATCAGAATGTGATGGCATCAGTGACATCATCAACTATGTCATTTGGGAAGTCATCTTTAAAGTCCTGGGTGTTAGTCTTAGCAGTGCATGGCAGTGCTGTGAGTTATGGTTGCATAGGCACATTTCTTAGTTTTTTTAATGTTATTTTGCAACCCAAAATCCCTTAACAACCTTTTTTCCAATTAATTTCATAGGTTTTTATTAGTGCAACTTAAACGTAACATCACATTAGCAAAGTTTTTTCAGTGAATTTCATAGGTTTTTGTAAGTGAAAATGTCTCATGATGTTACAGCATTGTATACAAGTTAATCAAAATTCTGCTTTTAACATCTATGAAATGTCTATAAACCTCTATTAACAAACACATTTTTTGCAACACATACTGATGTGTGTCTTTTTCCGCAGCGCATGCTGGGGATGCAAGTCATGGTTGAATTGTCTATAGAATGAGGCTCGACCATGATCCCAGCCCAGCCAAACCACCCCTATTATGTAATGCACGTAGCCTGCATCCTAGTCCAGTGTCCACTATACCCCCATAATGTGATCAATGTCTAGTGCTCTTGGCTTGCAGCCATGGCCAGTGCCCACAATCCACATGGGCTGGGCTTCGGCCACAGACTCCAATAAGCAAATCAAAGTAGAGATTTGTCCTTGACGAGGGGCCCGCAGCCCAGGCACAAAATATAGCACTTTTTGTGTACATACATTTTGACACTTTGAAAAATATAAAACACTGGACAGAATTGTAAATACATGCTTTTGGGTCTTTGACAATGCTCCTTGCACAAGTTTACTGCAAATCCGTCCAGCAGAATGGGCTGTATCCACAAGTAGAATTTGTTTTCCCATTCAAGCCTATCCCCATTTTGAAAATGTCGGGACCCCACTACAATTAATCTCTCGCTTGACAAGTGTTAGGGAGAATTCTCTGTTTAGGCTGAATTTCCTAACCTAGTGAGTCCCCCAACAGCTTTGCTGGATTTCTGGAGTTTGTTTTTTTCCATCCTGCCAAGAGTGAGACTCTTTTCCTCCCACTCTTGGACATGTATGTGTGTAAAACCTTTGAATGTCAATGTGTTCTATGGGCTATGGGGTCTTTTACTCCATAGGGTCTCATATGTTTTTCTATGTGTGTTACACCGCACCCTACGTGCCGTAACACTGGGGCGTCCTAGCGGACCTCCACCATAGACTCCATACCCGGAGACTGACTACTGTCTCCCCTGGCATGTAAAGTCACCATTGGCTTTACTAGACCTAAATTTACTAACAGAACTAGTACAAACCATCTTATTGTGGACGTACTAGTAGGGGTAATTCGATTACTCCTAGATCTGTTATTCGAGGGGGCACTGTCCTGTCCCCCCTCGTCGAGTTTTGGCTGGTGGCAGTGGAAACTACTTGTTATGTTCGACCCCAAACATAACCCTATGGGATTCGTCCCATTGTTAGAGATTGATACTTTTTCTCGTTAACCTCTAACATACCACCGATCTACTTATCTTAAATAAGTTTATCGGATGGTATTTTCTGCCAGAACTCGGTTTGTAAAATGGCGTCTGTGTTCGTCTCTGTGACTCCTAAACCAAAGGTCGAGCCCTTTGTTCCACTTTTGGCGGGCTCTGTACAGAGACCCTCCAAAGTGGTGCCATTCTGTCTGGGTTACCACAGGGGTGTGGGAGGGGGTTTAGGCACCCTGGACCGAGGTGCCTTGCCAACTCCGGTCGCACTCTGGAGTGATTGGCCCAAGTGGTGAGCCTCCCCGCTCACCACTTAGCATGTGTTGATTGACAGCTAATATGAATGAATGGGGGTTTTCTGCATAAAAGCAGGGCTTTTGGGACTGGATCTTCAGAAGTCGCCACAGGACCTAAGAATCCGACGAGGGTAACGCTGAGCCGACCTGCACGACGACACCTCCGGTGGAGCCCTGCGGAACCGACTCACCACTTCCCGACGACAGAGGAGATCTCCCTGCCGGAGAGTCTCTTCCCCTGGCTGGTGGGAACAACCAGTCCCCTTTGCTTTTTATTCGCCTCAGGACACAGTGGTCGAATTGCCCGTGCAGAGCACCTCGGCAACCGGATAGCTGCTACCCCTGTACCGCGACCAAAAGGTGGTGCCTTGTGACGGAGCACTCCGCGGCTGGTCTCTTCCCTGGTGGTGCACCGGACTTCACATTTCTTCGACGACGAGATCATCTCTACTCTTGGCAAAGACCCGACGTGCATCCACCACCAGGAACAACTGCCCCCGCCGGAGCTGCCCTCCACAACAAGGTACTGTGTCCGCCTGGCTTCCCTTTCGATCGGTTCGAGTGAGGTGTCTTAATCCTCTCCGTTCCGTTGGGTCGCCTCCAAGCTTTCTCACGTATTGTTCTAAACTAGTTCAATCTGCCGATAACAATTTGCTACAAAGACTCAAACGCATTTCCACTAAGAGACTTTTTGGGACATACCGCCTTGCCTCGCTCCGAGTGGGCCTGGCCTCTGAACTTTATGATCTATTGTGGTTCTTGCCTTCTTGCCTTGCATTTTTCCCGTGAAGTATTGAACTGTGTTGATTTCTTAACCTGCTTATTTTTCTCTCCCGTCCTAATTAATATTAGAGTGCCATCTAGGTTGAGGCATACACCTCTGTCTGTAAATAAGTGGTGCCGGTAGAACCTAGACTTGTCGAAATATTGTTAGAGGGATTGATCGCTTCTTCTTTGTAGAGTAATTGTGATTGAAGTGTTTGCCGTGATAGTGCCATAGTGTTTTCCATAGATGTTCCGTTTTAAATAAATACCTTAAAATCTTTACACTGAGTCTCGTTGCGTGTTTGCTTGTCTTACTGTGAAGAATTGCCCTATATTGTATACTCCACATACTGCTTAACTATTCTTGAGAGAGGTCTGACTGCTCAGCTACAGCTACCAACTGTGAATCTGTGTGGTACAGACTGCTACCAAGTGGGTTTACTGCCAAACACCTGTAGTCCTAAATCTTTTGCAGTGGTCCCAGAGGGAACTGCACAGGTTTCCGCCTAACACTGGTGTACAGCGGTGGGATTTGTATCGAGTATACAGTTTAGAGTGCTTTTCGACACTTTAGGATAACTAACCACAAAACTTAGCACTAAAAAGCAACTTTCAAAAACATGTCTACGATGGAAACTTACAGTCAAGAGTCCTTGTCAGGTAAAAATACTGAGAGTTTGCGAGCTCTCTGTAGGCAAGAGAATCTTCCTGTAAGAGGCAAGAAGTTAGAACTAATAGAGAGATTGCTGGCGAACCAAAGTCTGGGTACTGGTTCAGAGGAACCAATTTCTCCAGCAAATGTAGATATAGCGATGAAGAGGCTGACGAGGACGGAGAGGCTAACAAAACTGTCTCCCCTGCTCCTCTACCTGCCTTACCAGCTGTGCCTACAGGGTCCAAACCAGGTCCCACAAGTAACCCTGCTTATTTTGAACTTGAAAAAATGAAGCTCGAATTAGAATACAAACAGTTCTTGGCTCAATCTGAACGAAACCAAGAGCTCGAGTTGAGATGGATGAATGCCCAGGCTGAGCAGAAGTAAGCTGAGTTAAGACTCAGGAAAATAGAACTTAATCACGAGTTAGAGATGAAAAAGTTGTCTATGGAAAATGCTTCTCTCTCCTCTGGTTCCTCTAGGAGCTCCAGTCCCAAAAGACCCCGGATGCCGAAGGAATTAGTGGGTATGTATGAACCGAGATTGGATGTGTTGGATTGGTTGAATTGGAGTACAATCATGGGCTCCAGGACATCACCGGGAATGATTTACTTCCCTGGTTGTTCTCTAGGCTCCCTCCTGTTGCGACTAATGTGGTAATGGAATTGGGGGAGGCGGATAAGACGGATTACAAAAGTGTGAAGCTGGCTTTGATAGCTAGATTCGGGAAGACTCCTTCCCAGTATCTTAAGAGGTTTAGAACCCTCAAAAAGCATGATGGTACCCCTTAGCCTACCTGGGTGAGTGAAGGGTTAAAAAACTTAGAGGGATGGATTAAGTGTTACAAAGTGAACACTTATGAGGGTATGAGGAATCTTTTTATGTTGGAGTCTATTTATGATGCCTGTTCTCCTGAGCTCAGACAGCACTTGGCTGATTCGAAGGAATTGGATTCCCGGAATCTAGCTAAGGCTGCTGACTTATGGGTTGCCAACAGGGCTACTCATAAGGATTCTGGGGCAACTCAGAAAAAGGATGAGGGAAAACAGCCTAAAAAAGACTCAAAAGAGAATTCTAATAACTCAAATTCCAAAGAGGGCCCCAAACAAAACCAGAAGGGTAAGCCACAAGGAAAACCACAGCAGAATAGTGTGTCTTCTGGTGCCAAACTGGAAGGAGGTCAGAACAAGCCACCATTCCAGAAAGCATTCGGTAAATGCTTTGTTTGTGGCTCGACTGACCACGTGAAAGGAGATCCCAGATGTAAGGGTAAACCTTCATGGGTCCAGCTTGTCTCCTTAGCCTTCGCTCCAGAGGAGGAAGCCCAAATGGCAAGTGGAAACTTTCTACTGCTAGCTGACGAACCCATTGGAGTCTCAGCCACCATTTCTTTAGTATCTCTGGGGTTGTGGGAACAACAGAATTTAGATGTCTATAATTCTATCCCCGATAATACTAAAGAGTATTATAAGGACAGTGTCCAGGTGAATGGTCAGGAGACTCCTGCCAATAGGGACACTGGGGCCAGCATAACTGTGGTGGATAAATAGTTTTTTCAGGCTGAGGATGTTGCTAAGGCACCCAAACGCCTCACCAAGTTAGCTGGAGGGCCTGTGCAGATGCTTCCCCAATTACCAGTTCTCATCCAGTGTAACAACATGACTGTGAAGATACCTGTCAGCATACAGAGTGAGGTACCAGGACGCGTACTGTTGGGTAACGATTTGAAAACTCTCGGAGTTGTATCGCATACTCCCAGACCTCCTAGTAAACGGTTACAGGAGCTAACCAGACCCGCAAGAGAGAGGACCATGCGCGGTACTCTCCAGGAGATTTTGAAGAAAGAAATCACTCCTGCTCCACTGGAATTGTCGGCCGCTGTCTCCAAGAAATCAGAAGCGAAAGGGCAACCTAAGACTTCTATCCCGAAACCAGCAGCCAGCATTCCAGTGCAGCTAACACGGACTTCCCCGCGGTTGTCCAGAGTTACACCCATAACTCCACCTCCAGCCGAGGCTGAGAGGGAGGTACAACCCTGTGTGGTAGAATTAGACTCTGAGGAAGAGCTAATGGAAGGCCAGGAACTCATTGGAGATCTGGATCCTGTTGACCATCCTGAGCTGCATTCTTTACTGGCAGAAGGTGGACCCAGCAGGGCAGACTTCAGTAAGGGACAGAGGGAATGTCCAACTCTGGAAGGTCTTCGCCACCAGCCAGAAGCTCAGGCTGAAGAGCAAGAGCCTGGGAAATACAGGTTGCACTGGGAAGATGGCCTCTTCTACAGTGAACCGACCGAGTCTGCACCTGGAGACTACAAACGACTTGTAGTACCCCAAGAGAACAGACCACAGTTCTTGCAGTTAGCCCATGAAATTCCTTTGGCTGGTCACTTGAGTTTCAAGAAGACTAAGGAAAGGCTCTCTCTCTACTTCTATTGGCCGAAGATGGGGGCCGAAGTGGAAAAATACTGCAGGAGCTGCCACACCTGCCACACCTCTGGTAAGGTTGGCTCCAAGAATGTGGCACCTTTAGTGCCTCTCCCAGTCGTGGGAGACCCATTTGAGAGAGTAGGGATTGACATTGTTGGTCCCCTTGATCCTCCAACCTCCTCAGGCAACAGGTTTATACTTGTTGTAGTAGACCATGCTACTAGGTATCCTGAGGCAATTCCTATGAGGACTGTTGCAGCTCCGGCTGTGGCCAAGGCCCTCGTTGGTATTTTTACTAGGGTCGGGTTTCCTAAGGAAGTAATCTCTGACAGGGGGTCAAACTTTATGTCCCACTACATGAAAGTCATGTGGAAAACCTGTGGAGTTACTTACAAGTTCTCAACAGCTTACCACCCACAAACCAATGGGTTGGTAGAACGGTTCAACCGAACCATGAAGAGCATGATAGGTGCTTTAGAAGAACCCCTTAAGCGTTAGTGGGACCTTCTACTGCCATGCCTTCTCTTTGCTTATAGAGAAGTCCCTCAGGAGGGAGTAGGTTACTCTCCCTTCAAACTTCTCTATGTTCATCCCGTCAGAGGTCCATTGGCCCTGATTAAGGAGGGGTTGGAGAGTGCTCCTTCCCCCAAGCCAGTCAGAGTGACTGACTACGTGATAGGTCTCCGGAGGAGAATGTCGCACATGATGACGGAAGCAAGCGATAACTTGAAAGCTGGACAAGCATTGATCAAAAGGCTAACATGGTTGAGTTCGCTCAAGACCAGCTCGTTCTCGTTATGATCCCAACAAGGCAGAGGGCCTTGTAAGATAAGCGGATGTGACCCTTCAGAGTGGTGGGTAAACTCGGAGAGGTCAACTATCTGGTGGACTTGGGCAATCCCAAGGAGGCTCCGACAGTCTTCCACACCAACCGACTTAAAGTGTATGTCTCACGACCTGATGTAGGAGCGTTGCTTCTAGCATCGTCCGAGGAAGAATAAGAGAGTGACGCTCTTCCGGATCTCCTCAGAGGCTTACCTTTAGAAGAAAAAATTGAAGGAGTAAATCTCTCTTCCAATCTGACACCCGAGCAACAAGAAGAGTGCAAATCTATGTTGAATCAGTTTGCCTCTCTGTTCTCACTTTCACCAGGCTTGACCACTTGGGGCCAGCACGACATACTCACTGGTGACTGTCTGCCGGTCAAAAGCAGAGGATACAGAATGTCAGAGAACGTACAAACCCACATCAAAGGTGAGGTCAGCAAGATGCTCGATCTCGGGGTAATAGAGTCCTCTACTAGTCCATGGTCTAGCCCAGTTGTGTTAGTACCAAAGGCCGGATCTAAAGAACTTAGATTCTGCGTGGATTATAGAGCTCTTAATGCAGTCACCAAGACTGATGCCCACCCTTTGCCAAGAACAGATGAGTTGGTGGAAAAACTTGGCGCCGCCAAGTTCCTCAGCACATTTGACTTGACGTCAGGCTATTGGCAAATAGCCCTGACAGACCATGCCAAGGAGAAAACTGCATTTTCAACCCCCGTTGGCTTATACCAGTTTAAGGTAATGCCTTTCGGATTGAAGAATGCCCCTGCTACGTTTCAACGGATGGTAAACCAGGTTCTGAATGGGATGGAGGACTTCTGCATGGCATACTTGGATGACATCGCAGTGTTCAGCAATTCCTGGGAAGAACATGTAACCCACCTGAGAGATGTTTTGCAGGCTCTTGGATGAGCCAATCTGACCATAAAGGCGAGTAAATGCCAAATTGGACAGAGTAAGGTAGTCTATCTTGGACATGAGGTAGGAGTTGGAGAAATAAGGCCTTTGCTCAGTAAGATTGAAGCTCTGCAAAATTGGACAACACCGACTACTCAAACCCAAGTGAGAGCCTTCCTAGGCCTCACTGGGTATTACAGGAATTTCATAGAGAACTATGGGACCATAGCTTCTCCACTGAATGTCATCTCCTCGCCCAAATTTCCTAAAAAGGTTAGATGGAACGAGGAATGCCATCAGGCTTTTGAAAACCTGAAAAAGGCTCTTTGCCAAGCCCCAGTACTCAGAGCTCCTGATTACCGCCAACACTTCATTGTGCAGACAGATGTTTCAAATGTAGGAATAGGTGCTGTACTCAGTCAACTGGATGGGAAAGGTAGGGAGCACCCCATTTGCTTCATCAGCCGCAAGCTGAAGGATCCTGAAACAAGGTGGGCAACAATCGAAAGAGAGTGCTTTGCTATCGTGTGGGCTCTGAAGAAGTTTAGGCCGTACTTGTATGGTTCTAGTTTTGTCATTCAGACTGACCAACAACCCTTGAGATGGTTAATGCAAATGAAAGGGGAAAACCCAAAACTATTGAGATGGTCGATCTGCCTGCAAGGGTTTGATTTCACCATTGAGCACAGGTCAGGGTGTCACCACCAAAATGCTGATGGTCTCTCTAGGATGTATGTCATCGACTAGAGGTATGAGATTCATCCAGGAGTGGATTAAATCCTCCTGTCCCTTAGTCTGGGGGGGCGAGTGTTAGGGAGAATTCTCTGTTTAGGCTGAATTTCCTAACCTAGTGAGTCCCCCAGCAGCTTTGCTGGATTTCTGGAGTTTGTTTTTTTCCATCCTGCCAAGAGTGAGACTCTTTTCCTCCCACTCTTGGACATGTATGTGTGTAATTCCTTTGAATGTGAATGTGTTCTATGGGCTATGGGGTCTTTAACTCCATAGGGTCTCATATGTTTTTCTATGTGTGTTACACCGCACCCTACGTGCCGTAACACTGGGGCGTCGTAGCGGACCTCCACCATAGACTCCATACCCGGGGACTGACTACTGTCTCCCCGGGCATGTAAAGTCACCATTGGCTTTACTAGACCTAAATTTACTAACAGAACTAGTACAAACCATCTTATTGTGGACGTACTAGTAGGGGTAATTTGATTACTCCTGGATCTGTTATTCGAGGGGGCACTGTCCCGTCCCCCCTCGTCGAGTTTTGGCTGGTGGCAGTCGAAACTACTTGTTATGTTCGACCCCGAACATAACCCTATGGGATTCGTCCCATTGTTAGAGATTGATACTTTTTCTCGTTAATCTCTAACATACCACCGATCTACTTATCTTAAATAAGTTTATCGGATGGTATTTTCTGCCAGAACTCGGTTTGTAAAATGGCGTCTGTGTTCGTCTCTGTGACTCCTAAACCAAAGGTCGAGCCCTTTGTTCCACTTTTGTCGGGCTCTGTACAGAGACCCTCCAAAGTGGTGCCATTCTGTCTGGGTTACCACAGGGGTGTGGGAGGGGGTTTAGGCACCCTGGACCGAGTTGCCTTGCCAACTCCGGTTGCACTCTGGAGTGATTGGCCCAAGTGGTGAGCCTCCCAGCTCAGCACTTAGCATGTGTTGATTGACAGCTAGGTTGAATGAATGGGGATTTTCTGCATAAAAGCAGGGCTTTTGGGACTGGATCTTCAGAAGTCGCCACAGGACCTAAGAATCCGACGAGGGTAACGCTGAGCCGAACTGCACGACGACACCTCCGGTGGAGCCCTGCGGAACCGACTCACCACTTCCCGATGACAGAGGAGAGCTCCCTGCCGGAGAGTCTCTTCCCCTGGCTGGTGGGAACAACCAGTCCCCTTTGCTTTTTATTCGCCTCAGGACGCAGTGGTCGAATTGCCCGTGCAGAGCACCTCGGCAACCGGATAGCCACTACCCCTGTACCACGACCAAAAGGTGGTGCCTTGTGACGGAGCACTCCGCAGCTGGTCTCTTCCCTGGTGGTGCACCAGACTTCACTTTTCTTCGACGATGAGATCATCTCTACTCTTGGCAAAGACCCGACGTGCATCCACCACCAGGAACAACTGCCCCCGCCGGAGCTGCCCTCCACAACAAGGTATCGTGTCCGCCTGGCTTCCCTCTCGATCGGTTCCAGTGAGGTGTCTTAATCCTCTCCGTTCCGTTGGGTCGCCTCCAAGCTTTCTCACATATTGTTCTGAACTAGTTCAATCTGCCGATAACAATTTGCTACAAAGACTCAAACGCATTTCCACTAAGAGACTTTTTGGGACATACCGCCTTGCCTCGCTCCGAGTGGGCCTGGCCTCTGAACTTTATGATCTATTGTGGTTCTTGCCTTCTTGCCTTGCATTTTTCCCGTGAAGTATTGAACTGTGTTGATTTCTTAACCTGCTTATTTTTCTCTCCCGTCCTAATTAATATTAGAGTGCCATCTAGGTTGAGGCATACACCTCTGTCTGTAAATAAGTGGTGCCGGTAGAACCTAGACTTGTCGAAATATTGTTAGAGGGATTGATCGTTTCTTCTTCGTAGAGTAATTGTGATTGAAGTGTTTGCCGTGATAGTGCCATAGTGTTTTCCATAGATGTTCCGTTATAAATAAATACCTTAATATCTTTACACTGAGTCTCGTTGCGTGTTTGCTTGTCTTACTGTGAAGAATTGCCCTATATTGTATACTCCACATACTGCTTAACTCTTCTTGAGAGAGGTCTGACTGCTCAGCCACAGCTACCAACAGTGAATCTGTGTGGTACAGACTGCTACCAAGTGGGTTTACTGCCAAACACCTGTAGTCCTAAATCTTTTGCAGTGGTCCCAGAGGGAACTGCACAGGTTTCCACCTAACAACAAGATCCCTTAAATCTTTGCACAAACATTCAATGTTGGGTTTATGATTTGTTTGCAAACTTTTGGGCAGATTTGCAAAACAACATCAAAGTTATAAACAATCTAAGCATATTGGGACCCTTCTCTAATTTTGCCCCCTCTTGACATAATTTCACTAAACTGTGGAACTGCATTCAATGTTGGGTCTATATTTCTATTGAAAAGTTTTGGTTGGTTTCATTGAACGGAGCCAAAGTTATAAGCCATTTAATAACTGCTCATCACCGATCCAGTAATGCACACATTTTCATTGATGTCTTTGAACATTTGTCAAGTTTGCGAACATCACAGCAATGTCCCCAAACACCTGAGAAATTCACAGACATCTAAAAATAAAAAATAAATGATTTTGGGCTTTTTCTGGACATAGCCCATTCCATCCTTTTCACGGAGAGTAAGGTCCTGTTTCCACCCTCCTGGCCATCTGTTGTTTTCCTGCACATGTCCAGGATGTTCCCTGGCTGCTGACCATTCCATTAGGTAGGTGCACGTTCTGTGCATTACTGCACCTCCAGGGGAATTATTGATTCTGAACAATCGAAATTTGAAAAAAAGAAGAAAAGAAAATTGAAATTTGCATAAAATTGTTGGAAAGGACTGTTTTATTTGACATTTTCCTCGTGCTGCCATTGTTTGAGCTTTTTAATACCTGGAGCTGCCTTGCTACTTTGAAAGCACATGTTTTCCCACTATTGCCTGTTTATTATACAGTTTTTTGTCCCTTCCAAGATGGCCGCCATGGTTTTCTTTGTTGTGTAGGCAGGCTGTGCTCAACCACTTCTCCCTGTGGAGCACTCCCATTGGTTGCTGAGTGTTTTCTTCCATCCAATCAGGGACCGGCAGGCTTTAGCCAGCCCTCTCAGCAAAGGCCCACTTCTAAGGCCCCTGTCTACTCCCTGTCCGCTTTCGGAAGGCTAATTGGGGTCCTCCCTGCAGCTTAACCACAATGATGCTGCCACCTCACTCCTCTAGGAAATTCAGACTCCCTTGACTTTTTCTCCTCCAGAACTATGGGTTAGCTCCTGTTACTCACCGAACCGGGAGGAGTACTTGATTCCAACCTGGATCGAGATGTGAGGCGAGCCGTGGAAGCCTTCAGAAAACCCAGATCCCCTGATTTCAAAAGAATCAGGCTTCCTCTAGAGAGGGGCTCTTTTTCACGACGTACCACTCTGCTATTATGTAAAACAAGACAGAGTAGTCTATAGTGTAAAAGAGCGGAATTGAGCACACCACCAAGCAATGCTGCAAAGAATACAAAAACTGTTTTAAGCGTAATGGCAACCTGGTGTGAATGGTATACAATTATTGAATACAATAGAATCGCTGGTACCTGAGATAGTGGAAATGAAGGCCTTGAGAGGAAGTCCCGTATCAGTTCAGAAGAATGTTCAGAGTTCCAAATAAGGGATGACAACGAAAGGATAAAATAACAAATGGGATGGTTAGTATAGGTAGGATAACCCAAACGGCACGAGGGACGCACTAGGACCGGGTTGGTGCAAAACTGGAAAGCGTTTGTACTGCACTTTAGTGGAAAATACACATCATCTCCACAGGATGTAACACAGTCAATTAGATGAGGTAGAAGTAAATCCTTAATTAGTAATCAGGACTGGAATAGGACTAAACTGATAGGAGACTGAATTCCGCTGGAAACAAGGCTCTTGCTGTAAGAAGAAAACTGAAGACTGGAATCCGTTTTCAGCAGGGAATGGTGTGTTGAAAAACCTGGTAGAAGAACAGGTTGAGCGGGGCTCAACAGGAGCTCGGCAATGGAAGGAGACTGCGAGCGGATTCAAAACCAAGGCAAAATACCGAAGGACAAATCCAAGAAGCAAACAGGAGACAGAAGCCAAGGTCTGGTACCGGTAGATCAAATCACAAAGCAGGATACTCGGAGGGTGATCCGAAATGGAACAAGCCGTAGGAAGGCTACGAAAAGGAACGCCCTAACAATCAATTAGTAGCAACGAAGCTCCCGCGGCTGACCGCTTTTAAGGAACAAGGAGGCGTGGCTTCCGTGAAAGCGAGGCACGTCTGGTCAGCTGACTAGGAAATCTACGTGACCCAAACAGTTTCCAAGGCAACGTAACGATCTTTTTGGTAACGTTCTTTGTTGCTGCCGAAGTGTAACAGCTCCCTCCTTATGGACTCACTCCTACCACCTTTGACTATCACTGTTCTTTCTGCTTGTTACTCCCATGGTGTCATCCTGATGCGCAGTGCTTACTAAAACCATTTGCTAACATCTGAATCCAAGATTGAAAAGTCAAATCTTGCTATTTTTGCTTTGTGCTAAAAAGTCAAATCTTGCTGTTTTTGCTTTGTGCTAAAAAAGTCAAATCTTGCTGCCCATTGCAAAATTCTCTGTATTTTGCTTGTATGCTGATGCTTCTCTGTAACTTGCCAGCCCAGTGACCGCAACACTCCCTTTTGTCCCACACCTACCTGCCTTAGGCCCTGTCCCCATTTTCTCCATCCTCTCCTCACATCCACCCCCATGGCGCTTTCTGTTTCTCCTATCTTTTCCAACTGCTTCTCCATTGACTATCCTTCCGTTCTCACTTAGTCTGGTAGGAAGAAGTTCAAAAAGGATATCTTTGTCCGGGCTGGAAGATTCCGCTAACTCCCGTTCCTCCCCACTCTCTTCACCTGATTCAAAATCCTCTGGTTGCAGTTGCCTGTGAGAGAGGTAGTCCTTCTCCTTTTTGTGTAGAATGTATCTGTCTCGAGAGGAAGCCACAGTGAGCGCTAAATATAGCAAACCTGGGGCCCCCTTCCCGAGACCAGACAGTGCGAAGGAAAAAAGCCTGTTCAGGCAGAAAAAACCCGACGAGGAGTGCAGCGGCTTGAGAGGATCCGGAGCAAGCAGTTGTAGTGGAGTTCTTGAGGCAGGTAGCTGAAGGGAGCAGGCGAAGCCAGACATCCAAATTAGAGAAGGACCCGGAGAGAAAGAGAGCCACCGGAGAGGGTACCAGCGGAGAAAACTACGCCGGAGCAACAGGAACCAGGGCGGCTGAAAGACAGCGCAGCCGAAGGTAAGGCAGAGAAGGCGGGTGCGGAAGACTGCGCACCGTAAGAGGAAACAAGCCGGAAGGTAAGGATAAAGCGGGAAGAAGAGGCGAGGCAAGGAAAGGGAGAGAGAGAGAGAGGGAAAGGTAGTCCGAGGGAGGCAGACCGAAGGTACAGAGAAGTGACCGTGGCGGTTGAGGCTGGAAAAACTAGCGTGTAAACCCAAAGAAGCGAGCTAGTGCAGTGAAGGGGGTTGCAACGCGGCGATCGCTGGGAGAGGAGGAAAGAAATACTTCCCAGCGGTGCCATGTTGGAAAACCACTAGACCATAGGGTGCGTAAAGGAGAAATCACATAGCGGAACCTCCGCTCGCCCTTCCAGCGCGTAACCGCCAGCGCGGATATAAACGCCAAACAGGACGGCAAATGACAATCTTGGCCTTTAACCCTGGTCTTCCTATCACCAACAACTACTCCAATGCTTACTTCAGACAGACCCTCAATGACATCCTCTTTGTCGTTCCTTCGCCAGATCTATGGACTCTGGGAAGTTCTCATGGCTTCCTTCGACTCCTCTAAAGTCATCATTAATGTCTACCTAAATGGCACTGTCATGGTCCAAGGTCCTGAGGCCAATCTCCTCCTCTTTGATAGGCACTTCCCTCGCCTCATCAATTTCCTCTCATCTCCTGCTGTCCCCTCCTCTCCCCCCTTGGCTACCTTGCCCTCTCTCTCCTCCTTCTCCTCTGCCCCTCCTAGGGCTCTTTCGCCTCCGCAGGGTGTATCTATGATCTGTACCCCTCCCAGGAACGTCTTTAAGGCTGGTAACTTTCTTCATATTGCTACTCTCGCTCTGCTTTCAAACACTCCTCTGACATCTGCCACCTCCTTGAAGAACTAGACCTTGATGTCCTTGGTCTGTCACACGCTTTGACACTCTCCTCACTGATGGCTACAAGATCGTCTCTGCACCCATATCCTCCCGGTCCAGTGGGGGGGTGGCCTTGATCTTTCCTGAGTGGATTCCTGCCAATATCATTCCCACCCTGACCTACTCCTCTTTTGAATGATCTACCGGCCTCCTGGTCAAATCACCTCATTTCTCTCTGAGTGGGCGGACCTCTCCAACTCCCTCCTGGCCTCTACCACTCAACTCCTCCTCCTCAGTGACCTCAATATACATTTAGACTCTCCTTGTTCCTTCTCTGTACTCTTCTGTGACCTCTGCAACTCCCTCTCCCAGTCCATCCTCCCCTCTGGCCCGACTCACTCTGCAGGGCACACACTTGATGTCTTGATCTCCTCTGACCTCCCCTTGTCCATCCCTCTGACCACTCCTCTCTCCTGAGGTGATCACTCCCTTATCTCCTTTCATCTCTTCCTCTCTTCCCCCAAAGCCAAGCCTACCCCAACACTGCCACCTACTTTCTCGGACATCCGGCCCATGGAGCATGTGTCAGTTGAGGCTTTTGCTGCCACTTTCTCCCCCCACCCCCACATCTGGATGTCTCACATCCTGACACAGCCCTGCCTCTTCTCTACTCTTCAATTTCTGCTACTCGTGATGCTCTTGCCCGTGTCATGAGGATCTGTTTGAAGTCCAAAGCCAGCCAATTCCTGGTATGACTCTGACCTGGCTACATTTAATTGTAAGTGTAGGGTGGCTGAGAGAAAATAGAGTGCTTCCTGTTCATCCTCTGAAAAATTGGCCTGTCGCCTGCTACAAAGGCAATACTGATTCTCTGTCCTCACCAAGAAGAGCGTCCACATTCAAGCTTGTGTCGCTGCGGCATCTAACAACTTGGCCGAACTCTTTATGATCTGCAAGGAGCTGGCCAACCCTGCTGCAGTTTCTACCCCTCCTGTTGCCTCCCAGCTCTTTGCAATGCCCTTGCCTCTCACTTCATTTAATAAACCCAGCATTCCAAGATGGTGGCCGTTGAAGGAGGATGCGTCTGATCGTCTCTCCTCCCTGGGCTGCAAAACGTAGCCCATCAATAATGCGAAACGGGCAATCCCACGGTTGAAAACACATCAGCGGGACACGATAGCAGGGCTGCCCCCTGAAAGAATGACTGCACAAGACTTACGGCACCCCGGACCCAGAGAGGGGCTCCGCGAGACGGACGTGCTGTGCCACGTCCGAGCCCTGCCGGCGGGGGTCCTTGCAGGAGACAGCCACTAAACCAATCACCTAGAGGTTGGCAGGCTCGTTGGAGGAGACTCTGCGGTGGTGGGGGCCGCAGCCCGGGAGAGCAGGAGCGGAGGCCCATGTGGCGGTGAACACCCACACAGAGGAGGGGCCGTGTGAGTGAGTGGAGTGTGCGGTCTCGACCCCCCCGGGTGGAGACCGGAGTCAAGACGCAGCCGACTCCTCTCTCGACCCCGCTGGGGAGCCATGGTGAACCAGCATGCACAGCGCCCCCCACGCAGGATAGACTGCGAGTCAGATCGGAGCTGGCACGGTTCCAGAGGAGCCTGCATATCGCCAGGGAGACAAGAGGTTACAGAGCTCAGGCGGCGACGTACTGAGAAACGGAGGAGCGTAGCCAAACACCAGCGCACCCTACCAGGAGAAGAGTGACATGCGGGGGCTGCAGAGCGGAGGCAGAGCACGACCCGGGGGGAGAGATCAGCTCCAGGAATAGCTCTCCTGCGGGGCGAAAAGACCCACACCCAACATTGCAGTTGGATCCGGTGAGGGGGCACCTCCAGGCAGACCAGCCACTCATGGTTTGCAGCCCAAACGGCGGATCCAGGCCACCCCCCTCCACATACACGGTGAGGGATCACACATACAAGCGGCAACAAGGAAGGGTGGAGGCCCATAAAAAGACACCCCACCGGGCTCTTCCAAAAAGGGGGCTCACAAGTAATGAGGGCCCACGGATCCCTCTCCAGCAGTTTTTGGAACGGTCATTGTCCCCTCCAGTTACCTACAAGCGCCGCCCCAACAGACAAAGGCAATTAGAACTAACAGTCGCAGCAGGACAAGCTCACAGTCGTCTGGGACCGGGCTTCTCCTGGTAACGGCAGTCCTGCGATTCCCCTCCGGGGTCAACAACGGAAGTTCTCCCGGGACTACTGGAGCAAGCCCCCAAGGCATACCACCGTCAGCCCCAGAAAGGAACATAAATGTCCAAGATGCGGGCTGGTTCCTCCATGTGGTCCTCCCTGCCGAGAAGCCAGGGAAAGAATTTGAAGCAGCTCTGGGGGACCCAGGGCAGACCCACGCCCACATTAGAAGACTTCCCCCCGCTAGGCCCCATCTCAACCCGAGGAAAGATGGAGGTAGGCACAATTAATAAAGAGGACATGCAAGCGTGCTTTAAAGATCTGCAATCATAGCTACTAACCTCTGTCTAAGAGCAATTCAAACTCCTTATGGGAGAGATGGTGCAATCAATCCAGGAAATCAGACAGGACGTCACTTAACTGGGGGAGAGAACGGACACACTGGAAAGAAAACTCCAGCAAATAGAGGACGACTCCCAAAAGTCAGAAGATAAATTAGATAGGATAGCCCAGACCACCATGTATCTCGAACAGCAATGCGAGGATCTCGAAAACATATCGAGGATGTCCAATGTCAGAATCAAAAACCTACCTGAAACAATAGGGGACCCAGACCTGAAGTCTACAGTCACGCAACTGTTCATGGAGATCCTGGCTGAAGAAGCTGACCCAGGGATAGGGATTGACCGTATCCACAGAGTGGGACCAAAAAGAGGGGCTGAACCGGGAATTAGACCTAGGGATATGCTGGTGGCCATTATATCTTTCACCCAGAGAGAGCAGATACTGAGGAAGGCCAGGCAATCCCAGCCGATAAGAGTGAATGGCCAGGAAGTACAATTATACCAGGACTTGGCCCAGTCCACCCTGCTTAAAAGACAGCTGATGAGCCCGGTGGTCCATTACCTGTCCGCAGCCCAGTTCAAATACAGATGGACTTTCTCATTCGGTCTCCTATTTACATGGGAGGGAGTCCAACACAGGATCACATCCAGTGAAGAAGGAGAAAGGTTACTGGGCATATCGTGTGGAGAGGATGGGGCATGCCCAGATCCCCGGGGGAGGCTGAAGGGGCCAAACCAACAAGAGGGATGGGAAACAATACACAAGAAAGGAAGAGTAAGGAAAGCCAGGCAATCCAGGGGGCACGCCAAGCACTCTTTAAACCCAGAATAAACCATGGTCTGCTGATGCAATGTTAACTGGAGAAGAGAAATGCGGTTGACGTGCCTGTCAGACAAACAGCAGGCCAAGGAGAGGAACCAGGAATAACCCGATGGAATTACTAGTGGGGTTTAGGACTCCCCATGATGGGTTTATGAGGGAAAACATCAGCCGGGAGCTCTGGACAATTCATCTCAGGGCATGTAGCATCCCGGCCATGAACTCATGGGTATTGTTGGGGGGGAGGGAAAAAGGAGGGGATTCCAAGTTAGAGACGTTGAGACGACATTTCGGCAGGACACTATCTACATCTGACAAAAGAGGCGACCATAACAAGTCTATCTACCATCCTCACAATGAACACGACACATAGGGTCCCGGTGACAGTGCTCTCGCAGAATGTACGAAGTATGAACACCCCCGAAAAAAGCGCCCAACTGGACAGACGGGCCTGGAAGCAGAAAGCAAACATTCTACTGTATCAGGAAATGCATATAAAGAGAAGTGACAAAACCCGCATCAAGATAACGGGGGTGAGACATGTCTTCCAGGCAAATGTGGAGGGGAAGAGAGCAGGTGTCCTGGTGTCCATGAAGGACACCTTGAAAGTCCAGATCCACGACCACAGATCCGACGGGGAGGGGAGGTATGGCTTCCTGAACATTACGGTGGAGGGGAGAAGGATCAAACTTGCATCGGTTTATGTCTCCAATGTGGGCCAAGAGGCTTTCGACGGTGGAAATCATTCTGGGAGGGGATCTGAATCTGGCCTTGAACCCCACTCAGGACAGTTTGGGTAGAACTAACGAAAGCTCGAAGGCCCCCTCGGAGGCACCAAAGAAGACATTTGAATACCTCTCCCTGTCCGACGCCGGGCGAGCACAGTATGGGGACCGGTGGGGCTTTAGGCACTACTCTCATGTCCACAACTCTCTATCTAGGATATACTATATATGGGTCTCTACGGCCCTTCTAGGCACAATCAGAGATGTGGAGACAGGCCCCATTGTCCTCTCCGATTATGGCCCAATAATGTTGTCCCTGGCATGCTAAATTAGGGAGTCAAGGGTGTGGGCTTGGCATTTTCCCTCAGAGCTCCTGCAGGATCCAGTGCTGGCAGAGGAAATCCAAGAAAAGATTGACACGTATTTCATTGAAAATGACACGGGGGAGACCCTTCAAGATAAGTTGTGGGATGCCTTTAAACAGTCATGAGAGGTGAATTAATAGCAATGAAATCCAAGAGAGAAAAATAACTAGGGCAATGTGAGAGAGAACTGGAATCTCAACTGCTTGATGCCCAGAAGGAGGCAGCGGCAAACTCTAGCAGGGCTAAAAGGCGGGCCATGCAACACATCCAGGGCCAGTTGGAGCTTTTGCATACCCGAAAGGTGGGTCATGCGCTCATGAAAACGAAACAAAAATATGACATCCTTGCCAAGAAGGCGGATACCCTACTCGCTCGGCAACTCAGGGAGGTGACCAGGAAAGATCCATCCTGGCACTGGTAGACCCCTCAAGTGCCCTGAAAAAGACCACCGACGAAATGGGTGAGATTATGAGATCCTTTTATCAGGACCTATACACAACCACTGCCCCATCAGAGGAAGACCAAGAATTATACCTTCAGAGGGTATCCCTTCCGCATCTGTCTGAGGAAGCCCGGGAGGCACTGGACCAAGATATCTTGCAGGAGGAAGTGCTACAGGCCATCAAACAACGCCCCAAGAACAAAGCACCAGGCCCGGATGGGTACACTGAAGCTTTCTACAAGAGATTTCAACATGCCTTAGCCCCCAGGCTTACAAGCCTCTTTAACACCTTCAAATCAAGAGATAATATTACAGTGTCAATGAACGAGGCAAAACTGGTGCTCTTTTTGAAGCCGGGAAAGGATCCCACCCTCCGAGGATCTTATAGACCAATAGCTCTCATTAATCTTGATGCACAGCTTTTTACGAAAATCCTAGCAAATAGGCTAACAGAGCACCTGTCTTCTCTGGTGGATGCGGACCAGTCAGGTTTTGTCCCTACAAGGCAAGCAGTGGATAACACTAGGAGAGTATGCCACATAATAGAAAAGGAAGAGCGCACTGACATCGAGGCTATACTAGTCGTGTTAGATGCTGAAAAAGCGTTCGACCGAGTCGAGTGGTCGCAGCTCTTTCGAACATTGACACACATGGGCTTTGGGGACTCCTATATGGGAATGCTAAAAGCAAAATATAGAAGCCCATCCCTTAGAATCGCCGTTAACAGCTTCCTGTCCAAATCTGTAGCGCAGACGAGAGGGACAAAGCAGGGGTGCCCGCTGTCCCTTCTCCTGTACGCCCTGTTTCTAGAGCCTCTCCTAGCAAGGATTCAACAGCAGCGCCTAATTAAAGGTGTGCAGATGGGCGGGGTGGAACACAAAACAATAGCATTCGCCAATGACATGCTACTGGCTTTGACCGACCCGACCAGATCCCTCCCCACACTGATGAGCGAGCTGGAGATATTTGGAGCCATTTCAGGCCTCAAAATAAACAAAAATAAATCAGAGATACTGAATCTTTCAGCCGACCCCATGACCATCTCATAATTGACCCAGGAGCAGGGTGTCCAGGCGGCAAGAGGCAAGATCAGCTACCTCGGAGTGAAGCTCACCTCCAAGAGGAGTCAACTATATGCTGCAAACTACCCGGACTTGCTCATCCATCTCCAAAAGCTGCTGACCAGATGGATGCCACTGTCCACATCGTGGTGGGGCGCATCTCGGTGGTGAAGATGACAATCCTCCCTAAAGTCCTGTATTACTTCCAGGCCTTTCCAATCAGGCTTTCCAGGTCTTTCTTTCGCTCTCTAAATAAAATGACATCCGCATACTTATGGCAGCGCAGAAGACCGAGGGTGGCAATGACTACATTGACAGCAGAGGTTAAGGAGGGAGGTATGGCCTTTCCACACTTTAAGCAATATTATGAAGTGGCACAGCTGCGCGTCATTAAAGAGTGGGTAGAAGATTATCCACAGACCAAATGGGCAATGCAGGATATAGCTGTGGCTGGGGGCCCGCTCTTGAACCTCTTGGGGTCTCACAAGAGGTATACACACATGAACACGCAAATAAGTGAAATACTGGGCACCCCTCTCAACGCATGGGACTCGGCAGTAAGGAGAGGAAGCCTGACAATGCACCCCTCTCCGTTTATGCTGCTATTTCACAATCCCGATTTTCCACTGAGAATGGACCCAAAAGCTTTTATGTCATGGAAACAGGCGGGCTGTACCAGAGTTGGAAACATGTACAAAGGCAGGACAATCAGGTAGTTTGAAGAATGCGTTTAAGAACTGGGAGTGGCGAGGGCAGAGAAATACTGATATGTTCAATTGAGTCACTGGCTGTCATCCCAGACCAATGAAGAAGCAGGAACGAGAGACCTCACGCAATTTGAGACTTATCTGATAACTGACCCAGATACGCGTGGATTTATATCAAATCTCTACGCACACTTGAACTCTCGCAAGGGGAAGAAATATGCTGGTTGTACATGTAGAGGTGGGAGGGGATGTTGGGGATAGAAATTCTGAGCTCTCACTGGGAGGGAACCTGGTGAAACGTTGCCACCTTGACAAACTCCATCCACCTGAGGGAAATGTGGCAAAAAGTTCTGCTCCAATGGCACATTACCCCGAAGAGGCTGAAGGACATGTATCCAAGCATGGACGGTCTATGCTGGTGTGGATGTCATCAAGAAGGAGACTGGAAGCATATCTGGAGAGCCTACCTGAGCATCATCCATTTCTGGAACAAGGTCAAGGCGCAAGTGGGGAAAATGGTCCAGGGGGCAGAAAGCCTATGGGACAGCATATGGGTGGCCGGCATATGGGACCCCACGCAGAAAACACACTCCAAGCGCCAACAGAAGGTGATTATGGTTTTGGTTGTTGCGGCCTGGCTGGTCATAGCCCAAGGCTGGAAGCAGCAGACGCCACCAACACAACTCCAATGGCTAAGAAAGGTATGGCACTTTATAACTATGGAGTGGGTAACAAGTAAATTGCAGGGAACCACCGAGAACTTTCATACGAACTGGGGTCCAATTCTACAATATCTCCAGAGTGACTATATGCTCCAATGGTGCCCTCATAACATTCATATCCTCAATATGTTTTGAAGCCTAAACTAGTGTCCTTTTCATAAGACTGGTTGCAAAGTTAAGTCGTCTCGAGCCTAAGGGAAGGAGGGGGAGGGAGGCGGACGAGGGCACGAGGGAGGGATGTTATCGATGTTGATCCTTGTTGTATTTAAACATCAATAAAAAGATTTTTTTAAAAACAGGACATCCTCTCCACACTCTCCACCCCCACCCCTTCTCTCCCATCTCCATTTGTGCTTGCTGACCATCCTTTAGCCACCCCCCCACCATCCTTATCGTCCTTTCCTCTTTTCTCCCCTGATGAGGTCGCTAGACAAGTCTGATCTATGAAAGCCTTGTCAAAAGAGGTTCATCCCTATTGCTCTAAAATCATCAAGGACCACATTGACACCCTTGCTCCAGACCTTGCTGATTTTTGCAACCACTCCTTTGCCTCAGGATCCTTCCCCTCCCCTCTGAAGCACTCCCTTGTTAATCCTCTCCTCAAGAAATCCACAGCTGATCCTTCTTGTCCAGCTAACACCCAATTTCCATTACTCCCTTTCTGGGCAAACTCCTGGAAGAGTTGACCATCTCTCAGCTTAACCTTCATTCCAATTCTGTTGGCCTTCTCCATGATCACCAGTCTGGCATCAGAGCTGCCAGAAGCACGGAAACTGCTCTCCTGAACATCTGTGGTGCTCTGCTCTCCAACCTTGACTCTAACATTCCCTCTGTCCTCATCCTCCTCGATCTATCGTCTGCCTTCGACACAATCAACCAAACCATCATGCTCAACCATCTCAGTGAAAACCTGGGTATCACTGATCAGGCACTGGCCTGGCTGACCTCTTTCCTCTCTGATAGACCCTCCCAGGTCCAACTTGGGTCCTTCCTATCATCTATCTTCCTCTCTACCTGTGGTGTTCCCCAGAGGTCTAACCTCTAGCGCTGGCTTTTCAACCAATACCTGACAACTCTCGCCCACTGCATTGCCATTTTCTGCTCAAATTTCCAGTGCAACGCTGACAACACTACACTCATTTCCACGCTGCCCTCGGCCACCTCCTCTCCCTCTCTCATCTCTGATTGCCTAACTGCCATTGAAGATTGGTGTGCTGCCAATGATCTTTGTCTGAATGCCAGCAAGACGGAGATCCTCCTTATCGCCACACCTTCACCATCCTTTCCCCTTAATCTCTGGCTGGCTTCCCTTGGCCCTCCTCCTACCCCAACCTGCGAGGCTAAGAACCTCGGGGTCATCTTTGACTCCACCCTTTCCTTTTCCGCCCACATCTCTGAGGTCTCTAACAGGTCAAACTTCCGACTGCATCTCCTCAGAGGTACTCTGCCTTTCCTCTCCTTCCCCCAGAAGCTCATGATATCCCAAGCTCTGGTTCTCTCTAGGTTGGACTATTGTAACAGCCTCATTCTTAATTACCTGCCTCTATTCTCCGCCCTCTGCAACTAATCCAGAACAGGACTGCAAGACTTGTCCTTGGCCTCAAGCTCAGGGATCATATCTGTCTGGCTCTGAAATCTCTCCATTGACTCCCAGTGGATGCAAGGATTAAATTCAAAACCCTCTGCATTGTCCACAAGGCTTTTTGGGGCCTGGGTCCAAAATACCTTCAGCTATCCCTCCGCAAATACCTCCTCTCTCGAGCTCTTCGTTCCTATACATCTAACTCCCTCAGGGTCAGTCGTTTTTCAAAGAAACAAGCTGGGGGTAGATCTCTGTCTTTAGATGGGGCTTCCCTCTGGAACAGCAGCTTCTTGATTGGTCTAGAGGTGTCCACGGACACCAAATCAGAAGTGAGTCCGAGGAGAGTACAGAGATATCTTTAATTTGTTTAGCCACTATTTGGCATTTTTAAATAATTTACTGGGTGGATTAATACCGAATTTGCAAAAGCCCCGTTCCAGGACCAGACCGCTTCTCCTCCTGGAAGTTTGATATAAATTTGTCCAGCTGGTATATAGCTGCAAGCACAATTTTCAAATGTTTTAGACCCCACCGATAACTTTGCCCCTTTTCACTAATCCACATGAAACTTCACAAAATAATTCAGAGTTGACTGTATGCTTGTTTTGCAATGTTTTGTGAAGATTCGTCGAACTGTGTTAAAGATATAAGCCACCCAAAAACTGTTCTCCCTAAGCAACTTAACCATAACTACACATCGCTACACACACCATGTAATTAAATAATAATAAAAAAGCTTCATTTGGCATTTGAATTCATTTCTTTATCTCAAACCTTACTAAAATGACAGCTCTTCAGTTCTGGAGTGAAGAAATTGCATCAATAGGACTTCATTTGAATTCTGTTGTTTATCTCAATCTTTCCTGCACTAAGTGCTAGCATTTTTCTCCCACACACTTAAGAGAGTCAATACATGTTTTTGAAGGCAAGGCTTTGCTCTGTTTCATGAATGTTAATTCTGAATTATTAGCTATTATTTTAGGAAAAGGTCAAAAGTTCATTTAAACTGTTAATGCATTTCCAGTTTTTGTTCACTTGACACGTTTTAATGACTTTATTTTCTTTTTAAACAAGGCCCTCATATTCGTAAATGTGACTAGAACTACTTAGCATCTGACGGATTCTAAAGAAACGTGACAGATTGTAAAGTCATGAAAACAACCACAAGAAAGTCTGCCTGTCAAATCTGTCAGTTGCTAAAAGCTGCCGAGCAGTGTTTTGACATTTTATGGCAGTACATCTACTGATAACCCTTGCTCGTAAAATATTTTATGGGAAATGATGGACGTGCTTTGAAGTGTTTGTATATGTTTCAAAATGTTTTAAAAAAGAATTCCAGGAGTCTTTCTGCCATTCTCTTCTAGCCTAAAAGAATTATATTGTTGATACAGAAGAAGGTGGTTAAACAAGAAGGATGCAAAATTCCTCATCTCATCAAAAGAGGATGTTTCACGATATTTGTTAAATATTTGGCTAAGCCACATTTGTAAGTTTGTGGCCGTTTGTAGAATTCTAGTGTGAAAACCTCAACATTGAGATATTCATCCTTAGTTTGTACCAGTCTTGGGAAAATTGAGTTTTATATCACGACACTACCCAACAAATTATATGATATGATATGGGATTTATAAGGCACCTATACACAAGTGTTTCAGGGCGCGAAATAATTCTGAGAAACCATCCATGCATATCACTAAGCAATCATGAGCGTAGCGTTTTGAGCAAAACTTAAATCTCCAATTATTGAAAAAGTTGTTGGATTCAACTCCTATTATTTTTGAGTTTAAGTAAAAAGAGGTTTATGCAAGTTCAACCATATGTCCATACAAAGGCAGATGCTTCAAGTTCATTCAGAAACAGGCGTTTGGTGAGGCAGCAGGTTTTTTACCATAGTTTACGTAAGTCTGTGGAAGAGAATGGGCCTCATTACGAGTTTGCCAGTCCGGAAACAATGGTACAGGTAAGGTGGCCGGTACTGTTGTTTCTGGACCTGCAAACGACAAGTTCTGCGAGCGGGTGCCTTTCAGCCGGCCAGGTCTGACCTGGCGGGGGGAATGGCACCCGCTTGCAGACCTTGACGGATGCACCGGCACTCTTTCACACAGTGCCTGTGCATCCGTCCTCCCCATTCCCATTGAGTCCAATGGGAATGGAGAATGACTCCGGCAGCAGCCGTGCCCTTATCTAGCAGCACGGCTACCGCCAGAGTCATAATGACCCCCAATGTGCTTAAAATGGGGGTATGTAAGCATTAGAATTAGGACAAATTAGGCTAGAATTAAAAATAACATTTCAGTAGGATTCTGGAGAGGGCAAATATGGAGTCAGGAGTTAAGGTGTTGTTACATATATACATATATTAAATGGCCAAGGCATGTAGTTATGGTTACATTGCTGTTTCCATAGGAAGAGCACTTTTTGGGTGGCTTATAACTCAGCTCCCCCTGGACGAATCCTCACCAAACTTTGCAAAAAAAAGGTATATGGGGCACTCTGAATTTTTTTCTAAAGTTTGGTGAGAAATCGTGCAGGGGGAGAGGAGTTATAAGGGGGTCCCAAAACATCTTTTTTTACCATAGACTGATTTGGGGAAAAACTTTGCGCTCGACTACAGGTCGAACCTCTGGATGGATTTTGACGAAATCTGCGGCAGGTACAGGGGCTTGGTCCAGAAAGCGTGCTTTTGTAAATGTTAATGTCACCATACACGCAGTACGTTCATTTATAATTATGAAAAAGTAGGTCTGAAAAAATTAATATCTACGTTCGCTCCGCGGTCACACTTCCCTGTTCGGTCAACGAACCAGAAACCGATTGGCTAAAGGGCTGCCGTCATGACCGCGTACACGCAACGTCTCTGTCCAGTGGTTGCTGCGAGACGTCTTCTGCGTCAGATGGTTTGGATTTGCCCGACATCTTGGATCCACGGAAAGCAGAGAAACAAACAGTGTACACATCCTTTTTTCATTACCCTATTTTGCTGTGGCACAGAGTATTGGGAAAGGTTCACACAGTAAGAACTGGGTGATCTATGCATTTATTCCTCGGCCGTCATGATGTCATTTCTATGCACACCTTGTACGTACAGTAAATGTGGGGGATAATAACGATAGCACGTCAGTCCATATAGTGGGCAGGAAATTTGTAACACTTGACTGCATGTAGTGGATAGGAAATGTGTAACTCTTGAAAGCAGATGGGTATAGGTAGGCAACATTGAAATTGACAACATGCCGTGGCGGTATTATTTTTCGTAATGCCTATTATTACAATCATTAGTACGCCACCATGGGTGGCACATGCTACGGTGGTAGTGGCCAGGGGCTACAGTCTTCACATATGGGTGATTAAAGTACTTGTTCTGGGGGTCGGTCATCATGATCCAATGTGTATGGACATCTTGTACGCACAGTACACTTATACCTACTTACTGACCTATGTTGTACAACCTCCTTGTACGCACAGAAAAGGAGGGGTCCAATAAGGGCAGTATTTGAGGCCGTGTATTGCACAGGGGAGTTGTTACATTTGTACGGACACGTCTGGTGTTAGGGAACATTGAAATTGCCTACATGCTGTGAATACATTACTGTTTCCAATGCCTATTATTATATTCATTAGTACGCTGCCATGGTGGGCACATTCTACGGTGGTTGTGGCCAGGGCCTAGAGTGTTGGGTGCATGGCCGTCCGCCGAAGGCCAAAGGTCTTACTTCCAAGACTCTAGGCCCTGGCCACAACTACCGTAGCATATGACATCCATGCATACACCCCTTGTGTTGCATTTTCATTGGCAAGATGTGGAGAGTGCGTGCAGTGTTGGATGCATGGCCGAAGTCCATGCACCCAAAAACAAAGAGGTGGTTGTGGGGACATCCTGCACTCTTGGGTGCAAGGCCGAAGGCCATGCACCCAATAATACACTTATACATACTTTATGATGTATGTTCTGTGGCCTCCTTGTACGCAAAGAAAATGAGGGGTCCAATAGGGTCAGTATTTCAGCCCGTGCAGTGCACGGGGGAGTTGTTAGATTTGTAGGGACACGTGCATTACTGTTTCCAATGGCTATTATTATCTTCATTAGTACGCTGCCATGGTTGCCACATGCTACGGTGGTTGCAGCCAGGGCCTAGTGTCTTGGATGCATGGCCGTAAGCCGAAGGCCGAAGGCCTTACTTCCAAGACTCTAGGCCCTGGCCACAACCACCATCGCATGTGGCAACCATACATACACCCCTTGTGTTGCATTTTCATTGGCAAGTTGTGGGGAGTGCGTGAAGTGTTGGATCCATGGCCGAAGCCCATGCCCCCAACAAGAAAGTGGTAAGTACTACACTTGGAAGACACTGCACACCCATCCCATGTAAGATCTACAGACATACACCTAGGAGGGAAGCCTCTGGGCATGAAAGGGGCCCCTAGGGGCCCCCACTGCTATGGAAACAAGGCAATAAACATACACGAACAGATGCGCCAGACACGAGGTTCAAATTCCCAATGCTAGGGTTTATTGCAAGCAAAAATAGTATCAATTGGCTAATTCAGATCTCACGCCCCGCAACGTGAGTTTCCTAGACCTCGAGGGACGCAAGAGAGCGAATTACGTGCATCAGTTACATATATACAAAATGCATATCATACAATCAGCAATGTCATGTTTAACACCCCTCTTTATTAAGTTCCTTTGAACTCGGGATGACAATGGACATATCCGACGAGTATGACGATTATGACACTTTCGATGTCTATTCTAGTAACATAATAATAAGTAGTAATTCTAGTAATTCTAGTAGCAAGTGCGGAGGCATCTTTTAGTTGTTGAACAGATCACAGTGGTTCTGTTCTTGGAAGCAAGCTGCACATGGGAGAAGAGCCACATTCCAAGCTTTGCTATCTATGAGGTACTATTCGTGTCCTGGGAGCCGACACGTTCAAAAGGGCTTTGCGAGGGGGGGCTGTAGGAAGAGCATAATTCAAGCCTTTAGCTGTTTTTATTCTAACATATTCTACCATCGTACGAGACTGGCTGGCAGCTGTGAAGTGATTAAATGCCCTGCAGCTCTCTCCCAAGGCTACAGAGAGGGAGCATGGGCATTCCTCTCTGGGCTAACATGAGGAGTTTCAGCGAACTCTTCAGTCCCGCGACCTTGTCCTTCCATATTCAGACAACAATGTTAACAGTTGAGCAGACTAAGCAGAATTCACATGAATTGCAAGCTGCAAAGCAGTTTTACACAGAAAGCAATGAGCAATGGTTAACAAGCAAAATGGTGATTCTTGCTACATTTAAAATGGCCACTTGTTGGTCAAGCATAGCAGTTTATATTTCTATAATTCGGTGCATAAGACGGTTGGCCCACGGCCATCAAGTCACGTCTGTCATTCAAATGAAGGGTATTCATTTTTCCAGATTGACAAATCAAGTTACGTCTGTCATTCAAATGAAGGGTATTCATTTTTCCAGATTGACAGGCAGAGGTACAGCAGGATAACACTCTTATAGAATAACCCCCACTACCACACATCACCAAGGTGGTTTTGGGGATAACCTGCAGTCTTGGGTGTATGGCTAAAGCCCATGCATGCAATACTAAAGTCATAAGCAGTGGAGTTTGAAGTTAATATCGGTGTGGTGGATTCTGGTTGTTGTTTTGATGCCCTAGTTTCTTCACTTCATGGCTGCAGACGATGGTCCCAAAAGTAAATTTATAAGCAGCTGCTTTACAAGGACCATGTTTCACATATGCAGTGATGGTTGTCAATAGGACCTGTACTCCTTGCAACTTGTTTGTAAGGCATAGGTGGTAGGTTACTCACAGCAGACGAAAGGCCAGCCTACAGGCACTGCAGCATACTACCACACATTAGGCGAGTATATTCCCATGTGTAGAAAATGCCTGCCAATATACTTACTCCTTACTTTGCTTAGAATCCAGAAAAAAAATGTTGTGTTTGGTTTTCGTACTTGGCGGAAGTATCACGTTTTCCATTTCTGTGATGAAAGAAAAAGGTGTGTTAATGGTTGCAGATTTTCCACATTTACCACATTGCTTAATAGACAGTTAATTTTATTTTAGACCCTCATTTTTACTTTACAAACCAGTGTACTGTGCATTGCGCTCAGTTTCTGTGTTTGCTTTCCTAATCCTTGGGTCTGGGGAAAAAAATCCTTGTGGAATTAAAAAAAAAACCTTAATTTCTTATACAACTAAGTACTTCATTTTATCATTTCAGTGTGTTCTCCATTTTTCTGATCAATGTTATGTTTGTTGCCTTCCTGCCCATTTTATCAACAGTTACATAGCTGTAGGCGTATTCAAATTGTGCATTTGTTCTTACAGATTTGCGATACTCATTCATTTGTGTCGTTGTTACATCCTGTTTCTTTCACCTTTCCCACCAATGTTTCCTTTGTTGCCTTCCTGCTGATTTTTAACAACACTTAGGTACCTATAGGCATATTCTACCTGTGAATTTGTTTCCAACGATCAGTGATAATCATTTATTTGTGTTATTCTTCCATCCTATGGAGTAGTTAGGTACCTGTAGGCGTATTCTAACTGTTTGTAGTCTTTCACTTACTTTGTTCACAATTTTGAAGTGCACATTATTTCGTAAATTTTGGCTTCAAGAACATTAAATACACATTTGTTAGGTTAGCTGGCAACCTCTGCTTTAGAGTAATGGTGCTATCATTACATTCAAACCATCCACAATTCTTTTTAATGTATGCAGTGTAGTGAACTGCATTGGTTGTAGCTCCTGCATGGTAGATTATTCCTACTGTTTTAAAGGTTTTCTTTCCAAGTGACACTTGACCGTGTGTAAATCCGGTTAGTTTGCAGTTGTTTTTGGTGCCATCTGCATTATAACGTAGAAGCATACGTATTATGTAGGCACTATGTGATTGTATCAGTAATGTAGAGCGATTGTCTGAATTGCAAATACTACATATTCTGCATTCTGAATTTGCATTTTGTACAAGTTGCTGAAAAGGAATGCGTTCACAATTTGGTATGGAAATATACACAAATCGCTCATTTGGGATTTCCTCCTGTATCACTTTGTTACAGAGAGTGCATGTATGTTTCCCCATGTACGAAATTTGGAAGATTTCATTTACAGGTATAGTTTTGTTTTCCAATACTAATAGTATGTACATTAGAAATTCTTGTGGATCTTCTTGTGAGTTCATAGAGAATCTCACCATTCCAGCACAGTCGTCCAATTGTTGCCTTACTCTATAAACACTGTATGTGTTGTCAGGATTGCTTGTTGCATTTTTATGCAGTACTAACATTTGCAAACACAATTGGTCTGTGCTGTGCAGGTAAATATTGTTCACACAATATGAAATAGAATATTCATTGCAACATTTGCATAGCAACATACCCCACTTTCATTTGTAAATTTGAATGGGCCAGTTCTGTACCTGGGTGCATTTTTCGTTTTTTCTGTTGCTTCTTTGCCGACGTGCCTGGTTCACATTCCCTAATAGGTTCTTCTATGTTTGCGGCAATTGATGATACTTTAGCTTCTATTCTTTTTTTTCCAGAATTTCCTGTTGCATTCTGTTGCATTTATGTTTCATTTACTTTTCTTTTACCACTTTTCACTTTATCTGGAACAGGGTATTGTTTCACATGAGGGGTGTACAGTGAACGCAATCTATTATATTCTAGAATGCAAGGAATATCAGCTTGGACTTTACTTGGATCAAAGTTAATTAACAAAAGACCATCAAGTGTACGTAAGCGTGATAATGCTACGTAGCTCATGCCTTCCTTAAACACGATCTTTCCTATATCTATCAATGCTTTATCTAGGGAAAGACCTTGGGATTTATTCATGGTAACTGCATATGCAAGAGTTAGAGAAAATTGCTCTCTACGTACATACATGTCTTTGAAGAGAAGGAATCGAGCCATTGAGCGCCCTATCCTTTTTACTTCTGAAACTTTATCAAAGCAAATATTTACAGACTGAATGCTGTTATCCCATGGGTATTTTTGAAAGCCAACAACTGTGCCAAGTGCTCCATTAACTAGCCCTTGCTCTACGTCAAGTTTACGTTTAAGCATTACTCTACAATTTAATGATAATTTCAATACTTTTTGGAGATTGAATGTTCTAAATGATTTAGGGGGTCATTACGACCCAGGCGCTAATTGCGCCAACTTTACCACCATGGTGTAAACTACGTTTACACCATGGTGGATGGCGGATTTACTGCCCCATTCCAAGGTGAGTGGGGTGGTAAATCCCCATTTCACATTTTCCCTTCCCCATTCCCATTTTTGCCCCATAGGGCATAATGGGAGTGGGCAAGGCGCTAATTACGCCACCGTAAATTACGGTGTCGTAATTTGCATCATGGCAGGTTAGCGCCATGGATTTTAACGGCTGCTAAAAGCAGCCGTTAAAATCAGAATAGGCGTTAAGGGTTAACGACGGCGTTAACCCTTAACGCCTGGGTGGTAATGAGGCCCTTAGTCTTTTTGTGGCTTGCTCACACATGGGTACTGTCAAACCATGTACGTCTAGTTTGTCTGTGGCCTTGTTTCATTGAATTTGAAACAGCTTGCAAGAGTTGGCATTAAGGCCATACAATTGACATTTTTGTGTGCTATTTGTTCCATAACATCAGTTGTGCATGCATTATCGCCATAAAGTGGCATTATGCCGCTTTTTCAATACAGCTTGTGCTTCTTGTGATAATACACCAACTCTAATACTTTTTAAGATGTTGGCATAAGTGAGATCTGCAGATTGCCGCATGTTCTCAGTTAATTCTCTGTATTGGAAATTTTGCCAAAGGTTAACATTACCTATGCTACCAACAGTTTTCCGGCAGAGTTTGTGGCCTAAGGTTTTAAAAATCAGTTCATCTTTTACTGGTGTCAATTGTAGAAGATCTCCGAAAATGTGTTTTCCAGCAAAGATTTCTTCTTTATTACTTTTAAGTACTTCTTGCTTACTGAGATGAATCAAAGCCAATATTAGATTGGAGACCATGCTCACTTCATCTATTAGTAGCATTTTCATTTGCTTCAATACTCTCCGTAATTCCATTGCAGCTTTTGCAGAAAGTTTGTAGTAGTCTAACTTATTTTGATGCTCTTCTGGAAGCAGTAGTAATCGGTGTAAAGTCACACCGCCTATGTTGTAGGCCGCGAAGCCTGTGGGGGCTGTTACAACAGCTGACAGTTTGTTGTTTGTCAATTGCTGCAGGAACTTGCTAATAATTTTGATTAAGAATGTTTTACCTGAACCAGCTTCCCCACTGACGTACAGCAGTATAGGTTTGTAAGTTTGGCAGGTACATTCTCTATTTCCGTGCTGTACGCCATGCACAATTTGTTTTGTTACCTCTTCAAAAATGGTGCGCAGATTGTTGTTAAGTTTTCCTTGTTGCACAGTTAAGTCCTCTGTATTTTCTTGATACGGATACATGGTGTTTTCTACTTCCGCCATAGCAACTTCAGCCTTATTTGGTATCTGTGGTTGTCCTAATGGCTCTTGACTTCCTGTTACAGAAGGTTGGCTACTGTCAGAAGAGTCTTTATCTAGTTTGGCCTGAATTTCTTCTTCTTGTTGCTGCTCATTGTGTAACATTATTTTGTACTGCGTAAAGTTAACATCGGTGATAGTGCTTTCAATTGCTTTAAAAGCATCTTCATAGCACTCATAATTATCTAGTATGTCTTCCTCTTTTCTCCATGGTTTGAAAAGTTGTAAAAGAGACATGTGGTATAGTTCTTTCTGTTGAGGAGTTTTTAATGACAACTTCACATGATTAATTAAGCTTCGTTTGTTAAGTTTCACTAAGCTCCCTTCACAATCGGTCACTCCATAGCCACGTTTACTTTTATCGGGTTTTACATTATTTTTGTATGCAAAGTTTTGAGTTATGTGGTACAGACACATGCTTTCCAGAGTGGTACTCCTGTTCGGATAGTATGTGTCCAGGTAATTGATTTCAGAATGTCTTGGCTGTTGGGATAATTTCTGGCAATAGTTTCTATGTCCTCATATGATTTTAGAACTCTTTTTCTAGATTTTGCAGGACCAAGACTGAGCCATACTATGTTGTCTGATTTTCTGTACAAAGCAGTGCCAGTTAAACGATCTGCTGCTTCATAGGCCCCACATTCTCTATGAGAGAGCATTTTTATGCCTAGGCTGTACAATTTCTGTGATAATGTTTTGTCTGATGCTGTGATAATGTTTTGTCTGATGCTAGGTCATCCCAGCTCTGTTTGTTTCAGCTTCTGTTAAGTAGGCTGTAACATATCATGCAACAACAGTTGAATTGTCTGCAATGTACTGCACATCTATGTTTGTATTCCATAATAGGACAATAATTGCATTATAATCATTAATACATTTTGATTCTTCACTTCTTTTTATGTACTACATTTTTTTAGGTGATTTACCTTTAACACTATATCGCACTGAAGACATGAAGTTGTTCACTTCACCTGTTTCTGTAACTGGTCTGGGGAAACCAAAGCGCCATTTGGTGTAGTATTTATCTTTGTTTTTGTATTTACGGCAACCATATTTGCGACACTTGTGTCTTTTAAATTGTAAAATCTGCCCATGCAGCTCACTATGACTCTGTTGTGAAGGGATTTCACATGTGACATATTTTTGGATACACTACAAAACAGTGCTATCACTGTCGTGGCCAAATTTGCACCTTTGATACATAGCATGTGAATATATGGTTCTCCTCTCGCTTGATATTCTTTTCTCCAAAATAAGTGTTGCACTTCTCCAAGGGGAGGAACACTTTTATTGCAAATAAAGTGTAGCATTGCAATGAAGCGATGATGGAAATATCTTGAGACATTACCTGGATCTAGAGAGCAAAGTTCTCTAGGTGTTAATATATCTATGTTGTTTTTGTTGCTGTTTGCTATGCGTAGGAACTCATGCAAGTCATCCCATGCAAATTCTGCACAACTTAGCGTAACAAACCAAGTTGGTGGTCCAAGGTTTCTGATCATGCAACGCACATCTCCGTGCCATCTAAACCAGTATTCCTTTGTCCCGCGGATGTTTGCAAACAAATTTGTTATACTTGATTGTAAAACCTGATCTTTTTCTTGTACTTTTTGTATTAACTGCGTAGCTGACATATTTTGAAAGTGCGTTCCAGATTTAAGAATGTGTGCAACTCCATAACATAGTGTTGCTAATTCACTTTTGTACAGTAGGTGGAATATGTATCCCACATTTTGTCTAAATTTGGGATCTTGGGAATACATTCATAATGAGCGGTATTCTGATGCCCCAATCTGAGTGGGTCTATCATCGTACCTCCCACCTTTGCCAGTAGGAAATAGCAGTGGAAAAGCATGTGCTTCTATACTTTTTTCCCAAATACTCATTGGTGACCCTTTGGTTTGTCGCATTTGGTAAGTTTCTAGTGCATCATCTATACTTTCAATGGAATGCAATGGGTGAATTGTGTAATGGTCTAACAGAGTGGATACAGAGTGGATACTGTAGCTGGATCCAGAACTTTGTGTAAGTCTACTAATTGTTTCCAAATTTTTTTGTCCTTTGTTGGTACTCCATTTACCAAGAGTATTAAAGAGTGCTCTATTGAACATTCCACTCCGAGAGTGTGTACATTTTCCGTTAGATCTAATGGCAAGTACACTACTTTGCCACAAATGCCTTTCAGCAATTCAGAGGGAGGTAAATTTGCAGTTTTTGGATGAAGGCGTATAATTGCTTGAAATGGATGAACTGTTTGAATTATTATGCTCTCATACAAATTGAGTTGTTGCAAAATTGTTGGTAATGGCAACAATTCCAAATTATTTGTAATTGCACGTGAAGGAGTGTGGTTGTTGTCTAATTTTGCAGTACAGTAACTGCAACATATTAGACATTCAGTTGCTTCATATTTGCTTTCAGCTAAAAGGTACAAAGTTTATTCAAACCATTTAGAGTCTTCATTGTTTTCTATTTTGTATGCTATGTCCACATTTTTTGTGTTCCTTTTGTAAAACGTTCTGCGGCAACATACACACACACATGGTTTGGTACTTCATGTGTGCAATAGAAGGTTGCTATGTGCAGAATTGTCGTTACTATGCTCTAAAACTGTTGCATTTTCTACGTGGCTCTCACTTCCAAAATACTTTTTCTGAATACGGTCCATTTCTTCTTGTAAGTATTTGGGTGTACCATGCAGAAGAGTGGTATTTAAATTGCCTAATTCTCAAGCTGGACTTTTTGCACAATATATTTTATACATTACATTTCTTACTTTAGAATGATGTACTGATATTCTTTTGATATCATGGAAGGTACTTTTGCAAATAGGCCCAGAAATGCAGGCTAGTGAATGTCCTTTTATTCCTGTGTGTTTTCGCACTACACAATATCCATATTTTGCAGCACTTTGATTTTACTTTTGTCTTTACCTTTTACATATTGATTGAGGAACACACGTAAAGATTTGAAAGCTTTATTTGGAATGGCACATGTTGATGTGCACGGCCATTTGTACACTGGACGGTGTGGTTCTGCTGAATCGAGAGGTAATTCTGAGTTTTCAGAAGACAGTTTTGTGAGCAGTGTTTCTTGTTCCATGATGGCAGTATTGTTTTTCTCATACCCATGTCCACTGCTAAGGATGGCAATTGTGTTTGTTTGATTTTGTTTGTATGCTTCTTCATTGAAATATGGCTCTGTGGATGTTGTGTGACTCCATTCACCACCAGAAACATGCACAAAATATTGTTGTTCATATTCGTATTTTGCTGAGTTTCATTTGTAGTTTGATACTTACTTTTGTTAGTGCTTTCATCTTTTTAACACTAATATAAACAACTTCCTTTTCACAAGGATTGCATTGTCTTCGAGTGCTTGCAGAATTAACTTTCTACGGTACATTTTAAGGGGTGAGGATGACTTTGGTCCTCTTCTTAGTAGATTCTGAAGGACTCTGTGACGAAACATTTTTGCTAAAAGACTTTTTTTACTATGGGTTCTTGTAACACTCTCAGGATTATAAGAAACATGTTTAGCTGTACTGGCAGCCGTTTCTTTGACATCATTTCTGTGTTTTGTGATACTTTTTTGATGGAGGACGTACAGATTCGGTACTTGAGACTTCTTTTATTATGTGCCCAATTGCATTAGGTGGTTTGTACCAAGATTCTCCCCTAACTCTACAACAGGTGGATGCTTACATTGGGTACTTTTATTTTTATTTGCTCTAGTTCTGCGTTCCTTTCTAGGGAGCTGCTTTTTGGTAGGCATTCTTTGGTGTCTGTTGAGAAAAAAAAATATCCTTTGGTCTATTGTCCAATGTATGTGTGCTGTGTGCGGTTTATGGTCATAATACCGAATTTAGAAATCTCGAAAAAAAAAATCTCGAAAAAAAAGGCCGAAAAAAAAAATATCGAATTTTTTTTATGACGTTTTTTATTCGAAATGGGGGGGTTCTTCCCCAACACTCCTTTTTTTATTTTTTTTATTTTACCCCTTTTTTTTACTTACCTGACCCCAAAAACACATAAATAAATAAATAAATAAATAAATAAATAAATAAATAAATAAATAAATAAATAATTCGATTTTTTTTTTTCGAGATTTTTTTTTCGAGAATTTTGTAATTCG